>NW_006159862.1:720967-755013 GCF_000334495.1 Tupaia belangeri chinensis | reverse complement strand
GCCCACTCCTCACCGCATCCCACACGTGCGCTGCCTCCCTGGAGCTGTTCAAGTTCACCATCGGCATGGGCGAGCTGGCCTTCCAGGAGCAGCTGCGCTTCCGCGGGGTGGTGCTGCTGCTGCTGCTCGCCTACGTGCTGCTCACCTACGTGCTGCTGCTCAACATGCTCATCGCCCTCATGAGCGAGACCGTCAACAGCGTGGCCACCGACAGCTGGAGCATCTGGATGCTGCAGGTGGGTTCTGGGCTGCTGGCCCGGCAGCCCTGCCCTGTCAGCTTCTCCCTCTTCCACTCTGTCCTTTGGAGGGTCACCTAAGGATGGGATAAGCCAGAAATGTGAGGTGCACAGAGTGTGCCCAGCACACAGTAGGTGTGCAGACGTGTCAGTCACTACTTCAGGTTGAGCGTCCCTAACGTGAAAACCAAAAATCCCGGGAACCAGCAGTTAGTGTAATGGCCATGTCGCTGGACTCCCATGTAGTCGAATGTGGTTCGCGTCCCGGACCCAGTGGCTTAAAACTCACGCTGGGTGCGTGTGCGTGCGTGCCCAAGATCCCGAGAGGAGAATGGAGGAGAAGGGATTGTGGCGTGGCCATCCCCCCTGGGGGTGATTTCTCGCTTTCTGTCTTTATGTCTCTGTCTGTCTGGCGAGCACACGTACCCTATAGCGAAAATCTCTCTAAACAAAATGTATGAAATAGGTACTACTATCATTATTTCCATCATACAGATAAAGAAACTGAGGCTTGTTACTGTTAGATAACTTGCCCACGGTTGTAAATTAAGTAAATCTGGGATGTGACCCTGGAGGTGTGATTCCAGAGCCTACACTGTTAGTCGTCCTCTTCACGCAGGGCCTAGCCTGCTGCTGGTGGGTGGGACACAGTAAGCAAGGTACAGGGATGGAAAAATCGAACACCTAGTGCTTGCGGGAGCCTGCGAAGTTCTAGGCATTCTCTCAACACAAGCAGCTGCTCGGGGTTCCCCACGGCCTCATAGTCTAACTCCACTGCAACTCTATTTGCAATCATTTACAAAGTTTAGCCCTTCACAAACTTGAAAAATCAAGTCAGCCCATGACTTCTAGATGGGGGACTTAACTGCACTCGAAAATTCCACATGTAGGAGCTCCCAGATCCACCCCACCACTCCACCTTCACCCCACCACCTCACGTCGCACTCTGTCTCTCACTCAGCGGCACAGCGTCTTTCTCCCGCTTGAACTTTGGATATGACTTTATCAAGAGGCATCTTCTCAGCATAATGGTCTTCCTCCTACACTGTAGTTCTAGCAGTTGCTAGCTGCTAAAATCACCTAGTGATAATCGCCATAGCTGGTCATTCTCTTCTGGAGAGACTTACTTACTTATTTATTTTTGATCCACCTCTTAATGTGTATGTTACGTAATCAATTCTCTTTTTAAAATAATTTTACTATTTAAAAAAAACTATTTCCAGAGGGTGCACGTGCTTGCCAGAGAAAGAGAGATGAAAGAGAGAGACAGGGGATCTTCAATGGGGAATGGTCACACTACAATCTCTTTTTCTTTCATTTTTCTCAATCTTGTTAGGATTTGGAGCATCCATGCACACATGCCTGACATGTTTATCAAGCCTTTGGAAAAATCCCAAATGCTCCAAAATCCAAAACTTTCTGAGTGCCACAGGTGGAACATTCCACGCCTGACCTCACCTGATGGTTTATGCTGAAAACGCTGCAATATAGAAATAGCGTAAAATCTGGCCTTCAGGCTACGTGTGTAAGGCATATGTGACATATACATAGTTTTCCTGTTTAGACTTGGGTCTCATCCCAAGATATCTTATTTTGAACCTGCACATAGTGTAAAATCTGAAGTCCCAAGCATTTTGGGTAAGGGATACTCAGCCCGCGTCCTCACTGTAATTACCGAGTGTTCCTCGAGGATCTGCGATCGGTAGGGCTGGCACAGTTCAGGTGCTGTGTACCCAGCAGAGGACAAGACAGGTCCCTGCCCTCACGGAGCTCCCACTTTGCGTTGGCGGAATGTAACATGGGACCAGTTTGGTGGGGGAGGCAGGATGTGGTATCCTGGCCGGCCTGGCTGGCATGGGAGGGTAGTCTTTGGGGCAGAATCCCTGCAGAAGGCTGCAGTGGAAGCCAGAGCTGCTTCTTCAGAGAAGGGTCGGGGTGGTCTTGGGCAGTCGGTGCAGGGAGACCCTTGCCCGGGACGCTGGACTCTACTGCCATGTCACTGCTGAGCCACCGGGTAAGCCAACGTCGAGACTCTTCTCTGAGCCTCGGTGCCCTTGTCTGCAACCTCCACGCCCACCCACCTCTCTGGCGTGCGAGCGGGCAGCCGGTGTGGGATGGGGCAGATGGCGCTCTGTACCTGGTGGTGTGGAATTCTGGAGCCAGTAACCATGTGAGAGCCAGTAATTACGGAGCCCTTGTTAAGGACGGACTTCTCAACGTCTGAGGCCATTATTTTCAGTCCGCAAATGGGGAGAATGAGACTCAGGGAGCTTGGGGGCCTCAGACCACACAGGTAACCAAATGTTGGCGCCAGACTCCCACCTGGGTGCTTAGGGAACTCTGGGTTATGCTGCAAAGTGCTGAGACACATCTTCCTGCTCCCTTGGCCCTGTGTGCCTCTTCCTCCAGGCAGCTCTCTCTGATGCATCCTTTGTCCCCAGAAAGCCATCTCTGTCCTGGAGATGGAGAACGGCTATTGGTGGTGCAGAAGGAAAAAGCAGCGTGCGGGGGTGATGCTGACAGTCGGCACCAGGCCGGATGGGACCCCTGATAAGCGCTGGTGCTTCAGGTGAGGTGGGCAGGGGAGGGCGGCGTGGGACCACGGCAGTAAGGACAGCCTTCTGAACGCCGGGACACAGCTGCCAGGAGCAGGGCTGTGGGAAAGGCTGGGGTGAGAAATGAGTTCAGAAAGGCTGCCCTTTGCCTGTGGCTCTGTCTCTGTGGCTTAAACCGAAGGCCCTTCCCTGGTGGTCCCTGGTCCCTCCTGACCTGACTGGTACAGTGGGAGGCCCCGAAGCCAGAGGCCTGGCTGCCAGCTCACTAGCCTTGCCCTAACTGGTCAGCCCTAGTGCCAGCCCCCCATTCTCCTGCCTGCTCTCAGGGCTGTAACCCCTTCCTGCCCAGGGTAGATGGGGTGCTGCGTGTTTGTGAGGGAGCCTGAGCAGGGAGAGGGGGAGGGCTTGGGTGTCTGAATTCCTCCCCTCTGGCTGCTCTGGGCAATGGGCCTCTGTCCCTCCCTGAGAGCATCTGGCCCAGCGGCTCCGGGAGGGATGGTGAGAGGCCTCCCCACAGCTCCTGCTGTCCCCACTCTGCCGCCTTCATCAAGACCAGCTCCTCCCTCCCCCTCTCAGAGGCTGTTCTGAGGGCTTGCTCTCTGAACATCGTCCCCTTTCTTTCTGGGCCCCTGCAGAGAAGGGCAGAGGGGTGATGTCCTCCTGGTGTCCATGAGAGCATTGGCACCCTCCCCACTGGGCAGGCTGGACCACTGGCCTTCCAGGGTCTCAGAGCTTCTCTGTCGCCCTCAGGGTGGAGGAAGTGAACTGGGCTGCCTGGGAGCAGACGCTGCCTACTGTGTGTGAGGAGCCCTCGCGGGCAGGCGTTCCTGGTGAGTGGCCGCGGAGCGTGCTTGCATGTGTGTGTGAGAGAGAGACCCGTTCTATGCCAGCTCCTCTTTATTTTATTTTGAAGTTTTGCTTTTTTAAAAATTTATTTAATTTTATTTATTATTATCACTTTTCAATTTGACCAGAGAGATGCAGAGAGATACGATGGGGGGGGGGGGGAGTGAGAAAGCAAGCCACCAGGTCTAGGACTCGAACCACAGTCAGCCATATAGGAGTCCAGCACCTTAACCACCAGTTGGCCCCTGAAGTTTCTTTCTTGCGTGAGAGAGAGAGACCCTCAGTAGGGTCTCAGGTAGCAATGCCCCTGCCAGCCTCTCCAGCCAGCTAGGATGACGGCGCGCACACCCAGTGTGTGCAGGCCGACCGGGAACAAACCACAGTCTTCCAAATGGCTCCGGCTTCCCTCAAGTAGCTGTCACTGTTGGGCACTGAGCCAGCTCCCCGTGCCAGCCCCTATTATAGGGACTGCCCCTACCATGGTGCCCCCCTTTCCCTCTCCATCCCCTCCCTTCGCTGGCTTATTTCCAGGCTGGGCGCTGGGAAACTCAGAGGCTGGGAGTGCCCCCTCCAGCCATCACACCTCCTCACTCCCCACCTGGGCTCTAGTCAGTCGTGCTCTGTTCATTTGATTGGTTGTGGAGGGCCTATCCCCAGTCGGGACTAGGCTGAGCCAGGGGACCCAGCAGCGGACAGTTAGGAAAGACCCCCAGCCCAGTCTACAGCATGGGTGATGACTTTTTTTTTTTAAAGAATTATTTTATTTAACTGTATTTATTGTATTTATTTAAATTTGACCTGGGGGAGGGAGAAAAAGTGAGAAAGCAAGCTGCTAGGTTTGGGGCTTGAACTGTGGTTGGCCATGTGGGACTCCAGCACCTTTTTTATTTTTCCTTTTCTTTTCTTTTTTTTTTTTTTTGAGAGCTTTTTGCCATAGGGTGCGTGCACTCACCAGACAGACAGAGAGAGACAGAGAGACAGAAAGGGAGAAATCACCCCCCAGGGGGGATGGTCACGCCGCAATCCCTTCTCCTCCATTCTCCTCTCCGGATCTTGGGCATGCACACACACGCGCCTGGCGTGAGTTTTAAGCCACTGGGTCCGGGACGCGAACCGCGGTCGACCACGTGGGGGTCTGGTGACATGGCCTTTCCGCTACCTGCTGTTCCCTCCAGCGCCTTTAACCACCACACCTCCTGCTGGCCCAACTCTTGGGGCCCTCATGGCCAGCTTTGCTGACCCGGGGCTTTCTATTACTATACAAGCCCCGCCCCTTCACATCCAGGCCCCGCCCCCTGCGGAGAAGGACTGCCTTGGCCTCTCCTGCTCTCCCACCCTGTCCTTTCCATTCTAGTGCAGTGACAGTCCTGTGTCCCCACTCTGCCACCTCCACTAAGACCAACTCCCCCTGCCCCCATCAGGCTTTTTTGAGCATTAGCTCTCTACACAGCATCCCCTCTCTTTCTGGAACCTTCAGTAGCTCCCACCTCCTGCCTCTTAGGTTTCCCCTTTCTTTTCTCCTTTCTTTTCTTTGTTTTTAAAATTATTTTATTTAATTTCATTTATTCATTCATTAATTCATTTTAATTTGACCAGAGACACACACACACACACACACACACACAGACATACAGACACACACAGAGAGAGAGAGGAAAGTGAGAAAACAAGCCACCAGGTCTGGGACTCCAACCATGGTTGGCCATGTGGGAGTGTCTTTAACCACCACACCACCTGCTGGTCCTCTCTCCTTTCTTTTCTAACCCATGTTCCTTGTTTGTGTCTGTGGCCCTCATGCCCCTTCCCCAGACGGCCTAGTTACCCATGGCCTTGCTGTAGGGTGGCTCTCTGGCCACTGCTACTCCACAGCCTGTTGGGTTCCCAGCTCATGTCCCTGACCTTGACCTCACATTCCGTAGCTCTCCTCCCTGCCTTTTCATGGCGTCTCCCATCCTGTACATCGGGCCAGACTCCACACCTCAGGCCCACAACCTAAGGCTGCTGGGGCTGTTGTCTCCAAGTCCCCAGTGGGAACGGCCTTGGGGCTGCTTTGCCAGGTCACGTGCGTGCACCCACACCCCCTCCACCCAGGTGGGAGGCTCGAGGCTCTCTGCCCACCCTCACCAGCTCTGCCACCCGGTGCCAAGTGTCCTTGACCTATGGGGCACCCACCCCTCTACCCCTGCCCCCATTTCTCCTGTGTCCTCCCCTATCTCTCTCTGTCTCCTAGTGGAGAATGAATGAGTTTTGTTAAAGGGTGGGCCAGCCTGTACCTGGAACCTCACAAGCCTCTGTGCTCCAGGCTTTCCCTCTCCGATCCCACCAGTGGCTACTGTCTGCAAGGACAAGGCACTGCCTGGTGCCTCCCGTTCCTGCAGGGCCACACCCCTCAGCATGGTGGGCAAGGCCCGCCATGTCCAGCCCAACCCCCAACCTCCCTGCACAACAGTCGGTCTGCAGTGCGCCATGTCCTTTTTTTTTTCTTTTTTTTTGGAGAGGTTTTTGCTATAGGGCGCGTGCGCTCGCCAGCCAGCCAGAGAGAGACAGAGAGACAGAAAGCGAGAAATCACCCCCCAGGGGGGGTGGTCACGCCGCAATCCCTTCTCCTCCAGTCTCCTCTCGGGATCTTGGGCACACACGCACACGCGCCCGGCGTGAGTTTTAAGCCACCGGGTCCAGGACGCGAACTGCGGTTGATTACGTGGGAGTCTGGCGACATAGCCATTACGTTAACTGCTGGTCCCTATTTATTTATTTATAGAAAGAGACAGGCTCCCAATAGGTCTTCACACTATGATCCAGCCCCAGCCTCAGCCGGGCCCAGAGCTTGCATCACGTGCACCACACCTGCTCAGGGCAGTGTGACCCCGGGTGACCTTGCCCATATGGGCCCAGCTGTGCTACCCCTGGGCCGCCACCTGGGCCCCGCAATGCTCTCGTCCTTTGCTCCTTTTGGCATTTGTCTGTCAGAAGAGCCCTCCCTCCCCCCTGGGTGGCCAGATCTGACACTTCTAGGAGAGGGGCCTCCTCCCTCCCTGAGCTCCTAGCTGTCTCCCCACCCACCACCTCTGCCAGCTCTTCAGCGTGTGTCAGTGTGTCAGTTGTTCTGAGCTCTGACACCCTCGCCTGTCACCTCGGGGGCCTGAGAGCTCGTGCTGGGAGGTGTCCTGATTGCACATGGCAAGGCTTCAGAAGATGCTCTTGGAAGGAGGCAGGGAGAGGGACTGCGGGCCCTAGGGTCAACTGCCATCCACAGGGCATGATGTACTTTCCTGCGGGGGCTGTGGCCCCCTCCCATGTCCCTGGCACCTGCCCCTGGGGCCAAGCCACAGTGTTCTCCACCCTGTTTACAGGCACGATGAAGAAGACAAAGAACCCCACCCTGGCCTCCCAACCTGGGGAGGACAGGGCCACGGAGGAAGACCACCTGCCCCTCCAGCCACTCCAGACTCGCTGATGGCCCGGACACAGCAGGAGGCCTGCAGGACAGAGCGGGGATCCTTTCCAGCTACCCCTGCCAGCTCTGGGACCCCAGTGAATTTTGGTGGCAAATACAAATATTTTTTCCACAACGAACTCTTCTGCAAACATTATTTGAGCTGTTTCGGGGCCCCCTTAGGCTGGTAACATCTGCACATTGCTATGCTCACAGTGTGAAGGCACTAGAAGTTGAGGACCCTCAGCTGCAGCCCCCCAGCCCTAGCCCCACTCTTCCTAGGTGCAGGCCGCTGGCTGAAGTGCCATGTGAGCTTGCTGTCATGGCGGACAGGAGGCAGAGGACCCGGACTAACACAGCCACCTCTCCTCTCTCTTCCTCTGCCGCCACCAGTCACCTGTTGAAGCCACCTCCACTGTGTCTCTCCAACCTACTCTCCTTTGAACTCTTCAGATTAGCTCCGACTCAAGACCATCGCCGTCTTCCTCGCTGGGCTTCCTGCTCATTCCCACGCCAAGCGGTCTCTGCAGGGCAGCCAGAGGGGCCTTCCTCGGACACGAGACAGACACATCACCTCTGGGTTCTGAAGGCCTAAGAGGCGCCCGGTGCCTGCAAAATGGCACAGCTGGCCTCCCAAGCCTGCCACGATTTGCCCAAACATTCCCAGACACCTCATCTTCTACCCTCTGATGCCCACCTGGCCCTCCTTAGCACTTTCTCACACTGGTGGAGGGCCCTTGTGTTTGACCCCTGGACTTGGCTCTTGCTAAAAGTCCCCTTCTTCCATTAAAATCTTACATTTATTTCTGAGAGTATCTCAGAAGTGGTTGTCTCATGATTGCCTTTCCAGTTTTTTTTCAGTAAAATGAACTGCTTTTTCTGGGTATAATGCGTGTGTATAAGATGTGTGTGAAGCCAGCCTCGTGGTTGAAGGGACTTGGATCCCACGTGGCTGACTGGGTTTGAATCCCAGCCACCGGGCACATGTCCATGCATGCCCCAAATCCAGACAGGCTGTTGAAATGGGGGAGAAGGGATTTCGGTGTGCCCACACCCCATAAGGGGTGTTTTCTCCCCGTCTCTCTCAGGCAAGCACATGTGTCCTCTAGTCAAAAAGAGAAATGGACGCATGGACTGAATTTTTTTTCTTTCTATAGGACATGTGTGCTGGTGGTGGGAGAGGGTGAAAGGGAATTCCTTTTCTACCACTCTCCTTTTAGGATTTTAGGCATGCATGAACACACAGCAGAATTTTTCTTTTAAGGTTTTAACCATAGGGTGTGAACACTTGCCAGAGAGAGACAGAGAGAGGGAAAATGAGAAATCACCTCCTAGGGGGTAAGGCATGCTGCAATCCGTTCTCTATTCCTCTCTAGGGATTTTGGGCATGCAGGCACGCGCCCAGCGGGAGTTTCAAACTGCCAGGTCCAGGTATAGTCTGCTATGAGGGATCTAGGTGCCTTAACCTCCACACTACCTGCTGGCCCATGAACAGTATTTCTTTATTTTCTTTTAAGAGAGATTTTTGCCATAGTGTGTGTGCACTTGCCGGAGAGTCAGTGACAGAGACAGAAAGCGAGAAATCACCCCTCAGGGGGATGGCCACACAGTAATCGCTTCTCCATTCTCCTCTCTGGATCTTGGGTGCGCACAAGCCCCGCGTGACTTTCAAGCTGCCGGTCTGGTACTAGAACCACGGTCACCGAGAGTGGAAGCAGGTGCGAGTGGGTCCAACAGAAGGAAGTATGACTGCCAGAGTGTTGAGTCCATGGGCAAGTTCGGCCTGGCCTTAGCTGTTGCAGGGGCGTGGTGAACTCCGCCTTATATAATGTGGATGCTGGGCACAGAGCCCTCATCTTCGACCCATTCCGCGGAGTACAGGACATTGTGGTCGGGAAAGGGACTCTCTCATCCCCTGGGTACAGAAGTCAATTATCTTAGACTGCCGCTCTCGGCTGCCTAACGTGCCGCTCATCACTGGCAGCAAAGATTTACAGAATGTCAACATCAGGCTGCGCATCCTTTGCCGGCCGTGGCCAGCCAGCTTCCTCACATCTTCACCAGCATTGGCGAGGACTATGATGAGCATGAGCTGCCGTCCATCACTACCGAGATCCTCAAGTCTGTGGTGGCTGGCTTCAAGGCTGGAGAGCTAATCTCCCAGAGGGAGCTGGTCTCCAGACAGGTGAACGATAACCTTAGGGAACGAGCAGCAACCTTTGGACTCATCCTGGATGACGCGTCCTTGACGCATTTGACCTTCGGGAAGGAGTTCACAGAAGCAGTGGAAACCAAACAGGTGGCTCAGCGGGAAGTGCAGAGGGCCAGATTCGCAGTGGAAAAGGCTGACAGAAGAAGGCCGCCATCATCTCTGCCGAGGGTGACTCCAGGGCAGCCGAGCTCATCGCCAACTCGCTGGCCACAGCAGGCGACGGTCTCATCGAGCTGCGCAAGCTGGAGGCGGCGGAGGACATTGCGGACCAGCTCCCG
Organism: Tupaia belangeri chinensis; assembly: GCF_000334495.1. Lineage (NCBI taxonomy): Eukaryota > Metazoa > Chordata > Mammalia > Scandentia > Tupaiidae > Tupaia > Tupaia belangeri. The sequence continues at coordinate 745,450 of NW_006159862.1, read as the reverse complement.
TGCTCTCGGAACATCACCTACCGGCCAGGGGTGGGGGTGGGGGCAGTCGGTGCTCCTCCAGCTGCCCCAGTAAGGCCACCCGCCCGGCTGCTGGGCCACAGCACCCATGGTTCTCCACACAATGTCCTTCCACCCACCACCCCAGAAATCACTGTGACATTTCATGATTGGCTTAAAGTGAAGGAAATAAAAGTAAAATCACTTCAGATCTCTTAAAAAAAAAAAATAAGAAAAAAAGAACCACGGTCACCTACGTGGGAGTCTAGTGACGTAACCATTACGCCACCTGCTGGCGCACTGGCAATACTTTTAAGCAGAAGACCCGAGCACGTCCTACGCTGAGAGCATCCGCGGGGAGAGCTTTCCATGCAGATGAGATAGAGGGGTGGCTGGGGGACAAGGCAGGCAGACTTTTACCCTCCGGGCAGGAGAGGTTGGAAGTGATCTGCTCCCTCCTCGGAGGGGGTTCTAGAGAAAGCGCTGAGGGCTGTCAATGCGCGGGGATTTGGGGTGCTCCTGGATTTCTGGAGCAGCTGTGGGGAGAGGGCAGACTGGCAAGGTGTTCTAGAACTAGGAATGGTTCGTGCATGGTCGCTGCGTGCTCGGGCTCCGCAGACCTTCAGGTGCGTTATTCCACAAACTCCTCCCAACGCGGGGGACTGGTATCTCCATTCTTCAAAAGAGCAATCAGCAGCTCACACAGAGAAACTGAAAAACGGATCAACGTCGCACACCCTTGGGGAGCAGCTGGGTGGGGACCCAGGGGGCGCAGCCCGGCGCTAGCAGCCCGCGCAGCAGCCGTCGCGCAGGCGCCCTGGAACCCGCCGCGGGCTCGAAGACCCAGAATCCCCTGGGCCGTGGAAGAGACCACGGCTCAGTAGGAGGGGGGCGCCGTTGCTAGTGCGGCCGCTCTACCTCTGTAAGTGGGCGGGCATTCCGGTGAGTCTGCGCCTGCGTCCCCTCCCTCTGTGAAGAATGGGATGTCCCAACTCCTTAAGGGCTTGGGGCGGCGGAGGCGCGACCTTTCCGCTGTAGCTGACATGCAGGTGTGTGGCTTCTGTGTCCGGGACCCTGCAGGGGCAACTAAAGAGCGAGTCTGATTTCCTGGAATCCGTTCCCGGGAGGCCGAACTGCACGGCGCGGGGCGGTGCGGTAACGGCCTGGCTTCCCGGCCACGGCGCCCACGTGGGCTTGGCGGGCGCGATGGCGGGGCGTTCGGGAGTCCCGCAGCGCCGCTCCGGGCGGGTCCGGCCGCCCTGGGCCGAGCTCACGGGCCGCGGCTCTACTTCCTGCAGGGCCACCGCCGCACGAGCTTGAGGTCCGCGAGGGCCGGGGCTCTACTTCCCGGCCCGTCTTGGAGAGAACTCAGACCCAGAAAGATTTGGTAAGGCCGGGTCAGCCTGCGCTTTGGGTACCCACGTGGGAGGACCGTAACGGGCCTAGGAGGGAGACTGGATGACAGTAGTGTTAGGAAGTGCCGTCAGGAGCGGAAACTGACGTTTATGCCTTTCTGATCGCAGTCCTGAGACTAAAACAGTTATGCAATCGGCTCTATATTCTTGTTTTTATTTCCCAGGTTTCAGATGGCTGACTCACTGAAAGGTGTTGAAGACAGGAGCAGCGCCCTGCCATGAGGTTCAGGCCTTGTCTAGGTGGGGTTTAATATATGTAACTTGTTATAACTTTGTAATTGTAAAGTTATAATTTTGTAATTAGAGGGGTTGTAATTTTGTTCTTTTAAATACACAGAAAGTGATTTGCAGATGTTGGTTTTATGTACTTTATAATGTGGAACTGCAGGTACGACCAAGACCTGGGGAGCGCTCCAGCCATATCCCTAACGTACAACCAACTTAAACCAAAGCTGCGCTCAGAAGCCATCCTTTTAGTTGGAAAATGATTGCGGTGGCTGGTGTGAAGGCAGTTTTAGCTTAGTGTCAGGTGACCTCCAGCTCTCTGGTTGGGCTGGACAGTGGCGAGGTGCTTGACTGCTCTGATGAAATCACTAATAGGAAGTGCCGTCAGAAGCGATAACTGACGATAACTACTCCTGGCTGATGCAGTCAACAAGCCCTCAGCACCTAGTGCCAGGGGTGAGGTTTACCGCTAGGTTGCTGTGAACTCATTGCTGTGTTCACACAGGTCGCGAGTGAGCAAATGCTCGCCAGGTGCCGAGTGTTGGAGCCAGGAGCACTGCTGGTCTGCCAGGTAAGCCTGTGTGGGAGGCAGGTGCTTGACGGTCCCTAGCTATCAGGTCGGAAAGCGGGAGTTTTCGTTTGGTTAGCCTGACACCTGTGTCAGTAGCCCTGGGCCTGACCGACAACGTCCCAAAGGTGACTGGCTCGTGGTAGCAGTGGAATAGTGTCTTTCCTAGTCATTAAGAGAGCTTGTCCTGTGTGCCTCTTGGCTGCTTAATCTTGGGCTTTTTGAAATCGAAAATGTGACTCAGTGATAGTTGTCACTCACCAAAGAAACTATTGGGAACTGGAGACTTCAGTAATTGATAAAGATGTATCCCCCATAAGGTCTTGGGGTACTCTAGGGCACGTGTACTTGCCAGAAAGAAAGTGAGAAATCACCACCCGGGGGGATGGCCACGCCATGATCACTTCTCCATGCTCCTCTCAGGATCTTGGGGCACATGTGCCTGGCGTGAGTTTAAGCCACCGGGTCCAGGACTCAACCACAGTCGACTATAAGGTAGTCTGGCCACATAGCCATTACGCTAACTGCTGGTCCCGGTCTTGGGTACTCTTAAGTGTGAGCCCCAGTTAGCAGGTTTAGTTGGCTGTGAGGACGCCTGCCCTGTGTGTGTCTGGTCTGTCTGAGGTATGTGCACCTCTCTTCCCCCAGGTTGTGGAACCTGAGTGCTGGGGTGCAGAGTGCGAGTTGGCAGTGGCCACAACTCGGCCCAGGAGAAGGTAAGCCTGGATCTGGACAGCGGCCCTAGTGGAGGATAATTCTGGTTAAAACTCGATTTGAGGAACGGGACATCAGATGATGATTCCCCTAGAACAGCTGGAATTACCGGCAGATGGAATAGTGGTGAACCTATGGTTTTCTGAAGATGTCCTTGATGCTGTGCGTGATGGTTGAAAGAGTGCAAAGTGAGACTGAAATTTAGTTTCTTTGCAGGCTGTGACCTCGGAGTATGGTGAAGTCCCAATGAGTGGCTGCCATTGACTTGGGTTCTGAAAACGTAAATGGCTTCAGCTTCGGTACAGAGACATGCTGGCCTTGGTACCAGAAGCTCCATTCATCTCAAGGGAGCCGAAAGATGTACTTTTCCCCAAGGACTAGTGAACTTCATATCATTAAATTCCTTAGCTTAAATTCTTGAGCATTGTCCCCTGCCAGCTTGTCTGACAACTTAATTTACTTTTGTAAATTGGCTAAGAAGGGGTGAGTTCTTTAAGCTACAAACTGTTCATCTCCACTCCCACCCACAAATAAAGTTCTCATGTAGTTACCATCAACTATTACTGAAATAAAGAATGGTCTTTGGTTTTGGTTTGGAAAATGTGTGTATTTGAAGAAAAAGGTAGCTTGGACTACTGTGGTGGGGCATTAGCACTTGGACTTGTAAACTGAACAGTCAGCCTCTCAACAACTGGACTGAGGGCAAAATTCCAAAGCATTTAAGGCATCCACACACCTCATTCCTGAGCGCAGCTGTCTCTGGGCTCTGCCCTTGGTTAAGCAGCCTGCAAGGCCCTGCAGTCCAGCCCCTTCCTGGCTGTGCTTGGTAAGGCCAGTTAATTGACAGTGTTGGCCTTAGGGCTTTTTCATTGAGAATACTTGGGAGGAATACTCTTGACTGAAGTAAGTTTCCCAGACTAGAGTTAATTTCCCCCTTCTCCCAGCCAAGGGTTGGGGCTGGTAGTGTGGTTATGGTAGTAGACTTCTATATTGCCAAACAATTTCAAGTCCCACACCTGGTGGCTTGAAAGACGCTGAGTCTGCCTGTGCCCAAAGCCCTAGAAGGGATTATGGCGTGGCCAGTTGCCCTGTGGGCAGTGTCTCACTGAGCGCACACCCTATGGCAAAAAGTCTGGACTTGGTTTGTGATCTTGGACCCAGAAGGGATTTTTATCAGAAGAGGGTTCTGAAGCCTGTCCAGGTGAGGACAGTCATTCTGCCATAGTCCCTAAAGGCCCTGGGGAATATCAGTGGTAGTTTTCTAAGACGGGCTACAGGAGTTAAGTGGCCTGCATGCACGCCTGGGGGTGTGGGCACGTAGGTCCTGCCACATGGCACCACTGGGTGCTCTGTTACGGGGACAGTATGGTAGCTTGTCCCTTGGGCAGGGGTGTGGGTAGCAACATGGGCCTCAAATGTCAAGCTGGGGAAATGGTTCCAAGGAGCCTGAGGCTCCACTGGAGGTAGACCATCTTTGTCCACCCTTAGCTTGGCATGAGTTAGGCTCTGGCACCCAGCCCAGATCTTCTCCAGGTGAGAGTGGTTTCAGTAAGGATCCGTCTCCCTGAACTGGAGACTTGCCTAATAATCTGGCTGGAGTTTCTTCTCCCAGGTAGACAGACCTGGAGAGTGCTCGATGCAGGGGCCCACCTATGCAGCTTTTCTGGGAGTGCCCAGTATCACATTAGCATCTCTGGGTTATAAGGCCCTCCCACACCTTTGAGGCTGAGTTGAGGGGTGCCTGGAGCCTCATGAGCCACTTCCAGAAGTCAGAAGGCAAGAATGGATTTATAAGGGGGTGGGGAAGACAGGATCAAAGAGAAGTATTAAATAGGCCCCCTCTCCCAGGTGCTAGGGCTGCCTTTCTGTGGTGGTGGGGGAGGAGGGAGCAGGGAGCATTCCAGCCCGTTTTCAGAGACTGAAATTTAGTTTCTTTGCAGGCTGTGACCTCGGAGTATGGTGAAGTCCCAATGAGTGGCTGCCATTGACTTGGGTTCTGAAAACGTAAATGGCTTCAGCTTCGGTACAGAGACATGCTGGCCTTGGTACCAGAAGCTCCATTCATCTCAAGGGAGCCGAAAGATGTACTTTTCCCCAAGGACTAGTGAACTTCATATCATTAAATTCCTTAGCTTAAATTCTTGAGCATTGTCCCCTGCCAGCTTGTCTGACAACTTAATTTACTTTTGTAAATTGGCTAAGAAGGGGTGAGTTCTTTAAGCTACAAACTGTTCATCTCCACTCCCACCCACAAATAAAGTTCTCATGTAGTTACCATCAACTATTACTGAAATAAAGAATGGTCTTTGGTTTTGGTTTGGAAAATGTGTGTATTTGAAGAAAAAGGTAGCTTGGACTACTGTGGTGGGGCATTAGCACTTGGACTTGTAAACTGAACAGTCAGCCTCTCAACAACTGGACTGAGGGCAAAATTCCAAAGCATTTAAGGCATCCACACACCTCATTCCTGAGCGCAGCTGTCTCTGGGCTCTGCCCTTGGTTAAGCAGCCTGCAAGGCCCTGCAGTCCAGCCCCTTCCTGGCTGTGCTTGGTAAGGCCAGTTAATTGACAGTGTTGGCCTTAGGGCTTTTTCATTGAGAATACTTGGGAGGAATACTCTTGACTGAAGTAAGTTTCCCAGACTAGAGTTAATTTCCCCCTTCTCCCAGCCAAGGGTTGGGGCTGGTAGTGTGGTTATGGTAGTAGACTTCTATATTGCCAAACAATTTCAAGTCCCACACCTGGTGGCTTGAAAGACGCTGAGTCTGCCTGTGCCCAAAGCCCTAGAAGGGATTATGGCGTGGCCAGTTGCCCTGTGGGCAGTGTCTCACTGAGCGCACACCCTATGGCAAAAAGTCTGGACTTGGTTTGTGATCTTGGACCCAGAAGGGATTTTTATCAGAAGAGGGTTCTGAAGCCTGTCCAGGTGAGGACAGTCATTCTGCCATAGTCCCTAAAGGCCCTGGGGAATATCAGTGGTAGTTTTCTAAGACGGGCTACAGGAGTTAAGTGGCCTGCATGCACGCCTGGGGGTGTGGGCACGTAGGTCCTGCCACATGGCACCACTGGGTGCTCTGTTACGGGGACAGTATGGTAGCTTGTCCCTTGGGCAGGGGTGTGGGTAGCAACATGGGCCTCAAATGTCAAGCTGGGGAAATGGTTCCAAGGAGCCTGAGGCTCCACTGGAGGTAGACCATCTTTGTCCACCCTTAGCTTGGCATGAGTTAGGCTCTGGCACCCAGCCCAGATCTTCTCCAGGTGAGAGTGGTTTCAGTAAGGATCCGTCTCCCTGAACTGGAGACTTGCCTAATAATCTGGCTGGAGTTTCTTCTCCCAGGTAGACAGACCTGGAGAGTGCTCGATGCAGGGGCCCACCTATGCAGCTTTTCTGGGAGTGCCCAGTATCACATTAGCATCTCTGGGTTATAAGGCCCTCCCACACCTTTGAGGCTGAGTTGAGGGGTGCCTGGAGCCTCATGAGCCACTTCCAGAAGTCAGAAGGCAAGAATGGATTTATAAGGGGGTGGGGAAGACAGGATCAAAGAGAAGTATTAAATAGGCCCCCTCTCCCAGGTGCTAGGGCTGCCTTTCTGTGGTGGTGGGGGAGGAGGGAGCAGGGAGCATTCAAGCCAGTTTTCAGCCTGAGCCTCCCGAGAAGAGGTACCCCTAACCTGTCTCAGCCGTCCCACCCCATGAGGACTCCCTGTTGAGGTCCCCGCTTCTGTGTCACGTCTGAGCTGCTGTCTCCTGGCCCTCGTGGAGGTCCTTGGCTGGTGCAGCAAGGCCCCCTCCAGGGTCCTCCTGGCCCACTGTCTCTTCCCGGGCTTCCTCCCCACTGCCCGGGCCCTCGCCCAGCTCCAGGATGGTGGGAAGGTGGCCCTGCTTGGGGGAGCGCTTGCGCAGGCTGAGCAGGAAGGGCTGGGGCAAGGAGAAGATGTCCACGTTGTTGCCCAGGTCAATCCACGTGACGCTGGGGAACTTGCTGGGGTCCTTCAGGGTGTCGGTGAGGTCGCGCAGCAGGGCCCGGGTTAGCCGGTTGCCGTTGAGCGCCAGTGTGGTGAGGCGGGGCAGGCTGCTGAGGGCCGGCAGCAGCTGCAGGACCATGTCATCTGTGAGGCCCGTGAAGCCCAGCTCCACGCTGTCCACCTGCTCCCCGCAGCGCTGCAGGTAGCTGGTCACCCGCTCCAGGTCCCGGGAGGTCAGCGGGATGCCTGAAAGGTCCACCGTGTTGTCTGGAGGGCTCCCGGCCAGGACAGCCTTGAGGCTGAAGGCAAAAGGAGACAAGCAGGGATCAAGGGGTAGGCTTTTCTGCAGTGCTACCACCCCAGAGCCAGTCTACACAGCCTGCTGACCTGGGATCAGTTTTACAAAACTGCAGACCTGGGTGGGAGAGGTGGGGGGAGAAGCCAGGGGCCCCAGTGTCCTGCAACTCTCCATGTTGGACCTGGCCGGAACCAGCTGGCCAGGCCTAAGGCCTAGGGCTTGCCCTTCCTATAGCACACGTGTTTTTGCAGGATGCCTGCGTTTGCCTCTTAGCTCTGTTCTTCCTACTCTGACCTCTAGTAGGGAGTTACCTTCCCTGTGCCTCACTGCCACAAGAAAGGGAGCCAATAAGCCCCTAGGGTTGCTGCTGAGTGAGTGAATACCGCCTGCCTTGGCCCGAGCCAGGGCTGGACGGGACGCAGACTCAATGCTTGCTGCCGTCGCTAACTGCTTGGGCTGAGCATCCTGTGTCCCCACCCTTGGGTGGCAGCTGAGCTGCTCTGCAGGTGGCATGAAGGGTTTCTGATGCCCTTTCTCCAGAGGGTCTTCCCCACAGAGGGGGCAGAGCTGAGGACCACAGATGGGGGCACGGGGCTCGGCCCAGAGGGAGCTGCTCGCCCCTCCTGCCCCTCGCGCCCCTCCTGCCCTCTGCCACTCCGTCTCTTTCTCCTATGCCGATGGCCAGTGCGCCCTCTCCACCACCCCTGTGTTTACAAGGCCCAGGCACAGTCCCGAGATGCCCTTTTCGGTATTTCCAAGTGGCCCAGGCCAGCCCCGGACTTCAGGGCCTCTGCTGGGAAGGAGAGGGAGGTGGAGGAGGCACCTAGCCTATCCTGAGCATCCATGAACAGTAGCTGCGGAGCACAGCTTGGACTTCTGGCCAAACGGGGTAAGTCCCTCTCCCTGGGATGCTGTCCAGCTTCAGTCGTTTTTGCCTCTGATGGGTTCAGTCCTGGGAGTGGGAAGGAAAAGCTCTCAAGGCCTGACAGTTAAGTGTGCAGAGCCCTGCCTGGCGTTCAGTGCCATGTAAGCGTGGCTGCCTCTGTCACTGTCATTACAAAGGAGACCACCAGGAAAACGGCATGGTGGTTAACAGCCCGAGCCTTGGAGCCGCAGACCTGGGTTCACATCCAGCCCACCACGCACCAGGAGGTCGGGGCCAGTCACGTGGCAGCAGCGGCATCTGCCTGGTGTTCCTGTACGGTGCCCTTGCTGAGCTCCCACTGTGTGCCCCGCACTGCGCTAGGCACCGAGGTTATGGTGGCAACGAAGCTGGCCAAGATCCCCGTTTCCATTTTACGTGGATGGTGGTGTGGAGGCAGACCACACATGAAGTGCGGGCAAAGTGCCAGCCGCTCAGCGAAGCCTGGCGGGAGGGCCCATCAGAGGAGTGTGGTAGCAGGTGCGGGTGCAAAGGCCCAGAGGCTGGAAAGAGGCAGATGACAGGGATCGAGGGCCGTCACACTGGGCGTTTGGATTTCATTCCGTTGTGATGAGAAGCCTCCTGGCAGGAACCAGGAGGCCAGACCTGCATGGGTTTTGAAAGGAGAATGGACCGAGCATGCGTGCGTGTGTGTGTGTGTGTGTGTGTGTGTGTGTGTCTGTGTGTGTGCGTGCTCACGCGCATGCTGGAAGTCAGAAGAGGCCCCTAGACTCCAACAGAGCTCACATTTCCAACCCTAAGGAGCCAGCCCGGTGTCCTGCAGCACCCCAGTTGCCACGGCCCTCCAGCCCCACAGAGGAGCCCTCAGCCCCTCTGGAGTGGTGGCCTGCAAGCTCCATGAGACCTCACACTGGGTCCCACCCCCGGGGAAGGCCTTCCCTCCCAGCTCAAAGTGGGGACTGCCAGGAGGCGAGAGGACGGTCCTCCCACCCCAGTGTGCGGGGCTGCAGGGACCATCTGGCAGCAGCAGCAGGCCCTGGCCAGTCTTCCAGAAGGTGAGCCTGAGAAACCACAAGTTCCTCCTCCCCTGGGAAGTCTACCTTTGAGGCTCCTACCACCTTCCTAGGTGCTGCTGGGTGGCGCCCACAGGTTCTGTGTCCCATGTGCACACCCAGCACCCCCTGATCTTCTTCAGGGGCCATATCCGTGAAGGGCCTCACTGTGACCAGGGCTAGGACATGGCTGAGGTTTGGACACCCCTGGGGGCCATCCCAGAGACTGGGGCGGGGTTCAGTTCAGAGGGTCTACTTTGAGCACCTGAGGATTGAGAAACTCTTCAATCTCTGCCCCCCCCCACCTCCAGCTCCTCTCAAGCTTGCACCCCTTAATTCTCTGATCTCACCTCCTTCAGGCAGCCCTCCAAGACAACCTCTTTGGCTCTTCCCGTCCCCCTGTCCTGACAGGGGTGCTGTGTGTCACCTGCTCTGCCTGGCAGGGACTCACTCTGGGTAGGAGGCAGGGCAGACCCCTCAAGGGCCTGCGACTCACCAGGCCTGCGCAGCCCCCGGTGGCGCCTCCACTGGGAGTGGGGGCTGAGGTGGTAGGTCAGCTGCCGGCACAGCTTCTCCATGGCACCCAGTGCGTCGCCTTCCTGCAGAGGCAACCACACCAGCCGGTCCCTGAGTCACTGGAGCAGCTGGGGTCACTCGGGCCCCCACCTCTAGGCTGTGTCTCTGGAAGTGCACAGCACTCCAGGTGGAGCCGGAGCTGGGAAGACCTGCTCCGCGGGCCCAGGGCAGGAGCCCTCCGCAGAGAGCAGACTGGTCAGCATGCGGCGTAGTGTCTGTGGAGTGGCTGTCCTTGGAAAACAGATTTACCTAAGTCTGTGTCCTGGGCGGCTGACCGTTGGCTGGAGTCAAGTACCGGCCGGCCCCTCGTGCGTGGTCTCCCTGATCCCTGCCACTCCCCAGCGTCCAGGGCCCTTGCGTCATAAACTTGCCTGGAATACTTATCTAGCACTTACTAGGTGCCAGGCACTGTGCTAGGAAGCTGGGTCATGGCCTGGACAAATGTCCTTGCTCTTGTATTTCACATAGTACAGAGGAAACTGAAGGGACCGGCAAGTGGCGTGGTGGTTAAGGGCGCTGAGCTCCCACACGGCCGACAGTGGTTCGAGTCCTAAATCCGGTGGCTTGCTTTCTCACTTTCCTGCTCTCTCTCTCACTCTGTCCCTCACTGGTCAAATTAAAATAAATAAATAAAAATAAGTGAAGTTAAATAAAATAATTATTAAAAAAAAAAAAGAAGAGGAAAGTGAACATATTTATAGGGGCCAGCAGGTGGCATGGTGATTAAGGTGTTGGATCCCCACCCACATGGTTGACTGCAGTTCTAGTTCCAGACCTGGTGGCTTGCTTTCTTACTTTCCCTCTTTGTCTTGCTGGTGCCCTATGACAAATTTTAAAATAATAATAAATAAAATAAAATAAATAATTAAAAAATATTTTTACTCATCTCTCTCAAAAGCAGGAAAACAAAAGAATGAGAAGCCAAGGTTTTCCCGGCCCAATGCATTTAGCTACATCACCTTCAGCAATTGAATCTGAAATTCTGGGTGTGATGGGCTGAACTGTATTCCTCAAAAAAAGAAAAAAAAATGTTCTTCAATTGTTCTTAGTTTTCTGCAATAGGGCTCATGCACTCACCAGAGGGGAACAGAGAAGAAACACGAGAATCTATCCTGGGGTGGGGGCTGGCCATGCTCAATCCTTGCTCTTTTATTCTCCTGTTGGAATTCTGGGCTTGCACCACATCTGGCCAGCACTTTAAGCTGCAGGGTCTAGGATTTGAACCATGGAATCAGCTATGTGGAACCCAGAACCTTAACCACCATGCCACCTGCTGCCCTCAAGAAAAAAAAAAAGTTTTAAAGTTTATTTCTTCCATGACAGAGACAGAAAAAGTGTGAGAGAGACAGGCACCTCCAACAGGGTCCCCAGGCCATGATCTGTCATGGGCATTTGCAGGTACGCCTGGTGTGTACAGGGAGGTTCCGGGACACAAACCTAGGACATTTGCTGTGGGGGTCCAGTTGCATCACTGCCAGTGCCACCACCACCCAGCCCCCTCTAGAACCAACGTGTCAGTGTCTCCTAATGCCTAGTGCTGGGTCTCAGAGACAAAAACCCACATGTGCTAACACTGCAGGGTGGGGAGGCCCAGAGCCTTGGCCCAGGCCCTGGGCTCAGTGCTGCGCCCGACTCAGCAGGCCAACTTTACTATGATTTCTACTATTTAAAAAAATTTATTTTCTTTTTCTTTCTTTTTTTAATTGCCAGAGGGTGTGTATGCTTATGAGAGGGAGGGAGGGAGAGCGCGAGAGCGCGAGCGAGCGAGCACCCCCAGTGGTCACACTGGAGCCCCTTCTCCATGTCTCCATCCCATCAGGCCTTGGGGCATGCCGGCACCTGGTTTCAGGTCTACTAGGATCCCAACCTGCAGCGGGCTGCGGAGCTCTCAGCTCGTCCGCGCCCTCACAGCTGGGCCAGCTTTACTATTACTGTCACTGTCACTCCACTAAGGAGAAGCTGCATACTGAGTAAAGGGCTTTGGGCCAGACCCTGTGAACTGAGATGCGACCTTTGTCCCCTCCTGTGTGGCCTTGAGCAAGCCACTTGATTTCTCCGTGCCTCTGATCCTCATCTGTGGAGATAACACTCCTGACCTCAGGGGGTTTCCTTGTGAAGACTAGATGAGTGAGTGCTTGTAAAGTGCTGGAATAGAGCCCTGCTCCAGGGAAGCCTGCTGAGCGCAGGCTGGGCTGCCCCAGAGCTGCCCGGACACTGAACAGGGTAAGGGAAGGGAGATGGCTTCTGCCCAGGCTCAGAGCCGTGCTGGGCTTTTATTTTATTTTTAAGTTTCTGCTATATGGCACATGTGCTTGCCGGGGAGAGACAGAAAGAGAAAGGGAAAGTGCAAGAGTATCCCCCAGAGAGATGGCCATGCCGCAATCCCTTTGCCATTCTCCTCTCGGGACTCTGAGCATGCACGTATACGCATCAGGCATTTTTCAAGTCAACAGGTCCAGGACTCAAACCATGTTCGGCCATGTGGGATGCAGCCACCCCAACCACCATGCCATGGCCCGGCCCCCAAGTCTGGCTTCGATTCTTGCTTAGCCTGGTCCCATGGGTGTGTGGTGGGAAACAGGGCGGGGGAAGCAGGCTGGGGCTAGATGGTGGGACTGGAGGGGAGTCGCGAGGTGAGGGGTGTGGCATGACGAGGTTTGCACTGGGGACTGTCTCTCTGGGAGATGAGGAGGGTGGACAGAAGGTAGAAAGGGTGACCTGTGGAAGGGGCTGAAGGGGACAGCCCGCACCCTGAGAGTACATGGGACGGAGACGACAGTGGCAGAGGGGGATGAGAGGATGGGAGGGTCTAGGCCTTGGGTTTGGGTCCTGGGCAGACGGTAATGGGCTCCAGAGGAGAAGCGGGTGACAAGCCTCGATGAGGAAGGACCACGTGGGGCTGTGTTCAGTTGGGGGTCTGTGGGGCCTCAGGTGTGGATGTGGCTGGACTTACAAGGCTGAGGCTGGACACATTCACCTGCTCTGACTGAGCCCCTGGCCAGAGAAGCAGCTGACATGGAAGCAGGGAACTGCCAGACACAGGAGACGGAAAGCCAGTCAGGGGAACAGGGGCCCCAAGGAGAAGGTGGCCAGCGGGGTCAGATGGCCCCCAGGGGGCACAGGGTCTCCGATGGCTCTGGCCAGCACAGGCCCAGGAGGGGCACTGTGGTGGGGCCAAGGCGAAGGCTGATTTGGGGGGGCCAAAGGAAAATGGGAGGAGGTGATGGAGATGGCGTGTCTCGACTCTGAATCTCGCTCAGTGAAAACCCAGAGGAGCTTTTAAACAGAGATGTGGGGCCAGCAGGTGGCATGGTGGTGAAGGAGCTGGACTCCCACATGGCTGACTGTGGTTCAAGTCCAGGACCTGGCGACTTCAATCACACGGCACATGCGCGTGCGTGCCCAAAACCCCAGGAAGAGAATGGAGGAGAAGGCCACTGTGGTGTGGCCATCCCCTTTGGGGTTATTTCTCACTTCTCCTCTGTCTCTGGTGAGCTTAAGCACCCTATGGCAAAAACCTAAAACAAAAACAAAAACAAAACATGGATGCTGGGCACCCCCGAGGTGGGTGGGCAGCTTGGGCCCGGGGATGGTTAACGCTCCCCAGCTGATTCCTTGTGTGGTGAAGGTGGAGAAGATGCCTTCAAGGCAAGAAGGACCAGTGGGTGGGATGGGGTGGTCTGGCCAGCATCACTCTCGGGACCACCTCAGGATGGAAGGTTCTAGTTTGGTTCAAAGCTGAGAATGGAATTCCTCAGCTGTGACTCTTCCTCTAACTGCTTCCGGGGGCTTCTAAGGTCCCTGGGCGGGAACGCTCCCTCCACCCCTGTAGCCCTGGAAGCTGAGCTTTAAAGGAGAGAACAAAGAAAAAAAGAGGAGGCCGCAATGTGCCGCCACTGCCACAAGGGGGCAGCCGCACACAGGACGAGGCACGGGATGGCCCTGACTCTGCTGCCACCTGGGAGAACTGGGGGAGCCTGGGTTTCGCCGCTACTCACGGATAATACATATGACACCCAGGAGCGTGGACTTGAGCCTACTGTGAGCTGATGTTCTCACAGAAGTGAGCGCTCCCTTCTACTTGTCCGAACAAGTGCACATGAGCTACCACCATTTTTCTTCCATGAGTGAGACACATGCAGAAAGAGACTGAGAAAGACAAGCACCCTTGGGACCAGCAGTTAGCATAATGGCTATGTCGCTGAACTCCCATGTAGCTGACCTCGGTTCAAGTCCTGGGCCTGGTGGCTTAAAATCATGCTTGGGGCGTGTGTGTGAGTGCCCAAGATCCCAAGGGGAGAATGGAGGAGAAGGGATTGAGGCGTGGCCATCCCCCCTGGGAGGTGATTTCTCACTTTCTGTCTCTCTGTCTTTCTGGTGAGCGCACACGCCCTATAGCAAGATCCTCTCAAAAAAAAAAAAAAAAAAAGAAAGAAAGACAAGCACCAAGCACCCTCAAGTGGGTCTCTGGCTGCAATCCCCCTCCAGTTCTCCCAGCCTATGAAGATCACAGATATGCCCTGGGATGTACAGGTTAGGCATGGAGAACCAAACCCGTGACCTTCCATATAGATTCAGCGTCACTGAGCAGTGCGTTACCGCTGCACCACCGAGCCGGCCCGTCACTCACGGTTACTGAGCACTACGGCACTGCCCAGGGCACAGTCACCATCCCGCCCCACGCCACAAACCTATGGAATGAGCGCAGTGAATAGCTCCACTTACACGCGAGGGGACGGGGCACAGAGAAGAGAAGGTAAGCAGGTTGGCAAGGCCACACAGCTTGTAACAGGGGACCAGCATCCACGATTCAGTTGCATTCGCAGCCGGAGGCCTGCGCTCCCAACCACCGTCCCGCTCTGCTCTGTGCTCTTTTACTCAGGTCAGTTCAAGGTGTTTCTAGCGTTTACAACCAGAAAAGTCTTCAGCAGGGTGTCAGTTTTTTTGCCAACTCTTCCACTGTTCAAGACCCCTGTAGGATTGGGTAGAAGTGGCCCAAGGTGGAGGAGTATTAGGAAGAGGTGGGGAGGAGGGAAGAAGCCAGGGAAGGGGAGGACGGGGAGGAGTGGCCTCAGTGTTGAGGAAGAGCTGCCCCCCTGGTGCGGGGAAGCCATGTGCCCTTGTGCACCTCTGTGACAGCAGGTGCCTGTCACTCCCACCTGCCCTGCACTTAGTCAGACGGACTGCCAGACCCTCTCCTCTGGGCACTTTCTTCTTCTCAAAGTGGAGCAGCCAGCAACCCCCATCTTGTTTTAAGACAGGGTTGGGCCAGCCCCGTGAGCTACTGGTGTGGCTGGCGGTGTGATTCAGCTTCAGAGGCTTGAAAAACATGCTGTGTATGTGCGCATGTGCTCAAAACCCTCAAAAGAGGGTCAGCATGCGGCGTGGTGGTTAAGATGCTAGACTCCCGTATGGTCAACTGAGGTTCAAGTCCCAGACCTGGTGGCTTGGTTTCTCACTCCCCCTCCACTGTTTTCTCTAGTGTGTGCACGTGTTCCATAGCAAACACATAAATATGTTTTTAGAGGCTTTAGCCTTAGGGCATGTGCACTCACTGGAGAGACAGAGACAGTGAGAGGGAAACTGAGCAATCCCCCCCAGGGGAATGGCCACACCACAATCCCTTCTCCATTCTCCTCCTGGGATCTTGGGCATGCACGCATAAGCACCCAGTGTGATTCTTTTTTTTTTTTGAGTTTTTTTTTTTTTTTCCAGAGGGGTTTTTGCTATAGAGTGCATGCACTTGCCAGAAAGACAGAGAGAGACAAAGAGATAGAAAGGGAGAAATAACCCCCTGGGGGGATGGCCACACTGTAATCCCTTCTCCTCCATTCTCCTCTTGGGATCTTGGGCACGCACGCACACGCACCCGGCGTGTTTAAGTCATTGGGTCCGGGACTCGAACCGCGGTCGGCTACATGGGAATTCAGCGACATAGCCAGTATGCTAATTGCTGGTCCCTCCACTGTGATTGTTAATCAGCCAGGTCTGGGACTCGAACTGTAGTCTACTATGTGGGAGCCCCATAACGTAACTGCTACACTATCTGCTGGCCCCTAAATAAATAATTTTTTTAAATCCCAAAAGGAGGAAGAAATGGAGAAGAGCCTGCGGCATGACCATGCGCCATTAGAGGGTGCTCTCTCCCTCTCCTTCTTTGTCTCTAGTGAGCACACGCACCACCTGGCAAAAAATCCAAACAAACAGAACAAAAAAGAACAACAACAATAAAGGGTCTTGTCTTTTTTAAAAATTACTATTTAACGTTTTTTGGTATTATTATTATTTTGTTTGCTGTAGTGCACATGCATTTGCCAGAGAGAGGCAGTCAGAGAAAGAGAGAGAGGGAAAGAAAGTGAGAACGCCAGCTGCCAGGTCTGGGACTTGAACTGTGGTTGGCCATGCCTTAATCCCCCTGCCTCAGCCTCCTAGCTGGGACTTCAGGAATGTGTTACGACACCCAGCTCTTTTAGACAGGATTTCTTTTTTTTTTTTGAGTTTTTTTTTTTAGGGTGCGTGTGCTCACCAGAGAGACAGAAAGCGAGAAATCACCCCTCAGGGGGAATAGCCACACTACAATCCCTTCTCCTCCATTCACCTCTCGGGATCTTGGGCATGCATACACATGCGCCCGGCGTGAGTTTTAAGCCACCGTGTCCGGGACTCGAACCGTGGTTGACTATATGGGAGTCCAGTGACATAGCCATTATGCCAACTGCTGGTCCTGTCTTTTAGACAGGATCTCCATGTTGTCCAGGTTGGCCTTGAGCTCATGGTCCTCCTGTCTCAGCCTCCCTGAGTCTCTGGGATGGCAGGTGCACGCCAGCATGCCTAGGATTCAGGTTGGGCCGGGCACTGAACCCAGGCCTCCCATGTAACCCCAGCCTGTGGAGCACGGCACCTTGGCCGCTACCACTGCAGAGGCCTGGTAGCCCTGGTGTGCATCCACCTCGGCGACTGAGCTCCAGCCGACTGTCCACAGGGGGTGCTGGTTTGCCCTCCCCTAGAACCCAGCCTTGAGACCGAGACACCCACCCCGACCTCTCCAGGGGCTGGAACCCTCACAAGTAACCTGGGGGCTATGGCAGCCACGTTCCCTACCATACTGCATGGGGGAGCAGTCTGTGCAGTGGGGAGAGGGAGGCAGGGAGAAGCAGAGGGGCGGACAGGGACCTGCGCTGCACTGTCGGCGGTTCTGGTGCCTCCATGAGGCCTGGCTGCCCACAAGACACGGCGGGAACCCCAGGGTAAATTCTCCTCCTTGCTGGAGCAGCCCGAGGGGACTCCCGTTACTTGAAACAACCCACGCAGCACGCTTGACAGCAGCTTGTCCCCACCCGTGGGGAAGGAAAGAGAAGGAAAGGGGGGCACAGCACAGCCAGGGTGGCTGGGCACCGCAGAGCTGGGTGAAGGTTAGGGCAGCGACCTCCCCAGATCCACTGGATGATGACCCTGACTGAGGGTCTTGGGGAGAATCTGTCTGAGACCCCTCACTGCTCCGCCAGTGGAGATGCTCACGCAGACCCGCAGGCCCCCCCGTGGGGATCACAGCACCCCACACTGCTCCAGCTCTCAACCCAGACCGTCACGCCATCTGCCATCTTCCCTTCCCCAGGGACTCCACAAAATAGTTGATCTCTTCCATAACTGAGAGGGTGACAGGGACAAAGAGAGAGAGAGAGAGGGAGGGACAGAGTTCTTTAACAGGGCCTTTGTTCTTTTTCCTTTTTTTAGTTTGCTACAGAGGGCATGTACACACGCCAGAGAGAGAGAGAGAGATAGAGGAACTTACCCTCCCCCGGGGGACGGCCATGCCACATACCCATGTGACACAATCCCTTCTCCATTGTCCTCTCAGGATTTTGGGCACACAGGTACGCATACCTGGCACGGTTTTCAGGTTGCCGGGTCTGAACTCAAACTGCTCAGTTGGCCATGTGGGATCCAGTGCCTTAACCTCCAATGCACCTGCTGGCATTTTTTTTTTTTTTTTGAGAGGTTTTTGCTATAGGGCGCATGCCCTCGCCAGAAAGAGAGAGAGAGACAGAGAGACAGAAAGCGGGAAATCACCGCCCCCAGGGGGCATGGCCACACTGCAATCCCTTCTCTTCCATTCTCCTCTCGGGATCTTGGGCACGCACACACACGCGCCTGGCTGAGTTTAAGTTACCAGGTCTGGTACTCACATTGCAGTTGACTACATGGGAGTTCAGCGACACAGCCATTACGCTAACTGCTGGTCCCCCCTGCTAGCCTTTTTTAAAATTTTTTTTAAATGCCAGAGAATGTGTATGTGCGTGGGAGGAGGGAGGGAGAAGGAGAAGGCATCCCTAATGGGGCCTGGGTACTCTGCAATCCTTTTTCTTCCGATTTTCCAATTTTTCATGCACCCATGCATGAACATGTTTTTCAAGTCCCCCAGGGTCAGGACTCAAACCCTGATCAGCCATGTGGGATCTGCCTTCGTCTGCATGGTGCTCAACTGCTGTGCTATGAGGCCGCCCTCCAGCAGGATCTGCATGCTTCAATCCACCCCCAGTTTCAGACAACCCTGGATCTTGGGCAAGCAGGTGCCTGCTATACTCGGAGGTCTCTGCACACGGACCTGGATCCTTTCCATGTGGGTCACCACCACCCGACTCTCCCAGGGATGTTTGAAACCATGTCCAGGACCCTAACAAGCATAGTCCTCCACTACTCTCTACCAAAGGCTTCCCTCATCCATTCATAAATTCCTTCATTCATCCATTAAATATTGGCTTACTACGTACAGGGCACTGTTCCAGAAGCAGGGACCGCGTGCTGGTTTTCTGTTTCCTCCCTCCCCACAGCATTCTCTGCCCTCTGTGCTCAGAGGGCTGAGTTCTGCAGACTGTGTCGGGCTCACAGGCCCTACTTCCACGTGGGTTCAGTTAATGGGAGCAACTGAGAAAGGCCGTGGAACTGGCTCTCCACGCTCCCTCCCTGCTTCAGCACGCGTGGCAGCCAGCCTCCAAGATGGCCTCCCTGCTTCCCGTGTCCTTATGTGGACTCCATCCCTATTTTATCAGGACTGGTCAACGGCATCAGTGTAACAGCATGGGCCAGGTGACAGTGCAGCGGTAACACGACGGGATACACACGGGAGAGGTTCTGGGTTCATTGCCCGGGACCTCCCTGTAGTCCCAGAGGCAAGAGGGCAGCCCAGAGTCCAGCAAGTGCATGCGTCCTATAGCAAAAACCTCTCTTAAAAAAAAAGAAAAGAAAAGAAAAAGAAAAAAAATGCACAATGGATAGGGTCAGCAGGCGGCATGGTAGTTAAGGTGCTCGACTCTCATATGGCTAAATATAGTTCGAGTCCTGGATCTGGTGGCTTGCTCTCTCACTTTGTCTATCTCTCGTCAAATTAAAAAATGATAATAATAAGGGGATTAGCAGGTGGCATGGTGGTTAAGGTGCTGGACACTCTCACATGGCTGACCACAGTTCAAGGCCTGGACCTGGTGGCTTGCTTTCTCACTTTCCCTCTCTCCCTGTCTCTCTCTAGTCATATTTTAAAAATAATAATGTTGAATAAAATTAAATAATTTTTAAAAATTATTTAATTTTATTCAACATTATTATTTTTAAAATATGACTAGAGAGAGACAGGGAGAGAGGGAAAGTGAGAAATCAAGCTGCCAGGTCCAGGACTCAAATCACGGTCCACTGTGTGGAAATTCAGTGCCTTAACCACCACACCACCTGTTGGGCCCTAAATAAATAATTTTTTTGAGTAAAAAAAGTTAATAAAAAATCACAATGAAACGTGTTGCCTGCTTCCTGCCCAGTGCAAGAGGTAACTGAACAAGACAGATTCCCTTCTGGAGTTTATATTCCAGTGGAGAAAGCAGACAATAAATTAGCCAGCAAATAGATAAGCATGTTAACTGCAGACGCCAGTAAGCGAAATGGAGAAATGAGTGGAGAAAGCAGCAGGGCTTGAGAATGCGCTGATTGAGAGGCCCGCAGGAGGTGGGTTTGGTGAAGCTGGCCTCTGAGAGGCGCCTGGTTCTGCCTGAATACAGGAGGGGCCGCTCAGAAGAAGAGGAGGCTAGAGGCTCCTGGAATGGGAGGGCAGCCAAGTCCCCAGGGTGGGAGAGGGTTTGGATGTGCCGGGAAGAGGGAACCATGTGGTTGGAGCAGAGCATGCAGGGTCACAAGCCGGAGAGGTGAGATGGGAGATCCAGGCAGGGCAGACAAGGAGCTGGGGTTTTATTTCAACAATGACAACGGCCACCCTGGAGAATCTGCAACAAGGTATTCACTTCTGGAATGAGCTCCTGCCTGCTAGTCCCAGAGGCAAGAGGGCAGCCCAGAGCCCAGCTGGAGGCGATTACAGAAGCCCTGGAGACAGGAGAAGGGCGGAGGCCTGGGCAGGAGTGGGTGGGCAGCAGAGACTAGAGACAGGCAGGTCACACATCAGGGAGGCAGGCCGGTCAGGCTGGCTGACCCTGGAGTCCCTGGTGTTGTTCTGTGTCTGCGTCCTCCTCCCCAGTCTATGGCTCCTTTTCAGTGGCCACCCTCAGGGTACTGGTGCGAGAGTGAAAGGCCAGTCCCGGCCCTAGGTTAGGACACCCCTGTGGAATCAGGCTGAAGCTGCGTGCCCGGTGGGACTCGGCCTGAGGTCGCTGGCTCCCCCCTTCCTTACTGGGCCTCTGCTGCCACCGGGTCATCTCGGCAGGGGAAAGGATTACCTAGGAGTCTTGTGGGTGCTTCCTTGTGAGATTAGACCAGGAAGGGTCATTTTCTTTTCTTTTCTTTTGGAGAGGTTTTTGCTATAGGGCGCGTGCGCTTGCCAGACAGACAGAGAGACAGAAAGTGAGAAATCACCCCCAGCGGGGATGGCCACGCCACAATCCCTTCTCCTCCATTCTCCTCTCGGGATCTTGGGCATGCACGCACACGTGCCCGGTGTGAGTTTTAAGACACCGGGTCTGGGACTTGAACTGCGGTCGACTACATGGGAGTCCAGCGACATAGCCATTACGCTAACTGCTGGTCCCAGGAAGGGCCATTTTTCCTAGTCCCAACTCATAGCTGCTGGAGGGTCACCTCGGCTGATGGTCTTGCACCTCTGTCTATCACCTCTAGGCCCACAACTTGGGCTGCTATGAAATTCTCAGACGCCCAGAAGGAAATCTCCGTCAGCCCTGAGCCAACTCGGGTAGCTGGGTGGGCTTGGGGGCTGTGCCATTCACCATCTTGGGGACCCCACAGCTTGAGAATCTGCCATCCCTCATCCACGGCTGGGAGAGTTGTTCAAAAGAGCCTCTCCATGGTGCTGGATAGTGGCTCAGTGGTAAATGCAATGCTCCTGGGGCTGACCCACATAGGGAGGTTCATGGTTCAAGTCCCCAGGCCTCCCTGAGGATACACGCACCCATGATTAGGGGCTGGCAAAGGCTACGTTGGATCTTGGTGTGAAGATACTGTCTCTGTCTGATAGTGTCTCTGTCTCTTGCTCTTTTTCACTAATGGAAGGAAAAAAAAGGAGTCGGGGCCAGCAGGTGACATGTAGTGGAAATGCTGGACCCCCAACTTCAACTGGCCAACTGCAGTTTAAGTCCTGCCGGGCACATGTGTGTGAGTGCTCAAAATCCCGGGAGGAGAACGGAGAAGAGACTACAGCATGGCCATCCCCCGGGGAGGTGATTTCTCACTTTCCCTCTCAATCTCTCTCTTTCTCTCTCCTCCCCTGCCAGGCAGCACATGTAACTTATGGGGAAAAAAAAATCTAATCTAAAAAAAAATAAAATGAGGTGAGTGGGTGGTGTGAAGTTAAGATGTTAGATCCCACAAGGCCAACTGCATGGTTTACATCCCAGACTTGGTGGCCTGAAAAATATCCTGGGTACGTGTGCATGCATGCCCAACATCCCAAGAGAAGGAATTGCAGTGTGGCCATCCCCCTGGGGGTGAGTCCTCACTTTGTCTCACTCTGCAAGAGCATGTACCCTGTGGTGAAAAGACCAAAAAAAAAAAAAAAAAAAAAAGACCCTCCCCTGCCATGTGGATCATGGGCCTCTAGCAGGGCTGACCCTGCTCTGGCTCCAGAGATCCTGACCAGAGACTAGTAAAACAAGTGTCCTACTCGCCACAACTGACCGGCCGGCTCTGAGCGTGCTTGCTGCTGGGCAGAGGCATGGTGACAGGCACCTGTGCTTGCTCCTGCGAATCACCCCAGTTCTCTCACAGCAGCTGGACAGGAGAGAGATGACATTTATGAGCACTTTAGAGCTGAGAAAAACAAAGCTCAGGTAACTGGGTGGTCTGAGAAGGGCTGCCCTGTGCAGGGATTGGGCGTTTGTGTCCCTGCTAAGCTTCATACCTTGAATCCCTAGTCCCCAGGGTGATGGTGGAAAGAGGTGGAGCCTGAGAGGCGATTAGGCCATGAAGAGGGAACCCTTGTGACAGGGTTGGTGCCCTCGTAACAGCAGGCCGAGAGTTCCCTTGTCTCTTTTCTACCATGTGAGGACACAGGAGAAGGCAGCAGTCTGCAACAAGAGGGTCTCACCAGACACTGACCAAACGGACGCCTTCGTGTTGGCCTCTAGCCTCCTGAACTGTGGGAAGTAAGGGCGACTGTTTCCTCTCTTTCTTTTTTTTGGGGGGAGAGATTTTTGCTATAGGGCATGTGCACTCACTGGAGAGACAGACAGAGACAGAGCAACAGAAAGCGAGAAACTACCCCTGGGGGGATGGCCACACCACAATCCTGTCTCCTCCATTCTCCTCTCAGGATCTTGCGCACGCACACACACAATGATGTGAGTTTTCAGCCCCTGGGTCCAGAGAGGTTGATTACATGGGAGTCCAGCAATGTAACCATTATGCCAACTGCTGGTCCCTTCTTCTTTTTTGTTTTTTAAAAGAATAATTTATTTTTAAATTTATCATCACTATTTTTTTTTTTTTGAGAGATTTTCACTGTAGGGCGTGTGCGCTCGCCAGACAGACAGAGAGAGACATAGAGACAGAAAGCAAGAAATCACCCCCCAGGGGAGATGGTCACGCCGCAATCCCTTCTCCTCTATTCTCCTCTCGGGATCTTGGGCACGCACGCGCACGCGCCCGGCGTGAGTTTTAAGCCACCGGGTCCGGGACACGAACCATGGTCGACTACGTGGGAGTCCAGCGACATAGCCATTATGCTAACTGCTGGTTCCCATCACTATTATTTTTTAAGAGATTGTTGCTATAGGGCACATGTGGTCACAGGAGAGATAGAGAAAGTGAGAAATCACCCCCCCGGGGGGATGGCCACACTGTATTCCCTTCTCCATTCTCCTCTTGGGATTTTGGGCATGCATGCACACGTGCCAGGCATTGAGTTTCAAGCCGCTGAGTCTGGGACTTGAACTGCGGTTGGCCATGTGGGGATTCAGCACCTTAACCACTAAACCATCTCCTACCTCCTATTATTATAATAATTTTTTAAAGAGGTTTTTGCCTTAGGGCACATGTGCTTGTCAGGAAAAGAGACAGAGATAGTGAGAAGGAAAGTGAGAAATCACGCCCCAAAAGGGATGGCCATGCCACAATCCCTTCTCCTCCATTCTCCCCCTGAGATCTTGGGCATACATGCACATGCACCCAGTGTGAGTTTTAAGCCACCAGAACCATGGTCAGCCATGTGGGAGTCCAGCACCATAACCACTACACCATCTGCTGGCTTCTATTATTAATTTGCTACAGGACAGTGAAATTGAGAAGGGAAGGCACCAGGTCTGGTTCATGAACTGCAGTCGACCATGTGGGAGCCCAGTGCGTTAACCACCATGCCCACCTGCTGGCCCCAGTGCCTGTTGTTTCTCAACCACTCAGTCTATGGCATTTGGTTATGTTACAACTGTTGGACGAAAGCAGCCCATGTGTGGACGGACCAGCCCAGATGGAAGGATGGACCAAAGGCAGGAGTTCCCGCTCACCTGCCCTTCCAGCTCTGCCTTGTCCTGTCTGACAGGGTCTGATGAGGGCACTAAATATCTCCTGGGTGCCTCTCTCAGGGATGGCAGGTCATTTTCCCCAAGGGGCCCTTCCTGAAGCAATCTGTGGGGGAGGTATGGGGAGTAAGGTGTGAGGACCTGGGATCAAATCACACCCAAGGTTCTCACCTCACTTACTCAGATCACTTACCTCCTGAATTCTGTTTCTCAACACTAAAAGGGGCATAAATGTAATCTCTCACCTTTGTTTCTTAAACTTTTGCTATAGGATGTGTGCACTCACTGAAGAGAGAGAGAAAGGAGGAGAGAAACACCTCCTAGGGGGAATGTCAATGCCGCAACATTCCCTCTAGTCTTCTGGTCTTGTCCTCCATTCTCTTCTCACAATTTTGTGCATGCACACACACCCACTTGGAGTATTTCTCATCCCGTGGGTCTGGGACTCAAATCATGTAGCCAGCTATGTGGGTTCCAGCCGTCCCAACCACCATGCCACCAGCTGGCCCTCTGTCTTATTTTTTTTTTTTTTTTTTTGAAAACTTCTCACCTGTCATCCCTCTCATCTGTCATTCCTTGCCTATCATTGCCAATAGGGCATGGTCACATTGCAATCTTTTCTCCTCCATCTCTTCATCTTGTCAGGAGTTGGGGCACACACACATGTGCCCTGTATTTCTGAAGTCACTGGGGCTGGAATTTGAACCATGTGGTTAGCTTGTGGGATCCAGCATCTCTTAACCACTAGGCAACAGGGCTGGAATCCCCCACTCCAATCCTCTTTTTTTTTTTTTTTGAGAGGTTTTTGCTATAGTGTGCCTGCACGC
>NW_006159862.1:695837-720396 GCF_000334495.1 Tupaia belangeri chinensis | reverse complement strand
TCACCAGAAAGACAGAGAGAGACAGAAAGAGAGAAATCACCCCCAGGGGGGATGGCTACACTGTAATTCCTTATCCTCCATTTTCCTCTTGGGATCTTGGGCACATATGCACACATTCCCGCTGTGAGTTTAAGCCACCAGGTCTGGGAGTCTAATCATGGTCAACTACATGGGAGTCCAGCGACAGAGCCATTACGCCATCTGCTGGTCCCCTCCAATTCTCATTTTTAAATGCTCGCAATGAGTTCACTGGCTAAACAGAACCTATCTGAATTGATGGCTCAGGCCCATACTCTCCTCTCCATGCCCACCAGAGGGGCTGGTCCTCCTTGGGCCTGGCCGCATAAGCCAACCCTCCTTAAGCACTGAGCCAAACAGGTGTCCACCCACCGCCCAGGCCCACTAGCTCAGACAGTCATCCTACCGGCTTAGGGCAGTGGATGTAGCGGGCCAGACTGATGATGAGGTCATGGGTGATGGGGTCCACCAGGTTCCGGAAGCTGGCATAGCGATAGAGAACATCATCCAGCGAGGTCGACTCCATGCCCAGGTCCTGCAAGAGCAGAGGGTGCCCAGAGGTCAGGAGTGGCCAACCCACCTAACCTTTGAGCCCAAGCCAACATGCCAGCCTCTTCAGGAGATGTGGGCACAGCCCCCTGGCAAAGAAGCAGCTCCAGAACTTCCCTGTAAGCTGAGGAAGAGGAGGCACAAGCATCTGTAGGCTTTGCAGTTTGTGCTGGTTCCAGCTTATGAACCTCTCCTAGGATAACCCCCCATTGCCACTTTTGCCTTTCTGATGCCATCTGTAGATGTCCCAGATTGGTGTCAATTTGCCCTGGGGACTTCTGAGCTGCGGGGTTGAAAGGAGAAGCCGCAGATACCAAGAAGAAACCCCGACCAGAGCTCCCTCTGGAAGGGCAGTAAGTGGGTCCTCTTGATGGAAGGGGAGTGCGATGGAGGTGAGAACCTTGAGTGGGGTGGGAGTGGTGGCAGAACCATTGGAGGAGAGGTAACACAGGTCTGGAGGACAAGGGTCTGGGGATAACAGACAGGGTTCAAGACATGCTACCCCAAACTACTACACATTAGCATCTGAGAAACAGCAGAAGCAAGAAGGTCTCTCTGACTTCTCTTGCCATTCTCCCCTGAAGCAGGCCATAAAAGAAGTCTCTGACCTGCCTCTAAAGTAGGGCACAGATCCTCGTGCAAGAGGGGTCTTCTCTATATTTAGAGGAAAAGATTGTCTTTATCCTCAAAAACACTGAGAATGCAAAAGATTAAACAAACAGGTTTTGCTAAGTTTCCCTGCTGGGACCTGGTTGGCAGAACGTGTTTTTGAGTGGTGGGAGCTGTGAATTAGAAATAAACATAAAAATAAACACACAAAGACATACAAGTATAGAAAAGTGAGGATAGGGTGGGCCCAACTTTTCTGATGGAGAAAGTTGTGACTCTGAAACTGGGCCCAGGTTTGCTCTTTTAAAGGGGAGAAAACGGGGGAAGAGGAAATGGAATGCAAAGCCAGTCGTTTGGGGATGTTAATCAGCTGAAGATGAGAAGACAACTGGTGTCTGATCTTTTGGGGCCAGTTCTGATTAAAACACATGTGACTTCCTTTAGACCTATACTGCTCTGCAGTTTCAGTAACAGGCAGCTAGTGTATTCACATGCAAATTGCCCTCATCACCATGCAAATGACAATTCAGGACCATTCTCCCTGCATGTGTCTAAAGGTCACCATGTTTCCTCAGATTGGCCACTCTCCACATTCCCTCACTGCTTATTACCATAAGATCATTCCCTTCTGTCCTCCAATCACACTTCTGCACATCTGCCCATCAAAGTACATAGATCTCCCTGTTTCTTTGGGTCTGCATTTCCCCTACTGAAGAGGGCGCATGTACTCACAAGAGAAAATGAGAAATGACCTCCACAGGTCAAGGTCACACTGCAGTCCCCTCCTCTCCATCTCTCCCTCCCTTTGGGATGTTGGGCCTACACACACACACACAGACAGACACACACACACACACACACACCCAGTGTGTTTCTCAAGTCACTGAGTCCAAGGTTTGAACTGCACAGTTACATGGGATCCAGCCACCTTAACCACCATGTCACAGACTGGCCCGGATCTGTATTTCTGAAGGCATCTGTGACACGTAAACCTTATTTACATAAATCTGTATGCTTTTTCCTTGTTAATCTTTTATTATAAGTGTCTCAGCCACAGACTTTATAATATGGGAGGAAAAGATACAACTTTTCTTCCTTACAGGGGCCACCATACACTGTGAGGCCCAGCTCTGAGGCCTCGGCAGAGACCTCTACCCACCAGTAAGAGCCCCCATAGGCTTGTTAAGAGCAGTCACCAGGGACCAGCAGTAAGCGTAATGGCTATGTCACTGGACTCCCACATAGTCGACTGCAGTTCGCGTCCTGGACCTGGTGGCTTAAAACTCACGCCGGGCACGTGTGTGTGCGTGCCCAAGATCCCAAGAGGAGAACGGAGAAGGGATTGTGGTGTGGCCATCCCCCCTGGGGGGTGATTTCTCGCTTTCTGACTGTCTCTCTCCGTCTGTCTGGCAAGTGCACGTGCCCTATAGCAAAACCCTCTCCAAAAAAAAAAAAGAGCAGTGACCAGTGTGGACTGACCCAAGAATGCTACTGCAGAAGTTCTGGGCTGTATAGGATTCTCCCTAAGATTTATGTATTTATTTTTAGATTTTTGCAACAGGGCACGTGTACTCACCACAGACAGTGAGAAGGAAAGTAAAAAATCACCCCCCAGGGAGGATGACCATGTTGCAATCCCTTCTCCTCCATTCTCCTCTTGAGATTTTGGTCATGTACATACATGCACTTGGCATGTTTTTCAGGCTGCCAGGTCCAGGACTTGAAGCACAGAGTCAAGCCATATGAAATTCTGCATTTTAATCTCCACACCATCTGCTGGCTTGTCCCTATGTTTTTTCTTTTTGTTTTTAGTTTTTGCTATAGGGCATGTGCGCGCAACTAAGATAGAGAGTGGGAACATAAGAAACCACCCCTGGGGTGATAGCCCTGCCACAATCCTCTCTACTACTCCATTCTCTTGGGATTTGGGGCATGCTTGTGTATGAACCCAGTGTATTGTCCAAGCCCAGGTCTGGGCACTCTGGCATGTGTGATCCAATCATCTTAACCACCATGCCACCTGGATGGTCCAAGATTTTTAAAAACGTTTTCTTTCTTGTTCCTTTCCCCTCTCTTTTCTTCCTTTCTTCCTTCGACAGAGAGAGACAGGTACCCCCAAAAGGGTCTCATACCACAGTCCACCCCAGCCTTCCAACCAGATTGGATCATGGGAATGCACAGTATGTTCAGGTTAACCTGGGATCTGAACCCGGGGCTCTCCCATATGGCTCCCGTATCATGCAGCAGCACCTGCAACACCACAGCTGGGCCCCCAAGTTTCTTATATAATGCCAGGGAAAAGGCAGCCCCCGTCCCCACACACACAGTTTGAATTTCTCACCAGCTCAGCTGGTGGGAGCTTGCCTGGAGTCACCTGCCTTAGAGAGGTAAGGAGATAGGAAGTGTCTCCCCTGGCAGGTGGGGCTACACTGCAGACCTTCTGCAGAGAACGCAGGGCCACTTTCTCCCTCCTCTCAAGCAAAACGCATTTCTGCCTTCTTCAACTGTGAGCCCCTGCTCCTGGCTTGGCCCCTGCACAGATGAGGTACTGCCCCTGCACAATGATGTCCCCACTTGGGGGCTGTCCCCACGCCACTCTGGGGAGGGTGGGCAGGGAAAACAGGTTCCACACACTGAGCACTGTCCTGGCTGGAAGGCCCTGGGCCCTACAGCCCCATCTAGAGCTACCCTAGCACAGCCAGTGGAGGAAGGCTCCCCACCTGGGATTCCAGTGTCCAGCAGTCCAGGGACTGGATGCTCCAGACAGGGAAAGTATGGGTGACCAGCTGGTTTCCAGAAGGTCATTTTGTTGTCCACTGACATTTTCTTGTGTTATTCTGAATTTCTACAAACACATTCCCCATGAATTTTAGAAATGCTCGCAAGGCAAGTAGGCCGGGCGGCATCATTCCCAGTCTACACCTGCAGATATCGAGGCCCAGAGTAGCTGATTCTGTAACTGTCAGAATTCCAGAAATGGCAGGGCCTGGGCCTCAGTCTGGGGTCCATTCTGCTAGGGCTGCAGTCACCCGCCCTTCTCTATCAGGAGGCCAGCCAGCGGAGGTGCTGGAGGCAGGGATGCTGACTTTTCTGTAAGATCCCTTATTTCTTTTATGAGTGAGGGACAGAGGGACAGAGACAGTGAAGCGCCCTCAACAAGACCTTACACCACAATCGCCCCAGCCAGTCAGGATCATGGGTGTGCATTTCACACAGACAGGCCGACTCCGACTAGGGACAGAACTCATGGTTTTCCCTATGGATCCAGCATCACTTGATCAGGGCTACTACTGAACAACAGAGTTGGCCCCATGGCTGACATTTCTTTTTTCTTTTTTTTTTTTAAGTTTTTGTTACAGGGCACGTATGCTCACCAGAGACAGAGATAGATATATAGAGAGAAGGAAAGTAAGGAATCACCCCTGGGGGGATGGCCACGCCGCAATCCCTTCTCCTCCATTCTCCTCTCAGGATTTTGGACACACATGCACATGTGCCCAGTGTGATTTTCAAGCTCCTGAGTCTGGAATTCGAACCTTGCAGTTGGCCATGTGGGATCCAGCTGCCTTACCCTTCATGCCACCTGCCAGACCCATGGCTGCATGTCTAAGAGCAAAGAAAGAAAGGATATTTGCCAGATGGATCTGGAGGGGCTTCATTCGAGCTCCAGCCAGTTTTGGTGGGGGGCATTGTTTTCCACCTAATGGGATAGGTCCTCTGCCGTGCATTTTTAAAAAAGGTTTATTTATTTCTTCGATGAAAGAGAGACAGAGAGAAGCATCTCAAATAGGGTCTCTACCCCACGATCTCCATCTCGGCCGGCCTGGATCATGGGCACCGGCACACGTGCCTGGCATGCAGAGGGAGGCTCTGGGATACGACCCTGAGACTTTCCCATGTGGGTCCGGTTGTGATGCTGCTGTGGCTTGAGACCACTGTCTGGCCTCAAGCTGCAATCATGTATGGGGGGCCGGGATCTGCGGTGGGTGCAATGGAGGGAACTTCTGAAGTGCTGCTGGAAAATTCCAGGGCCCTAAGTGCCCTGGAATCTAAGTGCAATGCTCACCTTACATGTCCCTGCCTGGCTTGTTCAATCCCTCGCCAGTGCTACGTCCTGAGGCAAAGGGCCTCACATCACTAAATTCTCCATTTCCTCATCAATACAACAGGCACATGTAGACAGAGAAAGAGAGCCAAGGGACATAAAGCCTCAGGCACGGGAGAGTCACCTTGAGCAAAAGAGATAGAGAGACAAGAGAGATAGAGAGACAGCACCCCCAGCAAGGTCTTCAGTCTGTACCCACACCCAGCCTCAGTCAGCCCCAATCATGGGCACACACATGTCGGGGTTATTCAGGGAGGTCTCTGGTTTGAACTTGGGCCTTTTCCATGTAGGACAGAGCGCTGTGCTACCTCTGCATCACTGGCCCGTAAGGGGCATTCCATTCATGATCCCTGATCCCCAAACTCCTAAAATCCCTCCCCTGCTTCTCTCCTACTACCCTGGCTGTCCTTCTCTTCCTAATTCAGATCAACTTAACTTCACTGGCCAATCCAGTCTCTCAGATCCAAAAAGCACCCTCCCAAACTATATAAAACCAACCAGAAAACAAGCGCTGGCGAGGACGTGGAGAACTGGACCCTCGGCACATCGCTGGAAGGAATGCAAAATGGTGCAGCCTCTGTGGAAAACCATGTGGTGGTCCCTTGAGAAATGAAATACTTATCACATGATCCAGCAATCCTACATCTAGGTATGTACCCAGAAGAACCGAAAGCAGGGGCTCAAGCAGGTATTTGTACTCCCATGTTCATAGCAGCATTATTCACACACACAAAAGAAATCTAAGTGTGTTGGTGGATGAATGGATAAGCATCATGGGATACACAAATACAGTTGAATATTACTCAGCCTTAAAAAGGAAGGGAATTCTGACACATGAGACAACATAGAGGACCCTGAGGACATTATGCTGATCGAAATAAGTATAGGTATAGGAGGTGCCCAGTGCAGTCAGGTTAGCAGAGACAGAAAGTATTATGGAATGGTGGTTTCCAGAGACTGAAGGAGGGAGGAAGTCGTTTGATGGCTATAGAGATTCGGTCTTGCAAGAAGATCTAGAGATGGGTTGCACACCAATGTAAATGTACTTAACACTAATGAGTCATACACAAAAATGGTTAAAGCGATACATTTATATTATGTATGTTTCTTTTTTTAAAAATTTATTTCTAAAGACAGAGAGACAGAAAGCAAGAAATCGCCCCCCAGGGGGATGGCCACTCCACAATCCCTTCTCCTCCATTCTCCTCTTGGGATCTTGGGTACACACTCACATGCTCCCGGCCTGAGTTTAAGCCACCGGATCCGGGACTCAAACCGCAGTCGACTACGTGGGAGTCCTGCAACACGGCCATTACGCCAACTGCTGGTCCTTGTATGTTTCTTTTTTTCTTTAAATTTTTTTCCATAAGCAATAGTGACAGAGCAATTCTGCTTGTCATGCTTGGTTATTAAAAATTGCTGCCACTCTATGTCCAGCTGTGGAGCTGTTCTCTTTGCTTTACAGGCAGAGTTAGAGTCTTATTTTTTTTTAATTATTTATTTATTTATTTATTTATTTGGAGAGGTTTTCGCTATAGGGCGCGTGTGCTCGTCAGACAGAGAGAGAAATAGAAGACAGAAAGCAAGAAACCGCCCCCCAGGGGGATGGCCACTCCACAATCCCTTCTCCTCCATTCTCCTCTCGGGATCTTGGGCACGCACGCACACATGCCCGGCGTGAGTTTTAAGCCACCGGGTCCGGGACGCGAACAGCGGTCAACTACGTGGGAGTCCAGCGACATAGCCATTACACTAACTGCTGATTCCCCAGAGTTATAGTCTTTGCATTTGCCAGCCTGGATCTTTTTTCAGCCTGCTCCTCCTTCAGGAAAACCAATGTTGGCTCTCCCATATCGCTACTTAACTTTCTCTGTGTTCTTGTGTAATACCGCCTCACTTGACCTTCCATAGTGTGGACCTCAGGTTCTACAGTGTCATCGCTATTGTCCCTGCCTCTGGGAAGGACTGCACATGGGCCAGCATTTCATTTCCTTGCAATTCTTATTTTGCTCATTAATCTCCCTTTTCATCTCATCTTGTTAGTTTTCTTTTCCATCTCAGCTTGGCCTCCCTGGATGGCTTTCGGTTCTTTTCCCACAGAGTTCATTCCGTCTGGATCTTGCTGTAGATCATTTTCAGAGGTCAAGGTTCAAGTCCCATGTATTTATTTATCCTATGCCCATGTACTCATCTTTGAGGAAGACAAGATACCCACATCCACCCATGTGTCCTTGGGTAGAAACTGAGTCCAACTCTTCAGGCTCTGGCTTGCTGAATAGCCCAGCCCCAGACTGATCTCAAGCATCAAGCTGACGTACTTGGACCGTCACCACCCCCACCGCCTGGATCTCGGACACTTGTAACAGTGCAGTGCACAGAAATCTACAATAGGGTCCATATCCCCAGAAATTTCTTGTCCCTGGTCAAGCCACCAGCTATGCTAGACTTCGGATGTGTGTGGACAGTGGCCACACTTCACAGGTCATCCTCTTCCCCCATTCTACTTACCTGAAGGTTTCATTTTTCTTTTTAGAGATTTTTCCTATAGGACATGCATGCTTGCTGGAGAAACAGACAGACAGAAAGCAAGAAATCACTCCCCGGGGGAATGGCCACGCCACAACCCCTTCTCCTCCGTTCTGGTCTCAGCACTTTGGACATGCACGCACTCACAGCTGGTGTGAGTTTCAAGCTACTGGGTCCAGGACTTGACTCATGGTCAACGATATGGGAGTCCAGTGCCGTGACCGTTATGCCATCTGCTATTCCCCCTACCTGAGTGTTTCTAAGAGCTGCTTCTCTGAGCAGATGCAGGCAGAGGCACGGGGGTGGGGTGGGGGTGCGGCGAAGAGGGAAACAGTGCTTTCTATCCCCAAATCATCATTCCTTGGGACAGGGCCAGCTGTCTTTCTTTCTTTTTTTCTTTAATTTTTTTTTTTTTTTCCATAAGCAAGAAAGACACACAGAGAGAGATGTCCTCAGGATGAGGGAGCACGCAGTTCCCTACCTCTCTTCAGAAGGTCTAGGATCCCGGCAGGGTTGGCAGGGGGCGGGGGAAACCTGGTTGGTTTCTTCCTTGGACCAGCTCCGTGCATCCTGCAGTGAGAGCAGCTTCCTCCCAGACTGTCCACCTGTTCTTGTTTTCAGTGTTCTCAGAGCATTCATCTTTTTTTTGGTGTGCTTTCTTAGGTGTTTTAGGGGAGAGCCGGGAGGAACTACCGAGGAGGCTGCAGGCACACTCTATTTTAAACCTCAACTCCCCCTTTCTCTTTTAAACTTGACGTTTTAAACCCATTCCCAGAAGGAGAGCCCCGAGGGAAATTAGCTTGGATTTCTCTCTCTCCTCCAGGCATGACTCCACAGTTTCTGCAACAACAGAGCCAGGGAGAGGAAGGAGACAGCGAGCTCTGAATATTAACCGGCTAAGGCAGACAGCTCCAATATCGAACCCTCCAGGGCTGAACGCGCTCAGCTACTTAATGAGGTTGTAATCAAACGCAGCCCACCAGAAGGAAATTAATTAGAGTCCAGAGGGCAAGCAGGCGGCAGAGCGGCTGTTTCTCCTCCTCCTGGCCCTGGGATACCATCAGCAGCTCTTCCTAAGGGAGCGGACAGCCCTGGGGAACACGGAGTCACAGCTGGGAGTCTCAACTCCTGTCCCCTTCCCTGTGACATTCTGACTTGCCTGCTAGGGGCTCCCAGGGGAGGCAAGGGAAATGTCAGGTGCTGTTAGGGGAACACGGCAGGAGGAAGCCACCAGGGAGAGAGGCCCAAGTTCAGGAGTCCTAGCTCAGCTCAGAGCTATGGAGCCTGGCACAGACAATATTTGCTGCTCTGGAAAACTGCTTGTGGGAGACAAGGGCCTCCCGGGGAGGGGGGCAGAGTCTCCAGTGTGCCATGGCTCCTCATGTTCATTGCAGCACTATTGGCAACAGCCAAGATATGGAAACGAACGAACGCCGATGGGTGAGTGGATAAAGCGACTACGGGGGCTGGACAGAGCCTCACTCTGAGAGGGACCCTCTGAGAGGGTTTCCAGGGTCAGGTCTGGAGACCTTCCTGTAGCCCCAGGCTGGCTGAAGCTGGGGATGGATCCCAGTGTCAGGACCCGGGTGCTGCTTCTCTCTCTCTCTCTCGTTTGCTCTGTCTCACTCATTAAAGAAAGAAAGAAGGAAACGGTGGTTATAAATACATAATGGGGGAACCAGCAGTTAGCGTAATGGTTATGTCGCTGGACTCCCACGTAGTCGACCGCGGTTCGCGTCCCAGACCCGGTGGCTTAAAACTCACGCCGGGTGTGTGTGTGTGCGTGCCCAAGATCCTGAGACGAGAATGGGGGAGAAGGGATTGCGGCGTGACCATCCCCCCGGGGGGTGATTTCTCGCTTTCTGTCTCTCTATCTGGTGAGTGCACGTGCCCTATAGCAAAAACCTCTCCAAAAAAAAAAAATAATAATAATACATAATGGAATATTATTCAGTCTTAAAGGAGATTGTGCCATTTGCCACAACATGGATAAACCTGGAACACTTTATGTTAGTGAGATAAGCAAGACATAGAAAAATACTGCATAATCTCTCTTATATGTATAATAATAACTTTTGAGAGATTTTTGCTATAGGATGCATGTGCTCACTGGAGACACACAGAAACACAGAGAAAAGTAAAAAATTGCCCCCCCTGGGGGTATGGCCATGCCACAATCCCTTCTCCTCCATTTTTCTCTTGGGACTTTGGACACACACGCACTCAAGCCCATGAGAGTTTTAAGCTGCGGGGTCTGCGACTTGAACTGTGGTCAACAATGTGGGAGTCCAGCACCCCAATCACTATGCCACCTGCTGGTCCCATAATAATTTTTTTAAAAAGAATTATGTATTTATTATTATCATCATTGCTTTTTTCTTGAGGGGGGGAGTCATGTGTGCTCACCAAAAAGACAGAGAGAGACAGAGACAGAGAGACAGAAAGTGAGAAATCACCCCCTGGGGGGATGGCCACACCACAATCGCTTCTCCATTCTCCTCTTGGGATCTTGGGCACACATGCACACACGTCCGGCGTGAGTTTAAGCTGCTGGATCTGGGACTGGAATCCCGGTTGACTACAAGGGAGTCCAGCGGCGTAGCCATTACACCAACTGCTGGTCCCCAGGATCTTGCTTTCTAGATCATGCCAATGACAAGAATCCCAGGGATTCTTAGTAGAAAGAGGATGATCCTTAGTAGCTGCCTTTCCACCTGGCACAGATTTCCTGCTACAGAGGGCTGGGCTGTGGCAGAGCTGTAACTCAGTGTTCTGGGTGTCTGACCCACATGGGAAGGTTCTGGGTTCACATCTGGAGACCTCACTGTATGAGTCTAGCACATGTGTGCCCACAACCCAGGGCTGGCTGGGAGTGGACTGCAGCTGAAGACTCTGTTGAGGGTACTGTCTCTCACTCATGGAAGGAAAGAAGGAATGGAGGGAGGGAGGGAGGGAGGGAAAGGGACCGAGGGAAGGAAGGAGGAAAGAGAGAGTGGGCAGCAGGTGGTGTGGTGGTTAAGGTGCTGTGCTTCTACATGGTTGACCATGGTTCAAGTCCCAGACCTGGAGGGTTTCCTTTCTCACTTCCTCTCTCTGTCTCTCTCTGGTGAGTGCACATGTTCTATAGCAAATTAAAATTATGATGATAATAACTTAAATAATCCTTTTAAAAAGTCCAGAAATCTTGGGAACCAGCAGTTAGCGTAATGGCTATGTCGCTGGACTCCCACGTAGTTGACTATGGTTCGGGTCTCGGACCTGGGGGGCTAATGTCTCGGACCTGGTGGCTTAAAACTCACGCCGGGCACGTGTGCACGCGGGCCCAAGATCCCGAGAGGAGAATGGAGGAGAAGGGATTGCGGCGTGACCATCCCCTCTAGGGGGTGATTTCTCGCTTTCTGTCTCTCTGTCTCTCTCTCTCTGTCTGTCTGGCGAGCGCACGTGCCCTATAGCGAAAACCTCTCCAAAAAAAAAAAAAGTCCAGAAATCTTGTTATAGTAATACTGATGAGGCTCTCTCCTCTGCCTACACATTTCCAGTGACTATGAGCTCACCACTTTTTTAAAATCACGATGAAAATATCTGTAACACAAAATTTACCACCTTCATCATTCTTAAGCACACAGTTAGGATCATTAAACACACTTACATTGTTGTAAACCACCACTACCATCTGTCCCCAGAACTTTTCATATTCCCTAACTGAAGCTCTGTCACCATCAAACGCTAACACCCATTCCCCACCCCTACTCCAGTTCCTGACAACCACCATTCTCCCTTCCCTGTCTGTGAATTTTAGCACAAACACTCCTTGATTTACAATGAGGCTATGTCCCGATAAACTCATTGTGAGTTGAAAATGCATTAGGCTCAGCTGCTGTAGCCCATGCTGCCAAGACTTTGCTACATCGTGGGACCAGCAGTTAGCGTACTGGCTATGTCACTGAACTCCCATGTAACAGACTGTGGTTCGAGTCCCGGTACTGTGGCTAAAACACACGCCAGACGTGTGTACGTGTGTGCCCAAGATCCCGAGAGGAGAATGGAGGAGAAGGGATTGTGGTGTGGTCATCCCCCCTGGGGGGTGATTTCTTGCTTTCTCTCTCTCAGCCTCTCTCTGTCTGTCTGGCGAGCGCACACACCCTATAGCAAAAACTCTTCAAAAAAAAAAAAAAAAAGAAAAAAAGTTTCTGCTACATCGCTGCCGCTCTTAGGTTGAAGCCATATGGGAAGCCCAGGTTTGATTCCCAGCAACCTAAAGAGGCTGGGCAAAGTGACACTCATCTACACTCAACTAACTGGGAGTCTGGAGCAGGAGGCCTGCCATATGGCAAGGTTCTCTGAAAAAGCTCTCGCGTTAAAAGAATGCATTCCATGCACCTAACTTAGCAAACGTTGTAGCTTAGCCTAGCCTACCTCTTTTTTTTTTTTATAATTATCTATTTAATTTTATTTATTATTATTTAAAATTTCCTATAGGGCACGTGCACTCACCAGAGAGAGACAAAGAGATAGAGAGAGAGGGAGAGAAAGTGAGAAAGCAAGCTGCCAGGTCTGGGACTTGAACTATGGTAGACCATGTGGGAGTCCAGGACCTTAACCAGTGAGCCACCTGCCGGCCCCACAATTTACAATTTTTTATATTAGAGATTACTTAATGTCTAGGATCACACTAAATTTTATATTTGATTTTTGCACGATTAATTATCAGGTCCAGGAGTCCAGTGCCCTTAACCACCATGCCACTTGCTGGTCCCACTATTTTTTTCTTTTTTAAGAGAGGTTTTTGCTATAGGGTATGTGTGCTCACCGGAGAGACAGAGAGAGACAGGAAGATGTGCAGTGAGAAATCGCTCCCCAGGGGGATGGCCACGCTGCAATCCCTTCTCCTTCATTCTCTTCTCAGGATCTTGGGCACGCCCGCACAGGTACCTGGTGTGAGTTTTAAGCCACCAGGGCTAGGATTCAAGCCGTGGTTGACTACGTGGGAGTCCGGTGATGTAACCATTACGCTAACTGCTGGTCCCCAAAGCCTATTTTTTGGACATGCACTCACACATGCCAGATCCAGGACTTGAACTGTGGTCAACTATGTGGGAGTCCAGCGATGCACCATTACACCATCTGCTGGTCCCCCAAAGCCTATTTCTTAATCGAATGTTGAGTATCTTATGTTATTTACTGAATTCTAAACTGAAAGTAAAAAGAAAGGAAGTGGTCATGGTGCCGGCCAGGGGTGTGGTGGTTAAAACAGGTGGATCCCACATGGCTAACTGCACGGTTGAAGTCCCGGCTCCAGCGGCATGTTGAAAAACACGCCAGGAGCATAGGCGTGTGTGCCCAAAATTTCAGGAGAGTGGAGAAGGGATTGTGGCATGGCCATTCCCCGTAGGGGTGAGCTCCCACTTGCCCCTCACCGTTTCTCTCTCCTTGGCACTGAGCACAAACACCCTATGGCTACAACCTCACAAAAAAAAAAATGTGGGCTCTAACAGATGGGAGGACAGGGAAGGGCTCTGAAAGAATCAGCAGTAAGGATAATCGAGTCCAGCAGGGAAACTTCGGCATGAGGGAGGAGGAGAGGGGTGGTGGGGGTGGGGGTGGGGCTTGAGGCTGGGAAGTGAAAAGCATACGCAAGTCTACAGTGGCCTCCTTTGCTCTGGAAATGGAATGGCTTCTGTGACCAGGAGTCCTTAACCCACAAAGGGTCAGAGTAGACCTGGAGATCCTGAAAGGATTACAGTCCAAGTCAGCATCTGTATGCAGAAGCCACATCCATAAACACATCGAGGTCTCTAAGAGATTCACCCCCAATTTAAAAATGGGGAACTGAGTGATTTTGATTTTAGGTTTATGATTTTAAGCAGAACGCTGACAGAGGATTCAGCCAAGTTTGTAACAGTTTTGAAATGTTTACGAGAATTGAAGAGTCACCATATTTATAAGCTTAATTTTTTTAAAAAGAGGTTTTTGCCTTAGGGCACCTGCACTCACCAAAGAGCCGGGGACAGTGAGAGAGAAAATGAGAAATTATCCCCCACCCCCTGCAGGGGGATGGACACGCTGCAATCCCTTCTCCATTTTTCTCTCTGGATTTTGGGCATGCATGCACACGTGCCTGGTCTGAGTTTTAAGCTGCTAAGTCTGAGACTCAGACAGCAGTCAACTACATGGGAGTCCAATGTAACCATTAGGACATCTGTTGGTCCCAATTATTATTTCTTTTTAATGAGAGAGAGAGAGAGAAGCACCTTTAACAAGGTCTCATCATCCTACAATCAATCCCTCTCCCCCAGCTCTCCAGAACCTCAGATCCTGGGTGTCAGCCTGAGTGCCTGATGTGTTTTTGAGGGGACCCAGGGATCTGAACCCATGGTCAGGCATATGGTTTCCAGCCTTGCAGAGCATTTGCATTACTGAGAACCACAGCAGCTGGCCAAGTTCTGCTTTTTAGGATGGATATTTATAAACTTAAGAAAGTTAGATATGTTTTGTTTTGTTTAGAGAGAGATATTTGCTAAAGGGCTTTTGTGCTTGCTAGAGAGACAGAGACAGAAAGCGAGAAATCACCTCCCCAGGGGGGGATGGCCATGCCACAGTCCCTTCTCTTCCATTCTCCTTGAGATTTTGGGCATGCACATGGCAGGTGGGAGTTTCAAGCCACCAGGTCCTGGACTCGAACTACGGTCAACTGTGAGAGTCCAGTGACGTAACCATTATGTATCTCTGGTCCCAAGAAAGTTAAATATGTTAAGTTTATAAACTCACTTCAAGATATTTAAGACATGTAATTACTGAACTCACAAACCCCTTAACCATGTTTAGATGTATCAGAGTCATGAACAGAATAATGGAATTGGCATGTTAAACTTAAAAGCTTAAGGAGACACTAGGTTTAATGTTCCACTCCAATATCTTGACTATTAATTGAGAAATCCAGGCAGCTGTAAGTTGTCCTCGTGCACACATATGTGCACATATAAACACAGCCCCGAGAGCACCAAGGACAGGACCATACCAGTGAAGCAGGAGCCCTGCAGAGCCTAGGAGGGGCGCTCTTTGTGGGTGAGAGGCATTGCATCTGGAGGGGAGGTCTATTAAATTAAGAGCAGGGGCCAGCAAGTGGCATGGTGTTAGGGCGCTGGATCCCACATAGCCAACTGCACAGAGCCAGAGGCTTAAAGAATATACTGGGTTGAGGCCGGCAGGTGGTGTGGTGGTTAAGGATGCTGGACTCCCACATGGCTGAAACAGGTTTGAGTCCCGGACGGCGGCTTGCTTTCTCACTCTCTTTCTCTCTCTCTCTCTCTTTTTTTTTTTTTTGGAGAGGTTTTTGCTATGGCCTCCTTTGCTCTGGAAATGGAATGGCTTCTGTGACCAGGAGTCCTTAACCCACAAAGGGTACGAGTAGACCTGGAGATCCTGAACGGATTACAGTCCCAGTCATCAATTACAGTCCAAGTCAGCATCTGTATGCAGAAGCCACATCCATAAACACATCGAGGTCTCTAAGAGATTCACCCCCAATTTAAAAATGGGGAACTGAGTGATTTTGATTTTAGGTTTATGATTTTAAGCAGAACGCTGACAGAGGATTCAGCCAAGTTTGTAACAGTTTTGAAATGTTTACGAGAATTGAAGAGTCACCATATTTATAAGCTTAATTTTTTTAAAAAGAGGTTTTTGCCTTAGGGCACCTGCACTCACCAAAGAGCCGGGGACAGTGAGAGAGAAAATGAGAAATTATCCCCCACCCCCTGCAGGGGGATGGACACGCTGCAATCCCTTCTCCATTTTTCTCTCTGGATTTTGGGCATGCATGCACACGTGCCTGGTCTGAGTTTTAAGCTGCTAAGTCTGAGACTCAGACAGCAGTCAACTACAT
This sequence comes from Tupaia belangeri chinensis, assembly GCF_000334495.1. Lineage (NCBI taxonomy): Eukaryota > Metazoa > Chordata > Mammalia > Scandentia > Tupaiidae > Tupaia > Tupaia belangeri. The sequence goes on along the minus strand of NW_006159862.1, from coordinate 704,704 downwards.
GGGAGTCCAATGTAACCATTAGGACATCTGTTGGTCCCAATTATTATTTCTTTTTAATGAGAGAGAGAGAGAGAAGCACCTTTAACAAGGTCTCATCATCCTACAATCAATCCCTCTCCCCCAGCTCTCCAGAACCTCAGATCCTGGGTGTCAGCCTGAGTGCCTGATGTGTTTTTGAGGGGACCCAGGGATCTGAACCCATGGTCAGGCATATGGTTTCCAGCCTTGCAGAGCATTTGCATTACTGAGAACCACAGCAGCTGGCCAAGTTCTGCTTTTTAGGATGGATATTTATAAACTTAAGAAAGTTAGATATGTTTTGTTTTGTTTAGAGAGAGATATTTGCTAAAGGGCTTTTGTGCTTGCTAGAGAGACAGAGACAGAAAGCGAGAAATCACCTCCCCAGGGGGGGATGGCCATGCCACAGTCCCTTCTCTTCCATTCTCCTTGAGATTTTGGGCATGCACATGGCAGGTGGGAGTTTCAAGCCACCAGGTCCTGGACTCGAACTACGGTCAACTGTGAGAGTCCAGTGACGTAACCATTATGTATCTCTGGTCCCAAGAAAGTTAAATATGTTAAGTTTATAAACTCACTTCAAGATATTTAAGACATGTAATTACTGAACTCACAAACCCCTTAACCATGTTTAGATGTATCAGAGTCATGAACAGAATAATGGAATTGGCATGTTAAACTTAAAAGCTTAAGGAGACACTAGGTTTAATGTTCCACTCCAATATCTTGACTATTAATTGAGAAATCCAGGCAGCTGTAAGTTGTCCTCGTGCACACATATGTGCACATATAAACACAGCCCCGAGAGCACCAAGGACAGGACCATACCAGTGAAGCAGGAGCCCTGCAGAGCCTAGGAGGGGCGCTCTTTGTGGGTGAGAGGCATTGCATCTGGAGGGGAGGTCTATTAAATTAAGAGCAGGGGCCAGCAAGTGGCATGGTGTTAGGGCGCTGGATCCCACATAGCCAACTGCACAGAGCCAGAGGCTTAAAGAATATACTGGGTTGAGGCCGGCAGGTGGTGTGGTGGTTAAGGATGCTGGACTCCCACATGGCTGAAACAGGTTTGAGTCCCGGACGGCGGCTTGCTTTCTCACTCTCTTTCTCTCTCTCTCTCTCTTTTTTTTTTTTTTGGAGAGGTTTTTGCTATAGGGTGCATGTGCTCGCCAGAAAGAGAGGCAGAAAGAGAGAAATCACCCCCCAGAGGGGATGGCCACGCAGCAATCCCTTCTCCTCCATTCTTTTCTTGGGATCTTGGGCACACACACACACACACACACACACACATGCTTGGCATGAGTTTAGGCCACTGGGTCCAGGACTGGAACCACAGTCGACTACATGGGAGTCCAGCGACATAGTCATTATGCCAACTGCTGGTCCCACTGTCTCACTTTCTCTGACTCTTGCTCTTACTCTGTCCCTCTCTGGTCATATAACTCTTAAAAAAAAAAAACAAAACCAAAACCAAAAAAACCCAGTAGGTGCATGTGTGTGCACCCGAAATCCCAAGAGAATGGAGGAGAAAGGACTATGGTGTGGTCATCCCCACTGCGGGGTGATTCTCACTTTCCCTCTCTGTCTCTCTCCGAGGAGCAAATGTGTCCTATAGCAAAGAGGCTAAGAACAAAACAAAACAAAACAAAACAAAACAAAACAAAGAGCCAAAGGCATGATGCTCAGTCTTGAAAAACCACCAAAGCAAACTAGCAAAAGTACTAAAAGCACCACACTCTCTGCTCCCTGAATGAAACACTCAACAGCATGTGGGCCCTGCTGGAAGGAGAAGCCTCCTGACCTCCTGCTGTCGGGGTGGCATCGCCGAGCCTCTGCCCCAGCCTCGGCTGTCTCTCAAGGGCAGCCTGGCCTAGGGCTCAAGGAGATGCCCGTGAACACTGGTGTAGACGCCAGCCAGGGCCTCTGGGGAGGGCTGTTCTGCACGGGTCCAACCACGGAATGAGGTACTGTTTATCAAGACACTGACCACCACTGCCCTGCCGATGTGCCCAGCCTGGCTGAGGGGTCTCTGGCTCCGCTCAGGGCCACTGTCCTCCAGGGGTGGCTCATGACTCTCCTACTCCTCTAAAGTCATCTAGCCCCTGCAGGCTTTTTATCTCCCCTTTCTGAGAGAATGAGATAGGCAGAGAGACAGAGGGAGAGTGAGACGGAAACTGGTATTTTGACAGGTGTTGCTGTGTTGCGATTCTGCTCCAGCCTCCCAGTTAGCTAAGATCACAGGTGCACATGAACATGCCCGGTGTGTTCAGGTTGGCCTGGGAGCCGAACCCGGGCCTCCCAAGTGGTTGTGCTCTCTGTGTGTTACCATGGCCGGGCCCTTTGCAGGTTTTTGAAGCCTGGCGTCCTGGCAGGCAGGCTCTCAATTATGACAGGCTGGGTCTGCCCTTCCCGGCAGGACTCAGCAGGCTGGGGGCAGTGTTTGGCAGCTTCACTCAGACAGGGGCTTCGTGACTGTGTGTTGTTTGTGCTTTAACTTCTAAGTCTTTAAAAATGACACCGTCTGCGTGACACAGGCCTCTAGAAACAGATGCCAGGCCGTTACCAAATGTAACTTAATTAAAATCCTAGAAACAGCAGGACAACCGATAAATACTGAAAAGCTGCTTTCTCTTTAGAGAAAGCTAAAGTTATCTGGGAGGCGGATCAGGCTGCGAGAGGGTGTGTTCTAGTCCTACTCCGCTGTGGGTGCAGCTCCACCCAGATGGGCTCCGGCCTGGGGGGGAGGTGGGGGCAGGAAGCCTGGTCCCAGTGCTGGGGTAGAGCCCACGTCCCTGTGTGGCTCTGGGGAAGTTGCTCCCTCTACACTTGAGCTGCTCCGCCTCCAGACGAAAAGACTGCAGCAGATCATTTCGCCACAGAGTGACAGACGTGGGAGTGAGCTGTAGACTAGGGTCTGCCACCAGTGGGTCGGGATATCAAGAATGCAAACAATACCCATTTCCCTTCCCCTGTGGGATGCTTCAGCTACTGGGTCTTAGGACTTTCTGAAAGGGCAGTGGCATCTGTAGTATCTCCAAACGTACTTTCCAAGCCCTTCCCCACTTTCCCAGAGCATCTTATGAGACTGGACTTCTGCAGCAAGTCGGGGCCAGAGGGTCCCCAGAGGGTCTCGGAGGTCCTGAGGTCCCTCCCTAGGCTCCTACATTCCACGCATTCTCTGCACTTTGTCATCCATCCAGTGCCCTCCTAATCTCTCTGCTTGGGAAATAAAGAATGCAAATCAGTTGTTTATACCTTCCGGTGAATGCATTTAAGTCCATTTGTCCCTCTCTGTGGCCAGTGTTGTCCAGTTTAAATGAAAGCTTTGGTTCGTAAACACGGCATCTGTGGCTAACAGCAAAGAGGTGCAGCCCTGGCTCCCTAACAACCTCCTTTCCAAGTAGAAGACACTTCACAGGAACAGCCCATTTCTCAGAGTGACAAGGTGAGGCCTGAGGGTTGTCGCCTATAACGAGCACGTGGCCTTGAGCGCGTGGCCGGGACAGGAGGATCCAGAGCCCCCCAGAGCTCCTAGCTCCACCTCTCTAGGCCGGCCCTCGGAAGCAGATTAGTCAGGATTCTCCAGAAAAACAGAACCAGTAAGATGTGTGCGAGCGTGCGTGTGCGTGTGTGTGTACACAGAGAGCAGAACGGATTTATTTTAAGAGCCTGATTCTCGTGACTGCGGGGGCTGGCGAGCCTAAAACCTGCAGGGCAAGCTGGCAGGCTGGAACTCCGGGGAGAGCGGGCATCACAGGCATGCCTGGAAGGCGATCTCGAGGTAGCATCCTCTCTCCGGGGACCACTATCTTTTCTCTTAGGCCCTTCAACTGATTGGATGAGGCCCACCCACACCGTGAAGGTCATCTGTTCTTTTTTACTCAAAGTCTACTGATTTCGATGTTAATCACTCCAAAAAAAAATACCTTCACAGCAACGGCTAGGCTAGCATTTGACCCAAAACTGGGTAGCACGGCTGGGCCAAGCTGACAAAAAATAAGCCAACACGATGAGCTGAGGGCCGTTACCACTTTAAATCTCCAGGTCAGCGGCAAGACCAAGGCCACGGCCAAAGTTCTAGAATCTGGATTCAGACCTCTCGCTGCCCTCCCTCTGGGCGAGCCGAGATGAGTCACGCTGGAGGAGGAATCCAGAGCAAATCCAGCTCACTCCCAACTCCAGGCAGGAAGGCAAGGGCGGAGGGGCAGAGGGAGGGGAGGCCGTCCCCCAGGACCCGCGGCCTGGGAGCTCCATGCCTGCGTCCAGGAGCTGCGTCTCTCTCTGGGCAGTGAGGAGGGCAGGAGCTGGCCAGGAATGAAGCCACGGATGCCCTCCCCGAGGGCTTTCCAGGAGGGGCTGAGATGGGGAGCATCCGGACAACCAGGCCTCCCGCCAGCCAGAACCGTCCCCATCTTAAGGGCCTACTCCCTGGGGCCTGAGCCGGAAGGAAGAGTGGCCACGACCAGGACCAGCAGCAAAAGGAATCAGTGAGCCTTCAGGACAGTAAAGAAAGGGGTGTTCTGGGTGGGGACAGGGCCTTTGCTGGTTTCTGGAAGGTCACTGAGTTTGCCACGGCTTTGAGAGGCAGTGGGAAGGAAGGGCTGGGGCTGAGGCTGGGGACGGGGGTGAGAGGGCGAGGTGAAGGTGCCATAGCCATAGCCTGGTTGCAACGCAGAGCTCTCCCTCAGTGCCCCAGTCCCCTCCCTCCGTCCTAGCTACCCAGATCCTGCCCAGAGGGTATTCCCAGGTGGAATGCTTCCCTCAAGAACTTGGTCTAGGTGGAACACACTCAAGTGCTCAAGTTCCAGCCTCTTGCCAATTTTCTAGAACATTCTCTATTTCTATCCAATGCCCGATCCCTCCGCGTGTCCCCATTCCTACGTGCCTTCTGCTGACCCTGGCTCACAGACCTCTGTGAGCCACCTCACCCAGCGCCGCCCTGCCTGCCTGGGCTGGGCCTTGACCAGCAGACCATTTCTTGAGAAACGCGGTTCTCGGCACAGGTGACGTGCTCTCTGTGGCCAGTCCGAGTCTCCCTATCCAAACCCCACCCCACCACACTCCTGATAGCCCTGGGTCTTTGGCAGCTGTCTGGGAACCTCACAACCCCAGGAGCTGTGGAAAACCAGCAGAATAAAAAGTCCCGGGAAAAATGGAATCGACTGGAATGTCTGAGTCTGGAGAAATGGAGGTTATTTACGGGAGTGGGGAACACCCAGGCCTTTTTACCCCTAATTGGTGGAGGCGGGAATGTAAGCCATCTGGGAAACCGGGGGCCCGGTGAGCAAGGACATCATGATGCCCCTGTGTGTGCCCTCGGTGCCCCGACGGGCCTGACTCTGGTATCATCTATTTATTCTCTCCGAGGCCTTTTGAGAAGCAGAACTGTTGGGCTGGAGCCTTCTAGAAGATGCCCACTTGCTTTAGCTCCCTGGTTCAGAAAGAAGAGGGCAAGCAACCAGCAGAGAGGCAGAAGCGTCACCACTCCTGGGCTCGGGTGGTCTTAGGAGGTTGTGCCCTGGGAGGTGCGTGGAAGAAGGGGTGAGGCTCCTGGCCGGCTTCAGCAGGTAATGACTCTGAACTTCTGTGCTCTCTCACCAAGGCTGCCGAGCCCAGCCGCGCAGGGCAGGCACTGTACAAGGACGTCTGGGTGGGGCTGAACTCACCCAGCCTTGACACAGGCTGGGCCCAAGCAGCGGGGGCCTTCTCCAACTTCACTCAGAGGCGTGGGATGTGCCAGAGCTGCTCCACATCTTGCCGAAGGAGACTGAGGTGTTGGGCATCCTTGGGTGACCTGGACTCCCTCACCAAATAGCCTCTACGCTCCCAAGGTCGTGGTTCTCCTGGGCTGCCAGGAGAGAGGTGTAGCCAAGCTCCAGTGTGCAGGCGGTGAGCTCGGGAAATGTGCCCCTTACTGGGAACACTTCTTCAGGTCACCGCCCGGCTCTCTGCTCCAGTGGACATTGACTTGTCACCCTCTCGGCCACCATCCTTTTGACATTTTACTTAAAATAATAAACTGCTGAGGGGTAACCGGCCCTCTGTGAGGCCCACCCATACAGGGAGGTCCTGTGTTTGCATCCACCTCCAGAGGACTCCCTGAACACGCTGGGCCCATGATCCGGGGTGTGGACCATGGCACTGAGACCCTACTGCGGGTCAAGACCCTTTCTCCTTTTCTCTTTCTCTTGTCTATAGAATAAACTTAAAAACAAAACAAACCACTCAAACTGTTGAAAAACGTCACTCAGAGGTGCTCAAGGGACGATTCTCCCCACTCTATCCCTCCCAAGGCTCCCCACGCCAGTCCCTGCACCAGCAAAGGGGCAGCAAGGGTCCTCTGTGTCCCTGAGCCCTTCCTGCACCCTGTGCCTGAGAAGGGTGACCCTCATCACCTGCCCCAACCCAAGGAAGCCAAAACCCCCTGCGGTACTCACTGAGCAGACCCAGGCATCAGCTTCCTGTGCAGGGGTTGGTGGGCGTGGGGAGACGGACTGCGACCCTCACTGGGCCACTCAAGCCTCTGTGGAACATCTCAGCTCTCACTGCAGTAGCCCCCCCCCCCCACTGGGGGTCACAGGAGCCCCTTTCCCTTCCTCCATTTCCCCCAGGGCAGGGGAAGGGGCGGACCCAGTCCCCTTAACCTCTAAGGACACCAAAACTCCAGCCCCACCATCCTCAGGTGGCAGGGACCCAGGAGTGAGCCAGAGAGACCACCCACGGGCAAGCTGGCCAGGCCGCCCACTACCAGGCCACAGGACACACCAGGTCTGGGTGCCAGCTCCTCCCGGGCCTGCCTCCTCTGCTGCATTCTCTCTCGCTCACTCATGTACCCACCGAGGTGCGAGGGTTATTTATGAGTGTGGTCCATGACTGTCTGTTTGTCCACCCACCTACCTCCCATTGGTTCTTTTCGCTGGAGATCCCTAATACGGGAGTGACATCCCACAGGAAGGGCACCGGAGCCCAAGCTGACACTAACCCCCTCTCTGGAGGTCCCTCCCAGTCACACCAAGTTTACTGCAGGCTTTTCTCCAGGAGCCCAGAGCCTGAATCTCCACCCCCTGGGCACTGGCAGGAACACGAGCGAGGACGTGCTGGCCGCCCCTGCCCTCCCCAGGGTGGCCAGCCCCCAGCAGGTCTCTGCAAGTGGCGAGGCAGCCCTGGTATTTAGCTGAGGAGGGGAGAAGTGCCCCCTGCCAGCCTCGCCCTGACCTGAGCTACGGGTGCAGGCCTCCAGGCTGTGGGGTAGGCAGCTCGTCTGACCATCTACCAGGAGCAAAAACTGGAAAGGCAGCTCTCGTCTCCAGCTGGGCTTCCTTGGGACCCCAGGAGCCAGCACAGTCACTGGCCCACCACAAAGCCCTTTCTGAGGTCTGCACCTACGGCTTTTTTGGAGAGGTTTTTTTGCTATAGGGTGCGTGCACTCGCCAGACAGACAGAGAGAGAAAGGGAAATCACCCCCCAGGGGGGATGGCCACGCCGCAATCCCTTCTCCTCCATTCTCTCGGGATCTTGGGCACGCACGCACACGCGCCCGGCGTGAGTTTAAGCCACTGGGTCCGGGGCTCGAACCACGGTCAACTACGTGGGAGTCCAGCAACATAGCCATTATGCTAACTGCTGGTCCCTGCACCTACGGCTTTTGGGGGATCTTGGATGAGGCAGGGCTGCAGCCCGGGCCACGGGGGAGAGGGTGAGGTGGGGTGCTGGGCTGCACGGGGGCCCCATCCAGGTTAGGAATGCTCTGGGTTACATGATAGTGTGGCAGGCTTTTCCAGCCCCCAGCTGCCCACAGCACCGCCGTGGGGGAGGGGAAGCTTTCCGCCTCTCTCTGGGAGGGGGAGGTGGGACTAACAGGCAGCTGAGCCTTCAGGCTGCCAGCGCTGGTCCCCTGCAGTGGACAGTGTGCTCGAGTGGGAGGGCTTCCGTGGCGCTCCTTGGGGACCTGCTCCTTGCCTGGTGCCCCTCGGTGAGAGGGCAGTGTCCTTGGAGTCTCCTTAGACAGCTGTAGACGTGGTGGTGGCTTCCTGGGGACAGCAGCTATGGGGTGAGTGACAAATCCCTGGTGTGTGTGTGTGGGGGGGGTGGAGCAAGGGCGACTGTCCTGTGTGGGCTGGGAGAACCCAGTGGGAAAGTGGAGTGGGGGGAAGGGACAGGCTTGAGCACCAGCCAGGGCTGCGGGGAGGGGACTGGCGGGCAGGTGAGGCAAAGCCCAGCTGGGAAGCGGGGGTGTGGGCGGTTGTGGGGGGTGAAGTCGGGCTTCCTGCAGCTCCCAGGTTTGCACAGCCACCAGCGCATGCCGTGTGCCCCCCACACCTGCGCACCCCCCGGCCACTCTGCCCTGGTGCCAGGCTGTAGCAGACCCAGAATCGGATCACCCCCAGCCAGCTCCACGGTCACTTGCCAGCCACCTGCAGCCCTGGCTGCTCTACTGGTCCCTTCTAGAAATGGCCGCCCGGGCCGACCCTGCTTTCCTCTATTCTCCCAAAGAGTGAAGAGCCAAGTGCCAGTGTGCAGCCTGGCAAGGGTCTCGCCCCCTGGACAACAAAGGCCCCTGAAGCTCCACTGCAGCTGCAGGTGTGAGTCTCCATGGGCAGGAGAGAGGCCTGAGATGGGCAGTGTCTGAAAGAACAGGCACTCAGCTGCTGAATAAATGCATTAATTCATAACTTCCTTTTTTCATGAGAGACTGAGATAGGTAATTTTTTAATTGCCAGAGGGCATGTGAGATCACCGGAGAGAGACGGAGGAGGAGAATGCGCCCCTCAACGGGGCATGGTCACGCCACAATCCCTTCTCCATTTCTCCATCCTGTTGAGACTTGGGGCACACACACACACACACACACA
>NW_006159862.1:692353-695558 GCF_000334495.1 Tupaia belangeri chinensis | reverse complement strand
CACACACACACACACACACACATGCCTGGTGTGCTCTCCAAGCAGCCAAGGCTGGGATTCAAACTGTGGCCATATAAGAGATCCAGTTACCACTAGGCCACAGGGCTTGCCCAACAGAGATAGGTCTGTCTTTCTTTCTTTTTTTTTTAAAGAATTATTTTATTTTTTATATACTTATTTAGTTTTTAATTTGACCAGAGAGGAACAGAGAGAGAAAGAGAGAAAGTGAGAAAGCAAGCCACCAGGTCTAGGACTCGAACTGTGGTTGGCCATGTCGGAGTCCAGCATCCTTAACCACGCCACCGGCTAACCCCTCTTTCTTTCTTTCTTTCTTTTTTTTTTTTTTTTTTTTTTAAACTACTTAACTTTATTTGCTTATTTATTCATTTATTTTTAATTTGACCAGAGGGGGGGAGAGAGAGAGAGAGAGAAGCGAGAAAGTAAGCTGCCAGGTCTGGGACTCAAACCATGGTTGGCCATATGGGAGTTCAGCGCCCTTAACTACCACACCACCTGCTGGCCCTAGAGATAGGTATTTCTATTTTTTTTTTTTTTCTTTTGAGAGGTTTTTGCTATAGGGCGCGTGCACTCGCCAGACAGAGAGACACAGACAGAAAGAGAGAAATCACCCCCCCCCAGGGGGGGATGGCCATGCCGCAATCCCTTCTCCTCTGTTCTCCTCTCGGGATCTTGGGCACGCATGCACACGCACCCAGTGTGAGTTTAAGCCACCAGGTTCAGGACTCGAACCGCAGTCGACTACATGGGAGTCCAGCAACACAGCCATTACGCCAACTGCTGGTCCCGGAGAGATAGGTATTTCTGATAGCGTCTCACTACCTTCCCATCCCGGTCAACTAGGACTACAAGCACACACCACTGTGCCTGACCTGTGGTTGGGCCAGGAACCAAACTCCGCTCTCCCATGTGGCCTCGGCCACCAAGCAATGACATCCTATTTACGACATTGTGGCTCGGCCACCTCATACAGTTGTTTGTTTTGTTTTGAAGAGGTTTTTGCTATAGGGTGCATGCACTCGCCAGAAAGACAGAGAGAGACACAGAAAGCAAGAAATCACCCGCCAGAGGGGATGGCCACGCCGCAATCCCTCCTCCTCCATTCTCTCGGGATCTTAGACACACACACACACACACACACACACACGCGCGCGCGCCTGGTGTGAGTTTAAGCCACAGAGTCTGGGACTTGAACCACGGTCGACTACATAGGAGTCCAGAGACATAGCCATTACGCCAACTGCTGGTCCCCACAGTTGTTTTTTGTTTGTTTTTATTCCTCATTTGTATTTTCTCTCTCCCTGTCTTTTTTTTTCTTTTTTTACCAAGATTTATGGTGCTTTCATAATATTAAAAAAATTACGATTTTTACTTTAAGTTCTATCTTGCCAACATCATAAAACTATTTAAGGAGCAACATAAACATGAATAAATGCTTTATGGGGGTAGAAATGTGTGTGCAGATGGGAGTGGTGTCTCCACTGGAGACATCATCGCTGAGCCAGGACCCTTTCCTTTTGCCTGCTTGCCTGCTTGCCTGCTTGCCTGCTTGCTTGCTCGCTTTCTTTCTTTCTTTCTTTCTTTCTTTCTTTCTTTCTTTCTTTCTTTCTTCCTTTCTTTCTTCATCCTTCCTTTTTTCCTTTTTTTGAGGTCTTTGCCATAGGATATGTGCACTCACCAGAGAGACAGACAGAGAGAGAGAAAAAGGGAAAGCGAGAAATCACCCCTCAGGGAAGATGGCCACGCCACAATCCCTTCTCCATTTTCCTCTCAGGATTTTGGGCATGCACTCACATGTGTCCAGCGTGAGCTTCAAGCTGCTGGATCCAGGGCTCAAACTGCAGTCGACCATGTAGGAATCTAGCACCTTAACCACCATGCCACCTGCAGGTGGCCCCCTTTCTTGACCATTGACACCTTCCAATTCTCAGGAGTCCGCTGCCATCTCCCTGTGGAGGGTGGGAGAAGTGCAGGCGAAGCGACCTCAGGACTGGCAGGTCAACAAGACACAAGGGGAAAAGCCTGCTGCTCCCCCAGGGAAGGGAGAGACACACAGCAGGAAAGAGACAGAGACACAGACACAAAGAGAAGCCACAGAAAGCAGCAGGCAGAGATGCAGAAAGAGCCACGAGGACAAGGGGCAGGGGCGGCTCTGCAGGTGGGCGCCAGCTCAGACCCAAGAGCAGGCAAATGCACGGGGTGCACCATTCGCAGCTGGACTCCCGCGTCCATCCTGGTGAAGATAAAGTTAGAAACATCAAAATACCACATCCCTTTGAGCAGCAGCCATTGCCAGCACTCCATGTGTCTGCAGCAGCCAGGAGTCTGAGCTAATAAAAAGTTAAAAAAAAAAAAAAGCTGGGAAATGCTCCCAGAGAGCCACGTGGGCACTGCTCTGGCCGGGGTGGGTGGGACAGGGAGGAGAGGAGAGCCGCCCTGTAATAGGGGTCCCCGCCCTGCTCAGCCGGCCAACTACCAATGTCTCTGTTCTCATTTAGAACGGTCACCTCCCCGCCTTTTTCAAGTTTATTTATTTATTTATCTTTCAACTTCTTTAGTAATGGTGAGGCTGAGACACAACAACTGAACCTGCCATTTTAGATAACTGGGCCTCCCTCCCACCCCTCGGCCCAGTTTTTCTAACGGGAGGATGTGTGAGTCAGTGGTATGGTCTGAGGGTCAGTGTCCCCCACACTGAAATCCTCACTCACCGGTGACGGTCTCAAGAGGTAATTAAGTCTTGAGGGCAGAGCCCTCATAAAAAAGAAAGCCCTTATAAAAGAGACTCCAGGGACCAGCAGTTGGCGTAATGGCTATGTCGCTGGACTCCCATGTAGTCAACTGTGGTTTGAGTCCCAGACCTGGTGGCTTAAACTCACACTGGGCATGTGTGCATGCGTGCCTAAGATCCCGAGAGGAGAATGGAGGAGAAGGGATTGTGGCGTGGCCATCTCCCCGGGGGGTTATTTGTCACTTTCTTTCTGTCTCTCTGGCAAGCACATGTGTCATATAGAAAAATCTCTCTAAAAAAACAAAAAGAGAGTCCAGAGAGACCCTTCAACCCCTTCCACCAGGATGTGTGAGACGATACCATCTATGAGCCAGAGAAGGCCTTCACCTGACGTCGAACTGCCAGTGTCCTGATCTCTGAGGCTTCCCAGCCTCTAGACTGTGAGAAATAAATTCC
>NW_006159862.1:685447-692322 GCF_000334495.1 Tupaia belangeri chinensis | reverse complement strand
TGAGCCACCCACTTAATTTTGTTCTAGCAGCCTGAATGGGCTAGGACAGCTGGCAAGCACATGGGCAGGAGGGGCCAGGGCACAGAGCACAGGTGTGTGTGTGAGAGACAGACAGAAAGAGAGAGACGTCCTCAGGAGACACATGCTGCCATGCCTTAGGTGAGGAAGGAGAGCCAGGTCAAGGATCCCCACTGTCAGGAGGGGGTCTGAAGTGCTGACCCCACCCCCTGCCCCCGGGGCAGACTGAGGGGGCAGCTGGAGAAGGGGCACCTGGGTAACCCTTCTGGGAGCCTCTGGTCTGCAGGTGGGTGGGGCAGCAGGGAGAAGCCACCAGAACCTGGGAGAGTGGAGCCTAGCCCCACTGGCTCCTGAGTGAGAGCACCAGGGACAGAAGCCGGGGCAGCTGTGCCCCAGAGAAGCTCACAAGCCATTCTGTAGGGACATCAAAAACAGACTGTGTGCCACGTACCTGACCTATGGTCCCTGCCTTGGAAAAGTGCACACAGAAATGAAATGACACCAAGGACAGAGGGGAGGGGTGGGGGCACCCCCACCAGGGCACTTGAGGAGTCCTGAAGAGAGACTGCAAACTGGTGTCCGGAACCTTCTGAGGAAGCGGCATTTGTCCTAAAAGGAGGACCCCCGCCCTGGCAGACCCTGAAGCCAGGACAACCAGCCCAACCACAGGCCCTGTGGTCACGCCTGGCCACCACACAGGCTGCCACGTCCCTGGCCAGTGTCTCTGGAAGCCTTGGAAACCAAGAAGCAGGCTGCGACATGGGAATCTTCTGCCTTTTTATGACTGAAAATGCCTGGATGCAGCCCAGCCAGAGAGCAGTGGGTTTTAAAAAGGGAGGTTTCTCTTTGTGGAGGGAACGAACGTGATTCAGCACATGAGCAGATCAGGAATGCGGAGGCCCGGCTCTCCCGTCAGCTCCGCTCCCCGCCTGCCACCTCGGCAGAGGCCCCAGACTGCACCTGCCGGATGGGATCCCGCAGTGCCACGGAGGCCGGGCACCATGCCACTCCTCTCTCCAAGAACACCACCGCCTGGCAGGCTGCCAGGAACAGCCGAGCCCCGTGGACATCTCTCCCAGAAATCCAACCACTCAGAGAGCAAACGCGTCGGGTCTCCTGAACACACTAACGAGCCGGGTTCATCAGCCTCTAGATGCACGGCCATTGCTGGGATCCAAGAGCCTTCTGAGGACACACCACAAGAGGACAGTGGCAGACGCATATGTGTGCGCACGCGCACACATGGGTGCACACGCTTCTTCACAGCACACAGCTCACTGAAGACTGTTGCAAGCCTGAGGGTTTTCTTTTCTTTTAGAGAGGTTTTTGCTATAGAGCACATGCACTCAGTAGAAAGAGAGATGGAGAGACAGAAAGCGAGAAATCACCCCCCGGGGGGATGGCCACGCCGCAATCCCTTCTCCTCCATTCTCCTCTTGGGATCTTGAGCACACATACACACATGTCCGGCATGAATTTAAGCCAGTGGGTCCAGGACTCAAACTGTGGCCGATTACATGGGAGTCCAGCGACATAGCCATTATGCTAACTGCTGGTCCCTGGGGGTTTTCAATATCACACTATGAACCATGGGGTGGAGGGGGTGGTAGGGTCGGCACCTCAGGAAGCATGTGACCTTGTCTGACAAACAAAAGAGACAACAAGGGAAAACTAAGATGATTAGAGGCACCCACTGTGGGGGGACAAGGGGAACGGATCTCAGAGCTAGGGCTGACTCATGCCAGAAGGTGGCCTTGTTAAGGTGCATGGGGTGGAAATAAGGAAATGATTCCAGGTGGAAAAAGAATAAGAGCCAGGCTGAGGACAGGGACCTCCCTGCGTGGTGTCTGGTGGCCTTTAAATCTCCTTACCCAGAGGTTTTCTTACGTGGGACGTGGGAAGAAAATGGAGACCTTCAGAGGTCATTCTGCTCATCCTTCAGTCTCTAGGAGAAAGCACCTGTCTGGTCTCTGGATCTCCAGGGAAGCCCTCCAAATATGTGTGTCTGTTATCCAGCTGCTCTTGAGGGGCAAGTGACACCCTCAGTTCTGTGTGATTCATTTCTGTATTAGCTGCTCCCAGGGGCACAGCAAAGCCAGCCTGTCACCCTGGGAGGCAGACAGAACCAGAAACCAGGGTCCAAGCCCCGTCATCAGGCAAAGCTGCCATGCTCACATAGGAACAGCTCTGTCCAGTGGGGGTGCACCATTCTGAGTGACAATAAACCAACTCAATCACACCCCCTTTTTAAAAAAAGAATTATTTATTTCATCTTATTGGTTATTACTGTTTTTTAATTTGACCAGAGAGAAAGAGACAGAGACAGAGGGAGGGAAAGTGAGAAAGCTAGTCACCAGGTCTGGGACTCAAACCACGGTTAGCCATGTGGGGGTCCAGTGCCCCAACCACCATGACACCTGCCGGCCCCCAATCACACCCTCCTTATGGGAAACTTGGGAGGCTGGCGAACATGAAGAGACAGGCCACCTCAGCTGGGCGTATCCCAGGGAGACAGACCTCTTACTCTTTTTTATTTTCAAATTCGAGTTGGGGGTACGTAGACAGGGTCTCATCACACTGCAATCCCTTCCCCACAGGCTTCCAGCGCATCAGGATCTTGGGAGCACGTGTACTCTGTGTGGTGTGTTTTCAAGTCGACTGGGGACCTGTACCTGCGGCCACCCATGTGGCTTCCAGCGCTGCAGTTCAGCATACTACCACCTGTGCCACCCAGGCCAGGGCAGGCATGCTGGTACTCCAGAAGTGGGCTGACAACTCTGGCTGGAGTTCTGGGGACTCAGAGAACCTGGTAGTCTGAAGATATGATGTCTCACTTTCCCTGAAGCTGAGCACTCACCCTCCCTTTTCCCTTGGGGCTTCTTAAAGAGGGCAAGCCTGAGCCCAAGGTTTGGGGAGAGACATCTGGGGACGTCTAGGCCAGGGACAGAGAGAGGAATGGCCTCTGCTACTCGAAGTGGACTTCTTTGATTGGTATGAGCACAGACTGCTTTTGAACTTTCAGGGAGCTTCTGGCACAGACTGAGCCCTGGCCAGGAAGACAAAAATCCAAAACATTTTTGGGCCAACCCTGCCCCTAGCCTGACTAGACCCAAAGCAGGGCAGATCCTTCCATTTCTTTTATTTTTATTTATTTATTTTTTTAGAATTTTTATTTAACCTTATTTATTTATTTAAATTTGACCAGAGAGGGACAGAATTGAGGGGGAGTATGGGGGGAGTGAGAAAGCAAATTACCAGGTCCAGGACTCGAACCACGGTTGGATATGTGAGAGTCCAACACCTCAATCACAATGCCACCCGCTGGCCCCCGTTGCTTCTATTTCTTATCACGGTTATCGTGAGGACATGTCTTGCTTGGCAGTGCCAACACAATTTTCAACACTTAGTAGCATTCGCTCTGTTCAGTTACCCTAGGTCTGTCTTTGAGAAAGGAGAAAACAGCTCAGAGAGGTTAAATGCTGGGCCCAAGGTCAAGCAGACTGAAGCCTTGAAGGCACTGGGTCCTTGGCCTCAGGCTCTTCTCAGATTAGCTGTTCCACAGGGAAAGGGATTGCTCTTTGTTCCTGCAAGGCCACACCCCTGGCCATAAGTCAGGGTCGACTGCATGGGCGAGGCCTCTAGATACCTCTGCAGCAAATGACAAGCTGGGAGTCTCTGATCAAAGAAATACCCTTCCAATCTTGATGTGAAAGAGGGGCGCGGTCAGAAGAAATGGCACCAGCCACCACGACCCTTCAGCTCACCAGGAGCCGGCCTGTATGGCCCCGGGGTCTGTTTCCATCCCCAGCAGAGGCAGGGGTGTCAGACCACGGAGGAGATCCTCAACTTGGGGTCCGCAGATCGGCTTTGGAGGAGCAGTGAACCCTCTGGAGTCCCTCGAGAGAGCGGGTGTGTTGGTGTATTTGTCTGAGAAGAGCGTGTGCAGCCCTCTGAGGGCCTCACGAGGATTAAGGACTCAGTGAGGACGCACTGGCATTAAAGGTGCGGCGGGCACACGGATTTGGCAGGGGAGCGCACATTCTCACAGGAGGTGCCGTGTCCACAGGCGTGATTGTTGGGATCCTTTGCCCTGTTCCTGCTCATCGATGCCCGCCTGGGAGTCCTGGACAACATTCCAGCAGGACGGAGTACCCTGAATTCTGCATCCCCACACCCCGTCCCCGCTTCTGTGCTACTGAAGGCTCTCCCTGACCCCCCGGGTATTCTCACACCTCTCACTGACCACTGGTTTCTTTTCTGAACACTGAGGCAGGAGAAAGCTAGCTAATGCAAGCTGGTAAGGGGCTGGAGCCCCTGCCATGTGGCTTGATAGAAAAAAAAAAAAACCATCAGGGCAGAGAATTCCCTGCCCAGGGTAATGTAGGCAAGAGATTAGTGGGGGTGTCTAGCTGATTAAGCTGCTTTTGATAGAGCCAATGAGATGAATCAGTGGGCCCAGCCACATCTGATAGGGCCAATGAGAGAAGAATCAGTGGGTCTAGCCAATGATCAACCAATATGACCTAGATTAAAAATGTATAAAACTAGCAGAATGTGAACTGCCAGGTCCTTGAGCCGCTCTGTCCGCTCAGGCCCACCCCTACTTCTCAGGTGTGTACTCTCACTTTTATTAAAAAAAAAAAAACACCTTTTCCTCTCACTATTAGCATGTTTCGTTCAATTCTCTGTCCAAAACACCAAGGAGCTGGATATCCCGTAACATCACCACCTCCAGACCAGAGAGAAGTGGAAAGGAACTGCAGTGTGGGAGAAAGCTGCTTCAGTGCACAGCAGAACCCCGCCGGCCTTCCTCCACCTGGCCTTGGGTCCTAGGAAGCACCTCTGTCATGGACATCTGGACACCCCTGTGCTCCCTCTCACAATGCTCATGACCACTTCTTGTGGGGGGGCTTAACCTCTCGTACCAGCCAACACAGGGCAGATCTCCACTGCACAGGCCTCCCCACCAGCTGGGGGCCAAGGGAGCCTCGCACAAGTCCAGCACCTCACAGCAAGTTATTCTGCTACTTTTGCAGAAAAGAGGGCGGTCTGATAAGCCCTCCTGCATCCCATCAGTCCTCCCTGTTCTGCAGCTGGGGAGGGTGCCAGGACACCGACAAGACCCACACCCACATGCAGGCAGCTGAGGAGATGCTTCCTGTCCCAGGGACCCCCCGAGGGGGCTCCAGGGGCTCCTCTACTCTCTTGCATGGCAGGGAGAAGCTCGGTTTCCCCAGGATGTGGAGGCATACTCAGTCTTAGAGGAAACCGGGCAGCCCCAAGTATCAGCTGATTTGGGCTTCAGGGCTGTCCCCAAATGGTCCTTGAGAAAGCGGGCTTCACTATTCTTTTGCCCTCCATTCTCTATGACACCCAAAGCACCCATCGCAGGGCCAGGGGAGCAGACCAGGGTCAGTAAAACCTTCTCGCTGTGTCCTGTGCCTCGTGTGCAAGTGGAAACTGACCGCCTGGAAAAGCCATTATTCTGTTTGAACGTGAGAGAGCTACCACAGAGGCCATGCATCCATCTCCAATGTTCCAAACACAAAGAACACACACCGCTAAAGTTGTCCTGCGTACAACGTCTTCTTTTTTTGATGATTCAATTCACAGGAGGCACCTGGGGATCAGGCAGCAGTGTCTCCGGCATCATTCTGGACGCTCTTTGGAAAAGCAGAGGCAAAAGCAGAAGCCCCAGTCTCCCCAAGGCTCCACTTGGAGTCACTGAGTCCCTCTCCCTGGGCAGCGCACGCCTGGGAACCACTCCAGGGTAAAAAAGTCCCAGAAATAAAGGGGGAGGAGGAGTGCTACGGAATCCAGGAGGGATGTGGGCACTCCGATTTTGGAAGCTCCTCCCAGGAAGGCGCTCCTACAAGCTTTTTTTTTTTTTTTTTTTTATTTGGAAGCCTCAGAAAGGTGGCCTGAGGTTCCCTCTCCACCGTCTCCAGTAGTCTCTACCTCTAATGGGGTCAATGAAGCAAGATTATGCGGCCTGGACTAGTCTACCCCTCAAGCCAGGTCAGTGGTGTGCCAGGCAGTTGTGCAGCCTCTGGCCCCTTTCCCATTCAACAAAAGCCACGGCACAGGCCACGCCCTCCCCCCAAAGAAACTGAGAAAGGAAAGCAAGCCAAGGTGAGGTGGGTGAGAGTATCAGCCCCAGGGCAGCCCTGGGCGGAGAGAACCGGCTACATCTGCCCAAGCGTCTCTAACCCGGACGGGGACCGGGCGGGCTGAGGGCACAGAGCGCCAGCCTTCTGAAGTTCCCGCGGGCCGGCGGCCACGTAGGAAACCAAACCCAGCTCGCGGCCGGGGCTCGAGGCTGAGGACCCGCCAAAGTTAGTCAGGGCAGATGAAACGCTGCGCCCCCCCGTGAGCCACGACCCAGGGAACCCCCGGGTGGTGAATGACCTAGAGAAGGGCACTCAGTAGCCCCACCGTTGCGCCCTTGGATTCCGCCCTCGGGATAACTGCGCATTCCTCGCGGAGCAGGGGCAGCGGATGACTGCCAGTGGGTAGAGAGGGAGAAAAGCGCCCTGGACCAGAGCAGCTAGGCGTCCCTTCACGCCCTCCCACCCACCATCCCTGGAGACCAGCCTCTGCCTGCGGAGGAGAGAAGCGGGGACAATATTCCAACAGGTCCCCCTCACCCGGCCTCACCCGCCCAGCCTTCCTTCGCCTGCCCTGAGGCCCCCGAATCAGCGGGAGCGCGGAGGCACCTGCTGCCAGACAGGGCTCCATCCCTCAGAGGGGGCCCTGGGCGGAGCCCCCCGACGCTCGGGGCCTCCTCGGGAAGGGGCGGGGCGCTCCCGGGGTTGGCGCGCCCCCCCGGTACCCCCTCCCGCGCTCACCTGGCGCAG
>NW_006159862.1:682697-684898 GCF_000334495.1 Tupaia belangeri chinensis | reverse complement strand
TGCTGGTCATCGCACTGCGCGGCCGTCAGGGAGCGGGAGGCCCCAGGGGCTGCCGTTCTCGGTCCCCACCAGGTCCTGAGATGCTTCCACGACCGTGCGCGAGGGCGAGGTCCTCGGGAGGTGATGGGAGGCCGCCGGTGCGCCCCGCGAGGTGGGGGACGTTCGGAGCATGGGGAGGGCACTCAGCACAAGTCCGCTTTCTCCAAGTGGGCTCCGCTCGCTGAGCATCAGCGCCCAAACCATCTGAGGCGCTGGTTAGAAACGCAAATACCCAGGCGCCCCTAACCTACGACCGTGCGCGAGGGCGAGGTCCTCGGGAGGTGATGGGAGGCCGCCGGTGCGCCCCGCGAGGTGGGGGACGTTCGGAGCATGGGGAGGGCACTCAGCACAAGTCCGCTTTCTCCAAGTGGGCTCCGCTCGCTGAGCATCAGCGCCCAAACCATCTGAGGCGCTGGTTAGAAACGCAAATACCCAGGCGCCCCTAACCTACTGGCTCAGAATCTCCTCGGTGGGGCCTGGGGGTCTTCGTTAATAGCCAGCACCTGGGGTGATGCCTTACGGACCTGGTCTGCTCTCAGGGCGCACCGTGGTGGTGAACAAGAAGACTACGCCCCAGGTTGTGCCATAGGGGATTCTCCTTTTATGGAGAGTGCCCGTTACTTCCATCAGGCTCTGGAGGGGTCTGAACTGGCAAGGTGTGAGGAACGCCTGCCGTCTCTGTTCCCACTCTTACTCCTCAGGGGAAGGGTCCTTGGGGGTCCTGCTACAAAGCACAGGCATGTCTGCCTGCCCCCTGAGATCTGATGGTGCTTTGGAGAGTCAGCCAGGCTCCTGCCTGTGAGAACGCTAAGGTTTATGGGGGACTTCCTTGTCATGGAACACAGGACATAGGTTGGAGTGGCTGTCCTGCTCTCGACACGGAGCTGTGAGCGTGCCAGGTTGACGCAGACCCAGGCCCTGGGGGCTGTTTCAGGATGGCTGTCGGGGCAGGAGCGGGGATCCCAAATCATAGAGAGCTTGACTCCACTCCTGCTGAGCATCAGGCAAGTTCTCCCTTCTTAAGTTCTAGTTCTTCCTCTGTCATGTTGGAGTAGTAACGCTGTCGAGAATTGGGAGCGATGGGGCCAGCAGATGGTGTAGTAGTTAAAATGCCACATGGCCACCCGCAGTTCAAGTCCCAGACCTGGCCGCTTGAAAATCACGCTGGGCACATGTGCTCAAAACAGAGAGGAGAGTGGAGGAGAAGAGATTGCGGTGTGGCCATCCCCTCTGAGGGGTGATTTCTCACTTTCCCTCTCTGCTTCTCTCCAGTAGTGTACATGGCCTATGGCAAAAACCTAAATCAATAAATAAATGGTGAAAAATAGGTGGGATATAAACCTTCCTAGTGTTGTTTAAAGGATGGCTTAAAGACTAGTTAAATCACAGCAGGGAATACTTTATGTACAGCTTTCCTATGGGGGCTACTGTAATAGGATTTTGTGGTGGGGGAGAAGGAAGGGCCTCAACTCCATGTAAGTGGGAGTTTATAGGGAGGAGCAGGGGTGGAAGGTTACTGAAAGGAACCTCAGGGGTCGGGGGATTCTGGCTAAACCAGCCTAACAGGATTCTTGCTGGACAGGCCAGGGTGGCCAGACATCACCAGAGGGGTGGTGGAGGCTGGGAAACCTGATCAGATACCAAAGGAGATCAGATATGGAGAGGGGCCCATGTTCTTGCTAAACTTGGTAGGATTCTTTGCTAAACCTGGATTTTATGGGGAAGTGCACACATGAGTCGAGGAGAAGGTGTAGGAGTCTGACTAGAGTTGGGCCGAGCAGAGAATCTCTGTCAACACATGAATTCCAGGCGGAGCACAGGTGTTCTGCAGGTGAGGTTCTTTTCCCACTCTGTGCTCGTAGGGTCTTCCCTTGACGGTGAGGACCTTGAGGGTGAGGCCTCGTGTCTCCCCCAGCTGCTTTCTCCTCCTCTGGACACTCAGCACCCAAATGCCTATCCCTGCGGGCAGAGACCACTCTGTCTTCCACCAGCTGGCTTCACAGAGCTCAGCGCAGCACCAAACACACCGGAGCCCTCTGTGTGCAGAACACACCTGTTGTCATTCCAGACGGGGCGAGCTGGCAAATGCATCCAAGTTTCTCACTCTGGCCTTTGGGACCCCCCCCCCCCCCCGCACGGCGACCCCCCCAACACCCCTACAC
>NW_006159862.1:675519-682110 GCF_000334495.1 Tupaia belangeri chinensis | reverse complement strand
TCACTTTCCTCCCGTGTCCCTTGTGGCCCCCCCCCCCCCAGGCAAGGTGACCACCAAAGAAACCTGCTGACCACACTCCTCCCTAGGGACAGTGGGCTCCACCCACCTGGAGCCAGCTTGAGAGTGAGTGGTTGGGGCAAATGCTGTCCCTGTCTATGGGAGAGACCCCAGGCCAGTCCCTCACATGGGAGCTCACTACCAAATCCCTCTTCTTCTTTAGAGATCTGACTCCATCCTCCTTCTCCTTGTTTTCCCCCACCCCCCACAGCTTTTCTCCCTTTTCTGGCTTGTTCTACTTAGTAAACAATCAACTCAGATCTCTTCCTTCTGTTTAAAAAGAAATTTCATTTCCCCCCGCCTGCTTCTGTCACCAGTGCCCCACTGTGTTCCTTCCTTCCAGCTAAACTTTGTAGAAATACCGTATACAGGTTGAGCATCCCTAATCTGAAAATTACAAACTCCAAATGCGCCAAAACATGAAACTTGTGAGCATAGATGTGACACCACATGTGGAATATTCCACACTTGATCTCTTGTAACAGGTTGCAGCCACAACACTGCAACCCAAAAATAGTATATAAAATTACCTTCAGGGTCCAGCAGGTGGCACGGTGGTTAAGGTGCTGGACGTCCATGTGGCCAACTGTGGTTCAAATTCCAGACCCAGTGGCGTGAAACACTCTGGGTGCGTGTGTGTGGATGCCCAAAATAACTGAGAGGAGAATGGAGAAGGGAGTGCGGCATGCCATCCTCACTGGGGAGTGATTTCTTGCTTTCTATCTCTCAGTCTCTCTGGAGAATGCACAAGCCCTATAGCAAAAAATCTCTAAAATAAATAAATAAAATAAAAATTAAATTACCTTCAGATTATGTATATAAGATGTATGGATTTCATGTTTAAACTTGAGTTCCATCCCCAAGATATCTCATATGTGAATATTCCAAAATCTGAAACATCTCTGGTCCCAAGCAATTTAGACGAGAGATACACACAATGTCTTGTGATTATTCCTTTACCTCCATTCGTTCCTCCTTCACTGTATGTTGGCTTCTGGTCACACCATGTCATTTGAAATGCAAATGCTGGGACCAGCAGTTAGCGTAATGGCTATGTCGCTGGACTCCCACGCAGTTCGAGTCCCGTACCCGGTGGCTTATACTCAAGGTGGGTGCGTGTGCGTGCGTGCCCAAGATCCTGAGAGGAGAATGGAGGAGAAGGGATTGCAGCATGGGGGGTGATTTCTCACTTTCTGTCTCTCTCTTTCTGGCGAGCGCATGTGCCCTATAGCAAAAACCTCTCAAAAAAAAAAAAAAGAAAGAAAGAAAGAAAGAAGAGAAAGGAAATGCAAATGCTATAGTTGCTAAATTCAGTGGCTACTTTTTAGTTTTCATCTTACTTGATTTTTTTTTTAAGTGAAATTTTTGCTATAGGACACATACACTGGCCGGAGAGACAGAGAGACAGAAAGAGAAAAAAAAAGTCACTTTCCCAGGGGAATGACCACACTGCAATCCCTTCTCCTTCACTCCCCTCTCGAGATCTTGGGTATTCATGCGCGTGCGCCCAGTGTGAGTTTTAAGCCGCTGGGTCCAAGACTCGAACTGCAATCTACTACATGGGAGTCCAGCGACATAACCATTATGCCATCTGCTGGTCCCATGATACTCCATTTCTTACCCCCCTGTCTTTACTTGGTGTTACCCAGGGTGCTGTCCTAGACCTCTTTCTAGGATTTTTTTTTGTGTGTGAAGGTTTTTGTTATAGGGCATGTGTGTTTGCCAGAAAGAGAGAGACAGAGAGACAGAAAGTGAGAAATCACCCCCTAGGGGGATGGCCACACTGCAATCCCTTCTCCATTCTCCTCTCAGGATCACACACATGCATGCACCGGTGTGAGTTTAAGCCACTGGGTCCAGGACTTGAACCGCGGTTGACTACATGGGAATCCAGTGACATAGCCATTACACCAACTGCTGGTCCCACCTAGGAAATGTTTTTACTCATGATTTTCCCCACCATACATACACCCATGACTCTAAGTCTGTCCTTCCAATTCATAAGCTGATAAATGAACCTGTCAGTGATTCAGGAATGCTGGCAGAAGACATGAGACGCGAGAGTCAGAGAATAGGACCAGATTACACGTGGCACAGCAAGTAGCAGGAGCATCAGCCTATTTGCATCGGTTCCTCCTGCCGCCGTGTCCCATGGGGCAATGTGATGGGCCCAGATGGATGCTCCACATGCAGCTGGACTGCGTCACAGCTGAGGAGCAGGGAGCTCGGGGATCTGCTGCTCAAAGAGGAAGCAGTAAGCAAGCCTGCTCTTCATCCTAGAGGGAGACCTCATCCCTCAAGGTTGCTCACTACAAACGCAGCACTGAGAAGTGGCTCAGGTCAAAGTGGTCAGGGCCTTGCATTCTTGGCACACACGGCAAGATGAGTAAGAGTGCAGGAGACCCAGGGAGGATTATCTCTTTCAACAGTGGGCACTTCCTCCTCAGCAAATGCGTGCCTCCCCTCCCAGGCCTCCCTTCCAACCAACCTACCCTGTCTCTGCTTTCTGTTAGTAACAGCAGGCCAGAAGCCCGGAGTCACTGTGCACTGGCTGGTCTCTCTCAGTATCGGTGTTTGGTTAACTGAGACCAGTTAATGAAGCAGAGGATGGTAGCTCTCGTATTCTGTTCTTCTTTTCTTTTTTGGAGAGGTTTTTGCTATAGGGTGCGTGTGCTCGCCAGAAAGACTGAGAGAGACAAAGAGACAGAAAGTGAGAAATCACCCCCCAGGGGGAATCTGTGCAGCCCTGTGTGCTCGGTATTTGGCTGTGTCATTGTATTTATCACGTTATTGCATCCTTTCCACAAGTGTGAGGTAGGCGTGCTTTCTTTCTTTCTTTTTTTTTTTTTTTAAGAGATTTTTGCCTTAGGGCTTGTGCACTCTCCAGGGGGAGAGAGAGAGAGAGAGAGAGAGAGACGGTGAGAGGGAAAGTGAGAGGGAAAGTGAGAAATCACCCTCTAGGGGGGCATGGCCATGCCACAATCCCTTCTCCTCCATTCTCCTTCCGTGATCTTGGGCACACAAGCTCACACACCTGGTGTGATTTTCAAGCCACTGAGTTCGGGACTCAAACCATGGTCAGCCATGTGGGAGTCCGGTGATGTAACTGCTATGTCACCTGCTGGTCCCAGAAGTAAGCTTTCTTATTATCTGATTTCCTGGGTAAGGAAATAGAATCTTAGGTTAAATGACTTACCAAAGGTCATAGATAGTGAAGGGCAGGGCTGGGATTCACACTTTGATCTGTCTACTTGAAAGCCTGTTTTGTTAATGCTACTTTATACCAGTGACCCTATTTTCCTCCTTCCTTCCTTCCTCCCTTCCTTCCTTCCTTTTTTCTTTTTTGCTATGGGGCATGTGAACTCACCAGAGACAGAGACAGAGAGAAGGAAAGTGAGAAATCACTGTCCCCTGGCGGGGGGATGGCCAAGCTACAATCTCTTCTCCATTCTCCTCTTGGGATTTTGGGCGCTCACACACACCTACTCAGTGAGTTTTTCAAGCTGCTGGGTCTGGGACTTGAACTGTGCAGCTAGCCATGTGGAATCTAGCCACCTTAACTTCCATACCACTTGCTGACCCAGTCCTAATTTTTTTTTGAAGAGGTTTTTGCTATAGGGCATGTGTGCTTGCCAGACAGACAGAGAGAGACAGAGCAACAGAAAGCGAGAAATCACCCCCCAGGGGGGATGGCCATGCCACAATCCCTTCTCCTCCATTCTCCTCTTGGGATCTTGGGCATGCACGCACATGTGCCGGGCATGAGTTTAAGCCACCGGGTCCGTGAACCACGGTTGACTACATGAGAGTCCAGCGACATAGACATTACGCTAACTGTTGGTCCCAACCAAGTCCTAATTTTTAAAAAGAATTATTTATTTAATTTTATTTATCATCATTTTTTTTTTTTTATCTGCTAAAGAGTCCATGCACTCACCAGAGAGAAACAGAGAGGGGGAAAATGAGAAATCACCCCCCAGGGTGAACCGCAGTTGACTGTGTGGGAATCCAGCACCTTAACCACCACACCACCTGCTAGCCTACTTTTCAAACAGTTCCTCATTTACATCTACTGCCTTGGTTGAGGACCTGTCATTTTCCACCCGAACCTTCTTTCCAACTCGTCTTCTTACCTCTGGTCGTGGCCCTGTGATGGATCTTCCATACAGCAGTTGGAGCATCGTTCTGAAAGGGGAATCTCTCTCTCACTCTCTTTCTTCCTTCTTCGGTGACTTCTATCACTCTCAGTCCAAACTATAGTACTTAGCACGCCATTGATGTCCCCCAGATGCCCTGTGCTTCATCCGTCTTCCTGCATCACTCACCACTCTCCTGAGGTGCCATTCTCTGTGTGCAAGGACTGCATTACGTTCATGGAGTGTTCACCGCTTTCTTTTTAAAAAAATTTTGTTATTTTTTATTTTATATACTTAATCACTATACATCACTTTGCTTATAAGTTGAATTTACCCAACATGAATATATTGCACATCAGTCCAGTTGAAAATACTAAACACATTATCATCCACCGATAATAATCCACTTCTGTGTCCCATAAATGTCCTGCCTCTCAATTTTCCTTCTTAATTTCCTTCCTTACACTCTCCCCCTTCTCCGACTCTCCTCCTCTATCACTTTCTTACAGGACACCTGACAATGCTGTAAGCCTTAGAGCCTTAGATCAGGTGCACTCCTCTCAGTGACTATAATGCCCTGAGAACAGTCTGATAGCATGTTTGCACATGCTATCCTCCGTCCCCCATTGGGTAACCCCTCCTTGGCCTTTACACTAAACTCAGTGTCATCTCCTCAGTGATAGCTTCTGGGGCTCCTTGCCTCCCACTGGCTGAAGTCAGGAATCTATCACATGTGTTCTCCAAGTCTCACTGCCTGTTCTGAACTCTGCAGTAATGGCCCGACAGTCACTCAAGGACGGGTTGTCATTGTCATTATTGGATGCTGTTGTCCGTGAGGGCAGCATAGCACGATGCCTGGTGCCCTGGGGGAGCTCCACCAACACCTGCTGAATGAAAACCCTCCCTGAGCACCTCCAACCTGCTGGCTCAAATGATTGCATAGACTCGAGTATTGAAATGCTGGTTGGAGTTATCGACATGGAAGTTAATGAAGGTCTGCAGGAAATCACTTTGCAGAGATTGAGGAGCAAGTGGGAGGCAGGTAAAATAGCTCGTGTTTTTAAGAAACTTGATTGTGAATAGGATGGTAACCAGAGGGACATGGAGCAGAGAGACCTCCTGTCTGTTTACAAAGGGGTTAGATAATTTTATGAAGAAATAATCAAGGGGGGCAGGCAGCAGATGACGTAATGGTTGTGTTGCTAGATCCCACATCATCGACCGCAGTTTGAGTCTCAGACCTGGTGACTTAAAATTCACACTGGGTGCATGTGCGTGCGTGCTTAAGACCCCAAGAGGAGAATGGAGGAGAAGGGATTGCGGCATCACCATCGCTTCTGGGGGATGATTTCTCGCTTTTTGTCTCTCTGTCTCTGTCTCTCTGGTGAGTGCACACACCCTAGAGCAAAAATCTCTTTTAGAAAAACGAGAAGGAATCATGGGGGGAGGGGAGTTCAGTGGTGGCAGTGCCACAGAGGCAGTAGGACTGGACCCACATGGGAAGGTCCTGAGATCTCCCTGTTCATGTGGGACACACATGCAAGTGACCATGACTTGGGATGGCAGAGGCTGGAGGGCGATCACGGTGTCAAGACCCTGTTGGGGTTCCTGTCTCTCGCTTTCTCTCTGTTTTGTTCTGTCATGGAGGAAATAAATAAAACAAAAGGAGACAATCACGGAATTGCCTCCTTTTTTTTTTTTTTTCTTGTAGTTTTTGTTTTTAGCAGTGAAGACATGGCCGTTGCCTTATTGCTAAGCAGTTCAGACACAGACACACTCACCTTACTCTTGGGCCCTGCTGCCCACTGGATTGAGGCTGACTTCGGTTCCCAGTGTGTAGCCAGCTCACCAAGGCCCTGCAGGGAGCTGTAAGTCTAGAGAGTTGGTGGGAAATTGTCCCGACCCTGGGGGGAGGGGGGGGGACAGCCGAACGGGTTTCCTGAGTGAAGGAGTGAGAGCCGGGGCAAGCAGCGTAGTGTTACAGCATGGAGACGACAGTGTCGTCTGTTTATTGTGGGCAGCCCGGTACAGCACAGAGACGACGCAGTGTCACAGCTCTTAAGGGTCGCGTCGTCTACTGTGAGCAGCACGGAGACGACGTGGTATCACAGCTCTTCAGGGTCGTCCGGAGACGATGTAGTGTTACAGCTCTTCAGGGTCTCCCAGGTCGTCTGGAGACGATGCAGTGTCAGCTCTTCAGGATCTTCAGGGTCGTCTGGAGACTGCGCGGTGTTTCAGCTCTTCAGGCTCTTCAGTTGTTGTCTTCCTAGTCGTCTTCCTAGTCGTCGTCGTCTCGGTCGTCGTCGTCGTCGTCTGTGTCGTCTTCTCGGTCGTCTGTGTCGTCTGGCTACTGTGGGCCAGGCATCGTGGTTATATACACTCTGGTGGGTTGTAAACG
>NW_006159862.1:659891-675500 GCF_000334495.1 Tupaia belangeri chinensis | reverse complement strand
TGATTGGTGGCTTTTGGACCAATCATGAGGTGCTGGATATGCAAATTTGAGGGATTCTAGTGGCCAATCAGAGCAAGGTTTCAAAGGTCAGGTTTTTGGAAGGGAACCAATCATGGTAATTGTTTGCTCTCTGAGAAACCTCAGCAGACTCGCTGGTGTGCAGCTTCCCACAGGAAATCGTTTAAATGCCTGGGGATGAGGCCAGACTGCAGGTTTTAGGCAACTTTCAAAGTTTCTCTTGGTGCTTCCTTCCTTCCCAGATGGGAGTACGGTGTCCTGGCCTCATACTCGACCCCAAAAGCCAGTCATTCTCTTTCAAGCAAGCTATTTTTTATGACATAGAAACATTGGCCTTTTCTCACCGTCAAATCTGGAATTGAGGAGTCTCATTATGACTTTCCTTGGAAATTCACTTCAGTTTCTGATTATGTGGTAAGAATTTGAAGTATAAGATACTGAATGACATTTAAAGCTCATTCAGATAATGTAAATGGTTGTTTAAAGAAGTATTTAATTTGGGGACTAGCAGATGGCATATTGGCTATATCACTGGACTCCCACATAGTCAATAGTGGTTCAAGTCCTGTACCCTGTGGCTTAAAACTCACGCTGGGAGTGTGTGTGCGTGCCCAAGGTCCTGAGGGAGAATGGAGAAGGGATTGTGGTGTGGGTGAGAATGATGAAGGGATTGTGGTGTGGCCATCCCCATGGGGGGGGTGATTTCTTGCTTTCTGTCTCTCTGTCTCTCTCTGTCTCTTTGATGAGGGCACACACCCTATAGCAAAAATCTCTCAAAAAAAGAGAATTATTTAACTTTATTTATTGGTGTAATAATAATAATTATTATTATTATTTGACTAGAGAGAGGCAGAGAGAGGGGGAAGGTGAGAAAGCAAGTCACTGGGTCCGGGACTTGAACCACAGTCAGCCATGTGAGAGTCCAGTGCCTTAAACACCATGCCACCTGCCAGCCCCAGATGATATAAATGTTTAAAAATAAATAAAATTAAAATATGTTTTCAAAAATTTGAATAAATAAAACAAATATTAAATGAAATAATAATATATATCTTTTTTTTTTTTTTTGGAGTTTTTGCTATAGGGCACGTGCACTCACCAGAAAAACAGAAGAGACAGAAAGCAATAAATCACCCCCGGGGGGGATGGCTATGCTGCAATCCCTTCTCCATTCTCCTCTCAGGATCTTGAGTACACATGCACATGCGCCTGGGGTGAGTTTAAGCTACTGGGTTCAGGACTAAAACCGCAGTCGACCACGTGGGAGTCTAGCGACATAGCCATTACACTAACTGCTGGTCCCAATAATAAATATCTTTTAAAATAAGCATTAATTTAATTTAATTTAATTATTATTACTTTTTAATTTGACCAGGGAGAGACAGAGAGAGGGGGTTGAGGAGTGAAACAGCAAGCTGCCAGGTCCAGGACTCAAATCACGGTCAGCCATGTGGAAGTCCAGCACCTTAACCATCATGCCATCTGCTGGCCCCAGTATTATTATTTTTTTTTCTAAGAGGTTTTTGCTATAGAGCATGTTCAATCACCAGAGAGACAGAGAGGGTCAGAGACACAGAAAGCAAGAAATCACCTGCCAGTGAGGATGGCCACATTATAGTCCCTTCTCCTCCATTCTCCTCCAAGAATTTTGGGCACACCTGCACACATGCCTGGTGTGTTTTAGGTTGCCAGGTCTGAGACTTGAACCACAGCCAACTATGTGGAAGTTCAGCGATGTAACCATTACATCATCTGCTGGTCCCAGTATTATTATTTTTTAAATTTGCTATAGGACACATGTGTTCACCAGAAAGACAGAGAGAGAGTGAGAAAGCAAGTCACCAGGTTCAGGACTTGAACTGTAGTCAACTACGTGGAAGTCCAGCACCTTAACCACCACACCACCTGCTGGTCTCCCAAACTAAATATTTTTACCCAATATGCCAAGTTCTTATTGTTGCATAGAGCTTTATATTTATAATATTTAACTATTTTCTTTCTTTCTTTCTCTCTTTCTTTCTTTCTTTCTTTCTTTCTTTCTTTCTTTCTTTCTTTCTTTCTTTCTTCTCTTTCTTTCTCTCTATCTCCCTTCCTTCCTTCCTTCCTTTCTCCTTCCTTCCTTCTCTCTCTCTCTCTTTCTTTCTTTCTTTTTCTTCCTTTTTTTGAGGTTTTTGCCAAAGGCACATACGTTTGCCAGAGAGAGAGGGAAAGTGAGAAATTACCCCCCAGGGAGGATGGTCACAACGCAATCCCTTCTCCTTGAATCTCCTCTCAGGATTTTAGGCATATATGTACATCACCTGATGTGATTCTCAAGCCGCTGTGTCTGGGACTCAAACCACAGTCAGCCATGTAGGAGGATGGCACCTTAACCTCCACACCACCTGATAGCAATATAACTTAATTTTTAAAAAAAGAATTATTTTATTGGGGCTCGCAGGTAGCATGGTGGTAAAAGTGCTGGACTCCCACATGGTCGACCGCGGTTCAAGTCCTGGACTTAGTGGCTTGCTTTCTCAATTTCCATCTCTCTCTCTCTCTTTCTGTGTGTGTATGTGTGTGTGTGTGTGTGTGTCTATGGTCAAATTAAAATAAATGACTGAATAAATAAAATTAAATAAATAATTCTTTAAAAAAAAGGTAGGGCTTGACTATATGATAATTATTTATAATGGGTTGAGACAGAGAGAGGGGGCAGGGGAAGTGAGAAAGCAAGCCACCAGGTTTGGGACTCGAACCATGATCGGCTATACGGGAGTGTCCAGCGCCTTAATCACCACACCACTCGCTGGTCCCAATATAACTTAATTTTTGAAGAGAGGGATTTTTCCTATAGGACACATGCACTCACTTGAGAAACAGAGATAGACAAAGTGAGAAATCACTCCTTGGGGGTTGGCCATGTTGCAATTCCTTATCTTCCATTCTCCTCTCAGGATTTTGGGCACACATACATGTGCCCAGAGTGAGGTTCAAGCTGCAGGGTCTGGAACTCAAATCATGGTCAGCCACGTGGGAGTTCAGTGCCTTAATTACCACGCCATCTGCTGGTCTCAACGTTTTTCTTAGTAATTACACACAGTTATTGTTAAGGTATAATCCTTATTGAGACCAGCAGGTGACGTGGTGGTTAAGGCACTGGACTTCCATATGGCTGACTGTGGTTCGAATCTCAGACCTGGCAACTTGCTTTCTCACTTTCCCTCCCTCTGTGTGTGTGTCTCTCTGGTCAAATTAAAATAAATGAATAAATAAATTAAATTAAATATTTTTCTAAAGTTCTCAAACACCCCTGGATCACAGCAAATTCATCAAAACCATCAAATTGCCAAAAAGCAAAGAATCAACTAACAATCTTAAGAATCATGCAGAGGGGATATCCCAGAGCCAGAGCTACTGTGTGATCTGTCAGGAGCATGCTACTGAGATCTGTTTTACTGTTGACTGCCTGCCTTTTATCTAGAAGGCTCCTTGAAGTGATCATTGTCTTACTGAGCAGGCAGCACCTCCACCTCCCTACTCCAGACCCGGTGGCTTAAACTCACACCAGGTGCGTGTGCGTGCGTGCCCAAGATCCCGAGAGGAGAATGGAGGAGAAGGGATAGTGGCATGGCCATCCCCCCGGGGGGTGATTTCTCACTTTCTGTCTCTCTCTGTTTTTCTGGGGAGCGCACGCGCCCTACAGCAAAAACCTCTCCAAAAATAATAATAATAGTAATAAATAAAATTAAACATTAAAACAGGTGTAATCCTTGTTACCCCATTTACAGTAGAAGAAGCTGAAGTTTAGAAAAAGTATAGAATTTTACTAATGCCTCCTCAACTGAATGAAAACCACGTCTACACTGTGTTAGAGAACACAGATGCTCAGTAGGTAGTTTTAAATTTTTTTGTTTGAGGCTGGCTAGCAGATGGTGTAGTGGTTATATCACTGGACTCCCACATGGCTGATTGTGGTTCGAGTCCCAGACCTGGTGGCTTGAAGATCACACGAGGCGCGTGTGCTATGGGGCTGGCCCCTGCTGTTGAATTCTGTACCTAGGGAGAGACAACAGGGTGGAGAGGAGGACTGAGGCCTCTGGGCAGCTGGGAGGAAGTGACC
Source organism: Tupaia belangeri chinensis (assembly GCF_000334495.1). Classification (NCBI taxonomy): domain Eukaryota; kingdom Metazoa; phylum Chordata; class Mammalia; order Scandentia; family Tupaiidae; genus Tupaia; species Tupaia belangeri. The sequence continues at coordinate 671,380 of NW_006159862.1, read as the reverse complement.
CAGGATAGCTGGAGGATGAGCCTCAGGTAGACTCTAGCACTGATTCAAAAAAGGCAGATAAAAGACACCAGATGGAAGAGAAATTAGAGCTCTTGCCTAGGTCTTACCTTTTTCCTCAATGACCTGCCAGAACGTCAGAGTTACAGGCAGGGGGCTTGTGGGGAAAGGCGCCCTGGGGCTGCAGTAGAAGGGCACGGGAGAGGGAGTGATATGGGGCAGACAGAGGGAGGACTGCCAGGTGGCAGAGTTGAGAGCTTTCTGCTGAGGCAGGAAACTGGCGCTCAGAGTAACCATGAGGTCGGCTTCAGTGGTTCCCAGCAGCTTAACACTGAGAGCCGGGAAATGAGGAATTAGATGGATCTGGTGCTGAGGTTTCTTGGGGTGCTTATGACAGAGGGATGGGGGCAAAATAGGTGGTAGCAGGTCCTGGAAGCCGCAATGTGTGACACATTGCCTAGGAAGGACAAAAAGCCAGAGGGGTCCGGGGATGGGCTAAAATGTACTGAAACCAGTGGGTCTCAAACTTGAGCATGTGTCAGAATCCCCAGAGATCTTGTGCAAACAGGATTGCTGGCCTAGCCTGTGGCGCACAGATAGTGCCACTGCTTAGGAGGCTGGAAGATGCATGAGAGGCCTGAGTTCGGCTCCTGGGCCTCCCTGAACACACCAAGTACAGTTACACACACCTGTGTTCCTAGCTACTTGGGAAGCCAGTGCGGGAGGATTGTGACACTATGAAACCCTGTCAAATTCTTATCTTGGCCTAGTCTGGTGGCATTGTCAGTGGCAAACTGAACTGTGATGCTAGAAGCCACGTGACCGACCACAGACATGGCCGACCACAGATTCAGACCCCTGAGTTGGCCTCAAAACATGCTGAGCAGGGACCAGCAGTTAGCGTAATGGCTATGTTGCTGGACTCCCATGTGGTCGACTGCGGTTCGAGTCCCAGACACAGTGGCTTAAGACTCACACCGGGCGCGTGTGTGTGCGTGCCCGGGATCCCAGGAGGAGAATGGAGGAGAAGGGATTGCGGTGTGGCCATCCCCCCTGGGGGGTGATTTCTCGCTTTCTGTCTCTCTGTCTGTCTGGTGAGCGCACACGCCCTATGGCATAAAACCTCTCCAAAAACAAAACAAACAAACAAAAACCATGCTGAGCATGTGAGCAGGTGCCCAGGATCCTGAAGACCTCTGTGTCTTTCCCTTTTCTTCTCTCTGTCCCTCTCTCAAAACAAAACAAAACAAAATAGTGTGGATTGCTAAGCTTCCCCCCCCACACTCCAGTTTCTGACTCAGTAGGTTGGAGACATTTACATTTCTGAGGGTTTTCCAAGGACACTGCTGCTACTGCTGCCCAGGGTCAGGTTGGGAACCACATTTTGAGAAGACTTGGGGCTGGGAAGGAAGAAAGCGAGTCTTTCTCTCTTGAGATCTCGTTAAGGTTTCAAAGCAGAAGAACCATTTCTGGACTCAGGGGAATTTAGGGCATCACTGGAAGTACTGACCCTGAAGGGACACTAAATGCACACACGCAACAAATCTTAGTTGACAAAGACCCTCTGCTTGGCCAAGCTTTAGTCAGGCTTCTGAACCTTCTCCTAGGCCCATCTGTGCACTTACATGTAAAATTCCCTTTTAGCAAAGAATTCTGCTGAGTCAGTTTATAAGAAAGTCCCCCCACCCCCGCTCCTTCTCAGTATCTGATCACCCTGGACATCTGGCCAGCTTCCTCAGCCTCCCCCTCCCCCGGTGATGTCTGGTCACCTGGCCCGTCTTCAGCACGAATCTTGTTAGGTCAGTTTAGCTAGAATCCCCCTTATCCCTGATATTGTTCTTTTAGTAATTTTCCTTTTCTTTTGAACATTTATTTATTTTTTTCTTCCATAAATGAAAGAGACAGCAAGAGGCAGAGAGACAGAGAGCTAGCACTCCCCAACGAGACCTTGGCACCAGAATCCACCTCCACCCTCAGGCAACCTGGATCATACACATGCATGCCCATGTCTCTGGGTGTGAACCTAGAACCTTCCCACGTGGGTCAGCTGCTCCGAGCGTTGTGTTCTAGCCCTGAGCTACCATCCAGCATCCTATTAGTACTTTTCTATCTGCCCACTCTCCACCTTGGTCCTGTCAACTCCTGCTTCACAAGGCCTTACTTGAAGTTGAGCCCAGTCTCTCTCCCACTACTGCAAGATCCCATTGTGGTGGTCCCTATGGCTTTGGCAATGGTCCTGCATGGTCTTCTTCTTTTTATATTTTTAAGAATTGGGACCAGCAGTTAGCGTAATGGCTATGTCGCTGGACTCCCACGTGGTCGACTGTGGTTCGAGTCCCGGACCCGGTGGCTTAAACTCACGCCGGGTGCATGTGCGTGTGTGCCCAAGATCCCGAGAAGAGAATGGAGGAGAAGGGATTGCGGCGTGGCCATTCCCCCTGGGGGGTGATTTCCTGCTTTCTGTCTCTCTGTCTCTCTCTGTCTGTCTGGCGAACGCACGCGCCCTATAGCAAAAACCTCTCCAAAAAAAGAAAAAACAAAAACAAAAACAAAACAAAACAAACAAAAAAAGAATTATTTTATTTCCTTGTCATTTGTTTACTTTGACCAGAGAATGACAGAGAGAGAGAAAGAAAAAGTGAGAAAGCAAGCCTCCAGGTCCAGGGTCGGATTGTTGTTGGGTGTGTGGGAGTCCAGGGCCTTAACCACAATGCCACCTGCCAACTACCTGCATGGTCTTCTTTACAACTTCTAACAACTCCCACTGAGTAATTTTTTAAAAAAGAATTGTTTACTTTATCTTATGTATTTTTTTGGTGTTTTTTAAGTTATGTATTTTATTTATCTATTATCATCATAATCTTGTTTACATTACATTGAATCACATATAACTTTACAGTGTATTACATTCTTTTTTCCAGCACAATTACCATGCATTCAGTCACTACAGAGACATTAAAATCCCCATTTCATCATCCAATAGCTTTTCATTATTTTTCCCAATCATCGCTATCATTATTATTATTCTATTTTTTTTTTTTTGAACAATAAACACCTTTATTACAGAGCGAAGATAGGAAGGTTTATTTGCCATTCTGGGCTTTGATTTTCCTCAGGTAGAACTCCAGCTCCTTGCCTTCTAACACACAGCCATCTGCACGGCTGCACTGGCCTGGTCTGGATGCAATGCAGGCAAGCAGCTTGCCCTGCTGGAACTGCTCCTCCAGGAGACTGCTGATTTTGGCATTCTTTTTCCTTTCATCGTATTTCTTCAGAATTTTCTTTGATCGCTTTTTATTTAAAATCACTTCTCCTCAGGAGTCAGCTTGGCCCCCTTCTTGCGGCCCAGGGGCAGTGCATAGTGGGACTCGTACCACTGTTGATACGGTGTGCTGTCAATGAGCACCATGCAGTTCTTCACCAGGGTCTTGGTGCGCACTAGCTCGTTATTGGATGCGTTGTAGACAACATCGATGATCCTTGTTTTGCGTGTACAACACTCTGAGCCCCAAGAAAACTTCCCCATGTCCAGCCTCAGGGCGCGGTATTTCTTGTTACCTCCCCGCACATGGACTGTGTGTATGCGGCGGGGGCCAATCTTAGTGTTGGTAGTGGGGCGTCCCAGCTCATACTTCCGCTTCATATGGTAGGGCTTTCTCTTGTCCCCCGTCTTGCGGCGCTTGTGCCAGTTGTCCCTAGAGATACCGTACATCGCTCGGCATCGGCTGGAAAGAGCATTCCAATTATTTTTTTAAACAGTCAGTCACTATTTTCCATTTTGCTTGTAAAAAAGACTTTCTGTACCCCACATGGAATACTTCTCACATCAACCCAGCTGAGAATACTATACACGTTGTCATCATCAACCGGTAATAAACCGTATCTGTGTTCTACTAATGTCATGCTTCTGTATTTATTCTCTTGCTATCTTTCTCTATACTCTTGTCTTTTCCTGCCCCATTCCACACTGCCTTATCCTCGTTAACTATTTTCACTGCTTTTATGTCCTCTAATATTTTGATCTCTACCATAGAGTGCAGATAGTTGGTATATATTAAGTGGATACATACAATATCTTTCTTTCATATCTTGGCTAACTTCACTCAGCAATAGATCCTCCATATCTGACCGCTTTCTATCAATGCCAGGGTCTTGTTATTTTTTATGACTGAGTAGTATTCCATAGAGTATATATACCACACTTTTCCAATCCATTCATCAGTTTGTGGACATTTGGGTTGGTTCCATGTCTTGGCGATTGTGAATAATGCTGCAATAAACATTGATGTACAAGCACTTTTCTGACTGAGCGTTCTCCTGTCCTTTGGGTAGATACCCAGAAGTGGGATTGCTGGATCAAATGGTAGTTCTATTTGTAGATCTTTGAGGAACCTCCATATTGTTCTCCACAGGGGCTGAACCAGTTTACATTCCTACCAACAGTGTAGGAGAGTTCCCTTTTCACCACATCCCCGCCAACACTTATCACTTTTTATATTTTTAATCTTTGCCATTCTGGCAGGGTTTAGGTGGTATCTCATTGTGGTTTTATCTGCATCTCCCTTATGATGAGGGATGTTGAGCATTTTCTCATATGCTTTTTGGGCTGTTCATATGTCTTCCTTAGATACATTTTTGTTCAGTTCATTTTCCCATCTTTTAATTGGGTTAATCATTTTTTTTTCCATGTAAGGTGCTTGAGTTCGCTGTGTATTCTGGTTATCGGTCCCTTGTCCAAGGCATATTTAACAAAAATATTCTCCCATTCTGAGAGTTGTTGATTCATGCTTGTTACTGTGTCCTTTGCTGTGCAGAAACTTCTTAGTCTGATATAGTCCCATTTGTCTATTTTAGGGATTATTGCCTGTGCTTTGGGAGTCTTATTTAAGAAATCTTTGCCTACTCCAATGTCTCCCCAGCATTTTCCACCAGTAGTTTTATTGTCTGAGGTCTTAGGTTCAGATCTTTGATCCATTCTGAGTTGATTACTGTTAATAGTGAAAAATGGGGGTTCAATTTCATCTTTCTGCAGGTGGATACCCAGTTTTTCCAGCACCACTTACTAAAGAGGTTTTCCTTTTCCCAATGGATTGACTGATATTCTTTGTCAAAAATCAGTTGACCGTAAGCTTTGGGGGTTATTTCTGGGGTCTCTAGTCTATTCCATTGGTCCACATGTCTGTTTTTGTGCCAATACCATGCTGTTTTGATGACCACAGCTTTATAGTATATCTTGGGATCAGGGAGTGATATGTCTCCCACTCCATTCTTCTTGTGCAGGATTACTTTTGCAATATGAGGTTTTTTATGATTCCAGACAAATTCCATGATTGTCTTTTCTAGATCTGTGAAGAATATTTCTGGTATTTTGATTGGAATTGTATTAAACATGTAGATTAATTTGGGTAGAATTGCCATTTCAATTATGTTAATTCTTCCAATCCAGGAACATGGAATGTCCTTCCACTTTTTCATGTCACTTTCAATATCTTCTTTAAGATTTTCATAGTTTTCTTTATAAAGGTCTTTGAGTTCCTTAGTTAGGTTTATCCCTAGGTATCTTATCCATCTTGTGGCTACGGTGAAAGGGATTCCTTTTTTCAGCTCTACTTCATTCGACTTTTTGTTCATATGTAGAAATGCTATAGATTTTTGGATATTGATTTTGCATCCTGCCACTTCACTGTATTCACTTATTACTTCAAGAAGTTTTTTCATGGAGACCTTTGGGTTTTCTAAGTATACCATCATGTCATCTGTGATTATTTATTATTGCTTTAGTTTGCTATAGAGCACATGTGCTCACTAGAGATAGAGACAGAGAATGCAAGAGAAGGAAACTGAAAACACAAGCCACCAGCTCTGGGACTCAAACCATGGCTGGCCATGCAGGAGTCCAGAACCTTAACACCACGCCACCTGCTGGCCTGTGTAATTTTTTCTTCAAGTAGTATTTTCTCCTCAAAGGAAGACCCATCCTCTTCCTAGGGTACTCAGGTTAGCCCACTTCTCTCTCAGTAGTCTTCTGATACCTGGTACCTTCTTTTGGTGACCAGGTAAAATGCTTCAGGGTCTCTAAGTGATGACATATGCCAAGGATGAAGGTAAATTCCTCACTGTAGTCAAAAATCGAACAGTACAAGCAAGCCACTCATGTGGCATCCCAAACATCCAGTTCAGCTCTTAGTCAGGATACCTTGCTTAGGCCTTCACCGGGAGCATACTGTCAGGTGGTCAGGAAGGCAAAGAGAGAAATGGCCTCTGAAGAAGAGAGAGGCAGAATGAGCCTGTGGATCTCCACAAAGCCTGCACTCTCTCCTTGTAAACAGCACCAGGACATGCCCTGGGATCCGTCCACCTAGTGCCACTAAGAACTGTGTACAGGCTGACTCTGTGTCGGGATCTCTACTTCTCCAGAGATTTCTTCACTGCCCTATGCAGGGGGTGCTTTAGTTTAGTTATTTAGTTTGTTATATAAGGGGTGTCCATGAAGCTGCCATCTGAAACAAAACAAAGCCCAGCAAAAACGACCTTGAGTGTCCCCTTGCTCTGTCTCTTCCCACTTGAATGGTATCCTGAATCTGGTGTTTACCGTTCCTTGCTTTTCTCCTTATATGGTTTATAACTTTATTTTTACAGTGGAAGTTTTCAAACATGCAGAAAGCTAAAGAAACTAGGCTGATGAGCCCACACGGACCTATTGTTCCGATTCTAATTCTTTTTAAAAATTAGTTTATGTATTGGGACCAGCAGTTAGTGTAATGGCTATGTCGCTGAACTCCCATATAGTCGACCGCGCTTCGAGTCCCAGACCTAGCGGCTTAAATTCACGCCGGGCGCATGTGTGTGCATGCCCAAGATCCTGAGAGGAGAATGGAGGAGAAGAGATTGCGGTGTGGCCATCCCCCCTGGGGAATGATTTCTTGCTTTCTGTCTCTCTGTCTCTCTCTGTCTTTCTGGCAAGTGCATGTGCCCTATAGCAAAAGCTTCTCCCCCCCAAAATTATTTTTTTTATTATTATATATTTTTAAAGTTTGCTATAGAGTGTGTGTGCTCAACAGAAAAGAGAGAGAGAGAGAAAGTGAGAAAGAAAGTCACCAGGTCCAGGATGTGAACGATGGTCAACCATGTGGGAGTTTAGCACCTCAACCACTATGCCACCTGCTGACCTCACCTCCAAGTCTAACGCTTTGTTCATGTCCAGTCTTGCCCTTTCCTGTTTCTACGTTCTTTTTTTAAAAAAAAAATTATTTACTTATTTAGTTACATTTATTATTATCGTTTTTTAAATTTGACCAGAGAGAGAGAGAGAAAGGGAAAATGAGAAATCAAGCTGCCAGGTCTAAGACTTAAATTGCCATAGGCCATGTGGGAGTCCAGTGACTTAACTACCACGTCACCTGCTGGCCCTGTGTTTCTACACTTTTTAGGCAGTTTTACTGTGTTCATGTTTGTTCCAAAGGGGTATTTATTTTAAAAACATTTTGGGTGGGGCAGAGAGGGTGTGTGTATTCACTGGAGAAAGACAGAGAGAGAAAAAGAAAAAGAGAGAAATCAGTCCTCCTATGGAGCCTGGTCATCATTCAATCGCTTTCCTCCTTCAGGATTCTGAAGTGTCCAGTGTATAAGCCACTGGGACTGGGCTTGAACCCCAGTCAGCCATGTGGGATTGTGCTTCCTCTCATGGCACTCAACAGCTGTGCTATGGGGCCAGCCTGGAAGGAAATTCTGACACATGCTATGACAGGGCTGAACCTTGCAGACATTGTGGTAAATGAGATAAGCCAGTCACAGAAAGACAACACTGCATGATCCCACTTACACAAGGTGTGCCAAGGAGTCAAGTTCATAGAGACAGAAAGTAGGATGTGGTTACCAGGAGTTGGGGAAAGAGGGGGGTGAGGACTTATCGTGTAATGGGCACAGAGATGAGAAGAGTTAGGTAGATGGATGGCAGTGATGGTTGCACAAAACGCAAATGTACTTAGCACTACTTAAAAATGATGGCGATGGCGATCGTGATGTGTATTTTGTATTATGTGTATTTTGTCAAACAACAACAAAAAAGCCACATAACAGCATCTGTGTGTGCAATCAAATTGCCATTCATTTTTTCTGTTCAACAACATTTTATTAAACAGACATTCTTTAGATCCTGTGTCAGGTACCAGGGCTCCCAAGAAGAATAAGGCCCTGCTAATGATAACGTATAGGATAATGTCTTTGTATACACTGCATTCATGCTGGGAAAAAAAAAAACAAAACACATGTTTTGTACACTGTAAAGGAGTATGGTGATTAAATGTAAATAATAAATATATTTTTAAAAAGATATTATTATACACAATATAATCAACAGAAAAAAAAAAAAAGAAAGAAAAGAAAAAATAAGGCCTGTCCCTGACCTCAGGACTTGAGGTCTAGGTGGGGGGAGGCAGATATCTCAAGTGTTCTAGTTGCTAAAGGCCTGTCAATGATGGCCGGCAGGTGCCATGGTGGTTAACGGTGCTGGACTCCCACATGGGTGACCATGGTTCAAGCTCCAGACTGGGTGGCTAGCTTTCTAACTTTCCCTCTCTCTCTCTCTCTCTCTCTCTCTGTCCTCTCTGGTTAAATTAAAATAAATAAATAGGGACTAGCAGTTGGTGTAATGGCTATGTCGCTGGTCTCCCGTGTAGTCCACTGCAGTTTGAGTCCTAGATCCAGTGGCTTAAACTCACACTGGGCATGTGTGTGTGCGTGCCCAGGATCCCAAGAAAATGGAGGAGAAGGGATTGCAGCGTGGCCATCCTCCCTGGGGGGTGATTTCTTGCTTTCTGTCTCTATGTCTCTGTCTTTCTGGCGAGCACACATGTCCTATAGCAAAAACCTCTAAAAAAAATAGATAAATAAGAATAAATAAATAAAGTTAAATAAAATAATTCTTAAAAACAAAACAAAAGGCCCATCAGTGACACAAAGGGTATAGGGGAGTGAGTGGCTGGTTCTTCCTGGGAGGCCACAGTGAAAGTCATGGAGACTTTTTGGGGGACCAAATGGTGGCTCAGTGGTAACAGGCAATGTTCTGTGAGGCTGATTGACATGTGAAGGGTCCAGGTTCGTGTCTGGAGACTTCCCTGAGAACATCAAGCATGCACTTACTTATGAGCCAAGGCTGACTGGAGCTGTGAGTGGATCATGGCATCAAGACCCTGTTAGGAATTCTGTCCCTCTTTCTTCCTTCTCTTTCAGAAGAAATATATTTAAAAAATACTATTAAAAGAGAGATAGAGAGAGAAGCCCTTCTGGAAAGTATAACCTGTGATCTAAATCCTGAAATCTGAAAAAGTAGTCACCAAGCATCGAGGAGTTACAGAGGGAGAGATTGGAGTGATGGCGGGGACCACGGTATGCTGGGGCCTTCACAGCTCTCCATTTGGCTATTAGGGGATTGAGGCAACATAGGAAGCCTGGGCCAGCAGCTGATGGCGTAGAGAAGAAGGCAAAATCCAGACCACAGAGGGCCTCAGGGCCTGCCGCCATGTTTGGACACTCCCTTCAGGTGGTGGGAAGTGACTGAAGGCTCTGAGCATGAAAGTGACAGCATCACATTGAGGTTAGAGCCATCGCTCGGCAGCCCAAGGTTACTGATCCTATTTGTTCACTGTTGTTTCCAGACTAGATACTGGGTTGTTGGAAAACTCATGACTCATTTTTGCATAGATAAACATGAAAAAAGTACATCATGGCTTTTCTGACAACCATGTAGTAGCTGATAAAAAGCCGAAATGTCTAGTGCTGTTAAGCCTTTTGGGGGAGAATAATATATGAGAGTTTATAAAATGCATATTAGACCAAAATTGTTCATGTCAAGAGCATTTGGGTTGGCGCTTGTGATTCCAGCAGCAGAGAACATTCCTCTATGCCGTTTTCTTAGCAGTGTTTCAAATGGAGCTTTATTGATTATGACCTTGTATTTCATCTCAAGCAGCTTTCAAATTAAAAAAAAAAAAGACTTATGTAACCATCTCTACTTAATATTCAGGAGCCTTGCATATTCTCAGTGAAAAAGGAAACTAATACACTATACTGGCAGCTACACACAAACCTAGAGTTTATTATCTGAGACAACAACCCAAATCCTGAAGCTTGTCCCAAAAAACTCCATGGAGTGTGAAGGACTCCCCATCAGCTATGACTGTAATTTCTATGAAGTATGAGCAGGGCTGTCAGGTTTCTAAGAGATAAAGCAAATGATTGGCATCCTGAGGCCTTGCTGTATGGTAGTACTTCTGTTTTCACCAGGCTGCAAAGAACTCTCTTCCAGCTATTCCAGGGCAAATAGATATCCTTCTTTGGGCCTCGCTACTCTCTACTTCATTGAATTTAGGAAGAACAAGAAATCCTTTAGGATTTCTAACATTGTCTAGTATTAGACAAAGTATCAAAAAATCTTTCTCACAGAAATTTCAGGAACTCTGCACCAAGTAACTCAGAAAGTCTATCCTTTCCAGACAAGCCAGTGTGTTTTGTTGTTTATTTATTTTTAAAAACAGTCCCTTGTTTTTTTTTTTTTTTTTTAAGAATTATTCATTTGATTTATTATTCTTTAAATTTGCTACAGGGTACATGTGCTCACCAGAAAGACACACAAAGAGAGGGAGAGAAAGAGTGAGAAAGCAAGCTGTCAGGTCCGCAACTTGAACCACTGTCGGCCATGTGGGAGTCTAGAGCCTTAACCACTATACCACCTGCTGGCCCCAAGCCAGTATGTTATTGACCTTTGTATTTAGTGAAATGAAAAACTTTATAGAGCATTTGGTGTCCCGACCTGGGGGACAACCGAACAGGTTTCCTGACTGAAGGAGTGAGAGCCGAGACAAGTGGCGTAGTGTTACAGCAGGGAGACGACACTGTGTCTTCAGTGTTGTCTGTTTATTGTGGGCAGCAAGGTATAGCACGGAGACAACGCAGTGTTACAACTCTTTAGGGTCGCATCGTCTATTGTGAGCAGCACGGAGATGACGCAATGTCACAACTCTTCAGGGTCGTCCGGAGACAATGTAGTGTTACAGCTCTTCAGGGTCTCGCAGGTCGTCTGGAGACGATGCAGTGTCAGCTCTTCAGGGTCTTCACGGTCGTCTGGAGACTGTGCGGTGTTTCAGCTCTTCAGGCTCTCCTGGTCGTCGTCTTCTTCCTGGTCGTCTGTGTTGTCTTCCTGGTCGTTGTTGTCTTCCTGGTCGTCTGGCTACTGTGGGCCAGGCATCATGGTTATATACACACTGGTGGCCTGTGATTGGTTGTAAATGGTGGGTTATGATTGGTTGCTTTTGAACCAATCACGAGGTGCCAGATATGCAAATCTGAGGGATTCTAGTGGCCAATCAGAGCAAGGTTTCGAAGGTCAGGTTTTTTGAAGGGAACCAATCATGGCAATTGTTTGCTCTCCGAGAAACCTTGGCAGACTCGCTGGTGCGCAGCCTCCCACAGACCTTTGTATTTAGTGAAATGAA
>NW_006159862.1:644430-659863 GCF_000334495.1 Tupaia belangeri chinensis | reverse complement strand
TTGATAGAGCATTTGCAAAACCTCCTGAGCATTATTCTCACAAACTGGGATCAGGGGATCTGAGGGTCTGAGCTCATATCACTCAGTTCTCTTGAAAGTTCAAGGTGACACCTTGATAAGGTTTGTGAGCAAAAAGTAGCAGTAACACCATGAACTTTCCAAGTAGCAAAGAAAAGGCATGAGCATGTTATTTCATTATGTTTCCTCCTGACAGAAGATTATATTACTCTCACCTAGAACCATGATTCTCAGTTGGAGGTGATTTGATACCCAAGGGACATGTGGTAATATTTGGGGACATTTTTCATTGTCATGAGTAGTGCTACTGGCGTCAGGTGGGTAGAGATCAGGAATGTTGCTAACGTAACATACATGACTGTACGTACATGACTGCCTTCTCCCCACCCCCAACACCTTCAGCAAAAAATTTTCTAGTCTCCTATGCCAATGGTGTCAAGATTAAAAACTCTGGTTTAGGGGCCAGTAGGTGGCATAGGTTGTTAAGGTGTTGAATTTCACATGGTTGACCAGGGGTTGAGTCCCGGACACGGTGCCTTTAAACTCATGCCAGGTGCCTGTGCATATGTGCTCAAAATCCCCAGAGGAAAATGGAGGAGAAAGGATTGTGGTGTGGCCATCTCTCCTGGGGGATGGTTTCTGGCTTTCTGTCTCTCTGTCTCTCCAGGCAAGCACATGTGTCCAATAGCAAATATCTCTGCCCCCAAAAAGGAACTGGACAGGGATTTCTTGTGGTGAGCAGCCCAGTCTGAGCAAACATGGTGACCTTTAGACACATTTAGAAACCCAGTTTCATGAGCTGTCATTTGCAGGGCAATGAAAGCAATTAACATATGAATATAATAGCTGTGTGTTGTTATCAATACCGCAGAACAGTATTGGGTTAAAGGAAGTCACATGTGTTTATCAGAATTGGCCTTGAAAGAATAAAATAATAATAATAATCTGCAAAAAATGAAAAGCTATTTGATAATGATGAAGATGTGGATAGTAATGTCTTTATCTTGACTGATATGCATGGTAATCATGCTTGAAAAAAATGTTCTACACTGTAAAGATATATGTGATTAAGTGAACTTAAAAAATATAACAATAAAACATTTAAAAAAAAAAAGAATTGGCCCCAAAACATCAGAGAAACTACATGGAACCAGTTATTGTCTCATCTTCAGCCAATTAACATCCAAAAACAACTGGCTTTGTATTACACTTCCCCTTCCCCCATTTTTCTGCCCTTTATAAGAATAAATCTGGGGGACTCGTGGATTCTGGTCCGCCCAGGGGGGCAGCTGAGAAAAGAGGTTGTTCCAAACCAAGGACATGACCCAAGCAAGATCAGGAAGTGAAAGAAGCAGGGGGAGCCAAAGCTATCATCACCTCTTGCTCACAACCCTGACCCTGACGTGCCCCGTCAAGTCAGATTGCCCATTGATTGGAGCCCAAGCCATCAACCTGGGCTTGTTCCCACCCCACCCAACCTCACTGCCTTGAGCATCCTGTGATAGCATCTCCTCCAAGATGCATGGCCCCACCCAGCATCCCAACCCAATGCCAGATCCCCACCCACTTCTCAGGCGCCTCGGTCAAGTCCACGGAGAGATCACAGCCCACATGGGGGCCTCTGGCATCAGACAACACCCTGATTTCTCAACTTGCTTCATCCCAGCTAAACCATTCCCAAACCATGGCTGTCAATAAACATCTTGGGCTTGATGTGCAAAAAAAAAAAAAAAAAAAAAAAGAATAAATCTGGGACCAGTTTGGGGTTGTGGTTATTGCCATCAGAGAAGTCAGACCCATCCAATACTTGTTTTTCTTCTTCTTCTTTTTAAAATAATTATCTATTTTTTATTTAATTATTTTTAATTTAACTTTGTTCATTCATTCATTTCAATTTGACCAGAGAGGTAGAAAGCGAGGGGTCGGGGGAGGGAGTGAGAAAGCAACTCATCAGGTCTGGGACCTGAACCACGTGGCAGTCCAGCATCCTCAACCACCATGCCAACTGCCAGTCCCTGATCCTCACTTTTCTATACTTGTATGTCTGTGGGTGTTTATTTTTATGTTTATTTCTAATCCCCAGTCCCCCATATTCAAAAAAACATGTTCTGCCAAGCGAGTCCCTGGCAATTTTTCACCTTCTTTCTCTGTCTCTGGCAAGTGCACATGCTCTGTAACAAAAATCTCTCTCTCTCTGGTCTCGAGCTAGAATGCAGGCACCTGTGTGCCCACCATTTAGTTCTCTGAGGAAGTCAAGCTTTTCTGCCTACCTGAACCACTTTTTCCTTTTGCAATGATGGGAGTTTTAGCAAGTTGCAAAACCAGACTACATTTCCAAGCCTCCTCTGTAGTTAGTGTGACCACGTGACTTGCTATTATCAGTGGAATGGGAGCTAGTGATGTATGCCACTCCTGGCCCAGGCTTCTCAGAATTCTCTTCCTTTACTTTTTTCCTAGATTTTGATCACAGGGTATGTGGGCTTACCCGAGAAAAAGAGAGAGAGGGAAAGTGAGAAATCACCCCCTGGGGGGATGGGCACGCTACAATCCCTTCTCCATTCCTTTTGCAGGATTTTGGGCATGCATATACACGTGCCCAGTGTGTTTCTCAAGCTGCTGGGTCTGGAGTTCCCCTTTTGCTAGTGAGATATAGATGACAACTAGGTTCTATGGCAGAGTCACAATAAAAGTCTGGATCTCTGAATCACATTACAGAGAGCAGCCCATTCACCACAGATACATGCTTCAGTCTGCTATGAGTGAGAAATAAGCTTCTTTTGTATTTGAATCAATTATACATCTTTGGATCTGCTTGCCACTACGGCTTATGTCATCCTGGGTAATCAACAGCTAATTCCCAAAAACCCTATATTGATACTGGGAGCCTTAGGAGCAGCGAGTTCTGAATGAGACAGACCTAGCAGGGATCTTTGCCCCTGAGATACACTCAGAGTCCTCCTAACTGGTAGGGCAGCACCACCCAAGCTTGCCATCCATGGGCCCTTGCTTTGCTTAGAACAATTTATTTTTTTTGAGAGAGAGAGATTTACACACTATAGGGCATGTAGACTTGCCAGATAGACTGAAAGCGAGAAATCACCCTCCGGGAGGGATGGCCAAGCTACAATCCCTTCTCTTCCTGGGATCTTGGGCACACATGCACATGCATCCAGCGTGAGTTTCTTTTTCTTTTTGGAGAGGTTTTTGCTATAGGGCACATGCGCTAGCCAGAAAGACAGAGAGACATAGAGACAGAAAGCGAGAAATCACCCCCCGGGGGATGTCCACACTGCAATCCCTTCTCCTCCATTCTCCTCTCAGGATCTAGGGCACACACGCACATGCGCCTGCCATGAGTTTAAGCCACCGGGTCCAGGACTCAAACCACGGTGGGCTACATGGGAGTTCAGCGACACAGCCATTACGCTAACTGCTGGTCCCCCTGGTGTGAATTTCAAGGCACTAGATCCAGGACTTGAACCACAGGCAGCCATGTGGGAATCCAGTGATGCAACTCTTAGGCCATCTGCTGGTCACTCAGTACAACCCTGAGTTTTATATGACCCCCTGCTCCGTGTGATTTCAGTTACATCACCATATAGGTCACTTTGGTTACCATGATGCTTAATTTTATGCTCTGACCCAGGGGATCATGGTGTAGGGACTCCCACTTGCCTGGATCATGGCGTGGTCAGACATTCTAGGTGTCTGTGAAGGTGCTTTTGGATAAAGTTAACATGTGCGTCTATAGACTGAGTAAAGCAGATTGCCTCCCCAGTGTGGTGGGCCTCATCCCATCAGTTGAGAAGGACTTAATAGGGAACTCTGTGTCTGACTGTGTGAGCTGGGACATTGGTCTTTTCCTGCCTTTAGAATCAAATAGAAACATCAGCTCTTCTTGGGTCTGAAGCTTGTTAGTTTTCAGACTGGAACTTTCACCATTGTCTCTCCTGGGTCTTCAGCTTGCTAACTGAGGATCTTGGGACTTTTCTTTTCTTTTTTAGTTTTGCTGTAGGTCACATGAGCTCACTAGAGACAGACAGAGAGAAAGAGATAAAGTGAAAATCATCCCCTGGAGGGGGATGGCCACATTATAATCCCTTCTCTTCTAATTGCCTCTTGGGATTTTGGGCACACATGCATATGTGCTCAGTGTGTTTTTCAAGCCGCTGGGTCTAGGACTTGAACCACACAGTTAGCCATGTGGGATCTAGCTTTCTTTCTTTCTTTCTTTCTTTCTTTTTTTTTTTTTTGAGAGTTTTTTGCTATAGGGCGGGCGCGCTCGCCAGACAGACCGAGAGAGACAGAGAGATAGAAAGCGAGAAATCACCCCCCAGGGGGGATGGCCATGCTGCAATCCCTTCTCCTCCATTCTCCTCCCGGGATCTTGGGCACGCATGCACACACGCCCGGCGTGAGTTTAAGCCACTGAGTCTGGGACTCGAACCATGGTCGACTACATGGGAGTCCAGCAACATAGCCATTACACTAACTGCTGGTCCCGATTAGGATTTCTTAGCCACTATAATTGTGTGAGTCAGTTCCGTAGAGTAAATCTCTCTCCAACTATACACACACACACAAACACACATATGCTCTGTTGATTCTTTTTCTCTGGAGAACCCTAGTACAGTTGCAAATAATAGAATCTCATCTGAAACCAGCTTAGGCAAAAAAGGAGAGGCTCAGATAACCAAACCATTGAAAGTGATGGGTGGAACTGGCCACAGGGACAGCTGGGCCACGATGGCAAGGCTCTCTTTCTCTGCCTTTTAGCTCTACTGGTCAGGGCATGGTGGTTTCTTTGTTTCCTTTTTTTTAAAATATTTTTTATTTGTTATTATTACTATTTTATTTGATGAAATAAGGAGACAGAAAGAGAGAGAAAGTGAGAGAGCAATCCACCAGGCCTGAGACTTGAAACATGGTCAGCCATGTGGGAGTCCAGCACCTTAACCACCATACCACCTGCTGGCCCCAGGCATGGTGGTCTCATTCTCTCCTTCTGCAGTTAAGCCTCTTCATACAGGATGGGAAGAGTATTATTATCTCTGAGTTCATATCTTCACACTGCTGGGCCAGAGAAGGGTCCTCCCTGCCTCAAGTTTGAAAACCCTGAGAGGGACTTGGGTTGAGCTAGAGCAAGATGTGTTATCAGAAGTGAGGAATGGACATAAGCAATAACCATACAGATACTCTATTTTTTTTTTGAGAGGTTTTTGTTATAGGACGCGTGCACTTGCCATACAGACAGAGACAGAGAGACAGAAAGTGAGAAATCACCCTCCGGGGGGATGGCCATGCCGCAATCCCTTCTCCTCCATTCTCCTCTCGGGATCTTGGGCATGCACGCACACGCGCCCAGCGTGAGTTTTAAGCCACCGGGGCCAGGACGCAAACCACTTTCGACTACGTGGGAGTCCAGCGACATAGCCATTATGCTAACTGCTGGTCCCCATACAGATACTCTATTAAATCAAGATATGAGGGGAATTCAAAGAGTTCACAGAAAAATAGAATAAAAGTATGAGTTTATTTCGGTGTAAAAAAATTTGAGATGGGGACTAGCAGGTGGCATGGTAGTTAAGGCACTGGACTGTCACATGGCTGATTGTGATTCAAGTCCTGGACTTGGTGTCTTGCTTTCTCTCTCTCTCTCTTCCTCTCTCTCTCTCTGGTAAGCACACATACCCTATAGCAAACTAAAATAAAATAATAAAGTAAAATAAATAATTTTTAAAAATTTGAAATGAATGCACAGTTTTTGCGAATGTGTGTGTGTTGATTTTGCTAGAGGGTGTGTATGTTTCTGGAGAGAGACATAAAGAGAGAAGGAAAGTGAGAAAGCAGCCCCCATGGTGAACGGTCACACTGCAATCCTTTCTCTATTTCTCCTCTTGGGATTTTGGACATGCACACAGGAGGTTCCCAGTGTGTTTCACAAGCTGCTGGGTCTGAGATGTGAACTACGCAGTTGGTCACGTGGGATCCAGCCACTATAAGCACCATGCCACTGGCTGGCTGAAGTGTCTTTATAATACTCGTTTTCCACGAATTTTCTGAATACCCCCTTCGTGAGCCCATAGTTCCCTTTCTACCTTCCTGTTGGCCACTCTTTGCCTGCAGTGCCTCCTGCTTTTAAGGTGTAGCAAATCATACAATTCTTTCCTCTCCCCCATGACCCCCACCATTGGCAGTGGGGGCTGTCCAGGAGAAAATTCTAACACTGCAAAGTGTGGTAGGTCATAAAATACGAAGGTACCTGAAATAAAATACAATGGTATCTGCCTTGACTAAAACTGGAAAAATTTCAGTGAGATAAACTACCACAGACCTCAACAAGTCCCTGCCTGGTTTCCATTGGCTCATTCTGGTTTATTTTATTCATAGTGTTTATTACGCTTAGCCATTTCTTGGTTTATTTGTTTACTTGTTTATTGCCCACTTCTTTTTATTTTTCAAATTTTATGTATTCATTCATTCATTTTAATTTGACGAGAGAGAAAGAAAGTGAGAAAGCAAGCCACCAGGCAGGATTTGAACCATGATTGGCCATGTGGGAATGTCCAGTGCCTTAACCACCATGCCACATGCTGGTTCCTTTATTGTCCACTTCTCCTAGAATGTAAGAATGTAAGCTCCTCAGACCAGATCCTATGTCTTTTCTTTTTTTTTTTTTAAGAGAGATTTTTGCTATAGGACGTGTGTGCTTGCCAGAGAGACAGAGAAACAGAAAGCGAGAAATCACTCCCTGGGTGATTTTCACCCCATGCCACAATCCCTTCTCCTCCATTCTCCTCTTTGGATTTTGGGCATGCATGCACAGGCACCTGGAGTGAGTTTTAAACTGCCGGGTCCTGGACTCAAACCATGGTCAACTACATGGGAGTCCAGCAATGTAACCATTATGCCATCTACTGGTTCCCTGTCTTGGTTTTATTTTATTATTTTTAAAAAAATATATTTATTTATTTATTTATTTATTTATTTATTTATTTATTTTTACATTTTACCACGAACATTTACTTTACATATCAAAAAACTTTTACTCATGCACCATACTTCTTTACAGTTAATAAACTTTCAAAATTTCAAAAAACTGAGTTTCAAAGATAATATTAAAAATATTTGTTACAGGGAGGGACCAGCAGTTAGTGTAATGGCTATGTCGCTGGACTCCCATGTAGTCGACTGCGGTTCGCGTCCCAGACCCAGTGGCTTAAAACTCACGCCAGACGCGTGTGTGTGCGTGCCCAAGATCCCAAGAGGAGAATGGAGGAGAAGGGATTGTGGTGTGGCCATCCCCCCTTGGGTGATTTCTCGCTTTCTATCTCTCTGTCTCTCTCTGTCTGTCTGGAGAGCACACACGCTCTATAGCAAAAACCTCTAAAAAAAATTTGTTATAATTTTGTCTGTGACTTTATAACAACAGAGACAGTACGGTTTTAAATATTTTTGAGAAAATATGCACGTATCAGCTATTCAAACTGTTGAAAAGCAAATGCCCAGCACACAATTCACACATGAACCTTCTCCAACTCAGCCCTGCCTACCAAATATTCTGTGATATACCATCTGCTAGCAAAGATCAGTCTCTTTTTCCTTCAAAGTCTCCTTCAAGATAATCCTCTGGTGTGGTTGCTCTTTTGCAATCTCTATTGATTACAATGCTGTGCTGGAAAAGTCCAGGTTATTTTATGGTATAAATTCTTTCATATAGCTTCTCTAATCCTCTCTGCCAGGCAGAACTATTTATGGTGCCAGGCCATCTTTCCAAGAGCTTCTGTTGGCTTACTTGAGATCCATCTTAGTTCCATAGTTTTCTGGTTAATCTTCAGATATGACATTCCAGTCAAAGCCCAATAGAGAGTATTTCCAATGTCTGATTCGATGTAATAAGCATTATTGAACTTATGCAAATAACCCATCTGCCACAAAATAAGAATACTCCCAAATATTTTCTAATTCCAGAGGGGTCAGGAAGGAAGAAAAGTTTATGTTTCCATTTAAAGAAATAAACAAACAAGAAGAAAAAAATATTTTAACAAGTTGCTGAACCTATCAAAAGAAAGAAAAATCCTTAAATTGGGAAAACGAAGCATAGTTTAAAAAAATCAGTAATGTTATACTCAAAAGTCATAAAATGCTATTGCACAGTTCAGTCTTATGTTCAATCTCCCTTCTGTTGAATGTGCAGTGTCACTGTGGTCTGATCTTTCTGTTTAAATCCTGGAAGTTAACATTCCCTGAACACGCCAATACACTCCTCAGATTTAAAATGTTTTTTTTTTTGTCTGAATATTTCAGGAGTCTAGATGTTGGAGTTTAGAGCATAACTTCCCTGAACACGCCAGGACACCCCTCAGATTTAAAATGGTTTCTTGTCTGAGTATTTCGGGGGTCTAGAAGCCCCTGTCTTGGTTTTAAAGGGCCCCTCCTGCCCAGCACCGTCCTGGTGTGCCCCTGCTCATGACGTGTGTGAGGGGACGTGCCTTCTGCTGCAGCTCCGGGTGTTCTGTAGAGGCCTCCCACTTTTTCTCTGCATGTGTTGGCTTTTGGGAGATGGAATTCCTGCTACAAAGGAGTCTAGATCAGAGAGGCATAAACTGATGTGACAGTGATTGCTCTTTAGATAGTGCTCTCAGTCTTACTCCCAAGGGTTTTCCATTTATTCCATACATACTTATGTGTTGGGGCCGGCAGGTGGCATGGTGTTTAGGGGAGCTGGACGCTCACCTGGCCAACCATGGTTTGAGTCCTGGACCTGGCGGCTTGCTTTCTCACTTTCTCATTTTTTCTCTCTCTCTCTGTCCCTCTCTGGTCAAATTAAAATAAATAAATAAATAAAGTTAAATAAAATAATTGAAAAAATACGTATGTGTTCACAGGGACTCAGTTCATGCTTTTGAACCCAAAGTTCCAAGTCCTCATGTTAGCAGCAATTGCCACTGTTGAGCCTGTGACAGGCTCCACCTAGTCTTTGATTTTCTCCTTTAACATCACCTCTAAGTCTTCTTCAAAGATCCCTCTTCCTCCTCCAGTCTGTGAAGGGATGCATTGCCCCACCAATCTGTCCTTGTCCATATTCTCATCTCAGAAGAGCTCATTCCCTCCCTTGGGTTCCGTTACCTTCTACATGTGCTGGTTCTCAACTAGATGTGTCTAGCTCAAGCACTCTACGCTTCAGCAAGATGTATCTCAAAGTCGACATGTGCAGAACGGAGTCATTTTCTCTCCACTGTCTTGTTCCTGCAGCATTTTCCCTTTCCCTCAGCATTTTCCTGCCCCTTATCTAATTCATAACCAAGTCCTATCAATTCTCCATCCTCAGCCTCTCCATATGACCCTGCCTTCCAATGTCAGCTTCCCTTGCATTTGTTCTGCCTACATCATTTTTTATGTCTAATGGTGCCATCCTCACCTGCTCACCTCCAGTTCTGCACTCCTTTTGGCTTCCTCACTGTCTCCTCTAGAATGATCTCCCCACAACACAGCCTGTCCTACAACTCTGACTTCAACTTTTCAATACCTCAATACTTTGCAGGATTAAGTCTCAAATCTTTGTTCTATGGCCAGGACCTGCTCAACTCTTCAGCCTTCCCTCCTTCCATTGCACCTTTTACTTCAAGTCTTCAAAACCATTTGTGGGGCCAACAGGTGGCATAGAGTTTAAGGTATCTGGATCCCATATGGCTAACCTTGTGGTTCAAGTCCTGGATCTCGTGGCTTGAAAATCATGCTGGGTGCATGTGTGTGCATGCCCAAAATCCCAAGAGGAGAATGGAATAGAAGGGATTGTGGTGTGGCAATCCTCCCTGGGAGTGATTTTTTCCCCTTTCCTTCTCTCTCTGTCTCTGTCTTTGGTAAGCACGTGTACCCTATAGCAAAAACTGAAAAAAAAAAAAAAAAAAAAAAAAAGGGCCTTAGGTAAGAAAGAGAAAATTGCAGGTGCCCAGTGTGCCAAGCCACCTGATGCCACTTCTAGGTGGCGTAAACAACAGAGATTAATTTTCTCACAGTTCTGGGGACCAGAAGTCCAAGATAAGGTGTGGCAGGGTTGCTTTCTTCTGTGGTCTTGCACTTTAACTGGTAAATGGCATCTTCTCCCTGCACCTTCATGTAGTCTCCCTCTGTGTATGTCTGTGTCCTCATCTCTTCTAAGATACTAATCATGGGGCCAACTGTTGGTGGTTGGGGTGCTGGACTCCCACATGGTCAATCATAGTTCGAGTCCTGAACCTGATGGCTTGTTCTCTCACTTTCCCTCTCTCTGTCTCTCTCTGTTGAGCATATGTGTCCTATAGCAAATTTTAAAATAATGATAATAATAATAATAAAATTAAATAAATATTCTTTGGGAAATAAAAAGAGGGATGAGCAGATGGCATACTGGTCATGTTGCTGGACTCCCAGGTAGCTGACCGTAGACTGCCAGAGTACCAGACCGCAGAGTACCAGACTCGGTGACTTAAAACTCACACCAGGTGCATGTGCATGCATACTTAAGATCCGGAGAGAAGAACAGAGAAAGAACTGTGGTATGGCCATCCCTCTGGGGGGGAGGGGTGACTTCTTGCTTTCTGTCTTTCAGTCTACCCAGTGAGCACACGTGCTCTATAGCAAAAATCTCTCTCTTAAAAAAAAAAAATATATATATATATATATTTATGTATAAATATATATATACACACGCACTAGAGATATTGGATCAGAGCCCACCCTGATAACCTCATTTTAGTGTAACTGATCCTTTAAAGACCCTGTCTCCAGTATACTCCAATGCCCAGGTTCTGGGGGTTGGATTTCATCACATAACTTGTGGGAGACCATGATTTGGCCCATGACACTCCTCCCCTGGCTCAAAATGTATGACACTCTCATGAGCAAACACGCACTAGAGATATTGGATCAGAGCCCACCCTGATAACCTCATTTTAGTGTAACTGATCCTTTAAAGACCCTGTCTCCAGTATACTCCAATGCCCAGGTTCTGGGGGTTGGATTTCATCACATAACTTGTGGGAGACCATGATTTGGCCCATGACACTCCTCCCCTGGCTCAAAATGTATGACACTCTCATGAGCAAAATACATTTACTATCTCGGTAGCCCCATGTGTTTATCAGATTTCCTCCTAAAAAGGTCAGAGAAACTACATGGTGCCAGTCATTTTTGCATCTTCAGACAATTAACATCCCCAAACAACTCTCTTTGCATTCCATTTACTCTTCCCTCATTTTCTGCCCTTTAAAAGAATAAACTTGGGAACCAGCAGTTAGCGTAATGGCTATGTTGCTGGACTCCCACGTAGTCGACTGCGGTTCGTGTCCCAGACCCGGTGGCTTAAAACTCACCCTGGGTGCGTGTGTGTGCGTGCCCAAGATCCCAAGAGGAGGATGGAGGAGAAGGGATTGCGGCGTGACCATCCCCCCTGGGGGATGATTTCTCGCTTTCTGTCTCTCTGTCTCTCTCTGTCTGTCTGGTGAGCGCACGTGCCCTATAGCAAAAACCTCTCCAAAAAAAAAAGAAAAAAAAAAGAAAAAAGAATAAACTTGAGGCTGGCTCCGAGTTGAGGCTTTTCATCAGAGAAGGCAAGCCCCCTTTGATCCTCACTTTGCTATACGTGTATGTCTTTGTGTGTTTATTCTTCTGTTTACTTTTAATTCACAGCCCCCCCCACTCAGAAAAACATGTTCTGCCAAGAGGGTTCTGGCAGCCTCCAAAGTCTTAAGTCTTTCCAGTATCAATCCAAGTCTAAAATCGCATCTAAATCAAGTACAGGTGGGTTTTCCTGAGAGAAGTTTCTCCCAAGTCCATGGTAAACCTGTGAAATCAGACAGCCAGTTATCTACTTCAAGACACAATGGCGGACTGACGATCTGCACTTTATGGTAGAGATCGAAATACTGGAGGGCATAGAAGCAGCGATGGTGAAGACACTATGGAACAGGGTGAGAGAAGAGAGTTTGGAGAAGGAGAGCAAGAGAACAAATAGAGAGGCATGACATTAGCGGGACACAGAAATGGTTTATTACCTGTTGATGATGACGTGTATAGTATTCTCAACTGGACTGGTCTGAGAAGTATTTCACGTTGGATAAAGTCTTTTTAGAAGTAAAATGGTAAATAGCAATTAAATGTTAAAAAAATAGTTGGAATAATAATAATAATAAAATAATCTGGAAAAGAAATAATGAAAAGCTATTTGATGATGATGAGGGGGATTTTAATGTCTTTGTATTGACTGATACTCATGGTATTCCTTCTGGAAAAAGAAATTGTAAAGTTAGATGTGATTCAATGTAATATAAACAAGATTATAATAATAATAATAAATTTTTTTTAAAGTGAGAGATTAGAGAGAAAGTTTGAAAATGGATCTGGAGAAACAGTAGATTTTGCTTGAAACTGAAGATTTGCTAAGTGCAAGGAGCAAATCTTGCAAAGAGGTATTTCTCATTTGAATAAAATACATTAACGTTGGGAAAAAAAAAAAAGACACAATGGTGGGACAAGCACAAGACAGATATTCCCATTCCAAAAGAAAACTCAGAGAACTGGCCAGTGGTGTGGTGTTAAGGCACTGGATCCCACAGGCCTGACTACATGGGGCAAGTCCCAGACCTGGTGGCCTGAAAAACACCCTGGGTATGTGTGTGTATGTGCCTAAAATCCCATGAGGATAGAAAAGAAGGGACGGCCATCGTCCCTGGGAGATCCTTTCTCATTCCCCTCCCCCAGACCCTACAGCAAAATTAAAAGAAAGGACGAGAAAGAGAGAAAGGAAGAAAGAAAGTAATAAAAAGAAAAAAGAGAGAGAACATGCAAAAGAGAGTAGGTCACATGTTAGGACACTTTATTTATTTGTTTATACCAGATGATATATGCACTCAGCAGACTGAGACAGAGAGAAAGAAAGAAAGCACCCTCCATGAGGTGTGTGGTCATGCTGCGACACCTTCTCCACATTTCCCTCCTTTCAGGACTTTTTTTTTTTTTTTGAAAGAGTTTTTTTGCTATAGAGCGTGTGCGCTCGTCAGAAAGACAGAGAGACAGAAAGCAAGAAATCACCCCCAGGGGGAATGGCCATACCACAATCCCTTCTCCTCCATTCTCCTCTCAGGATCCTGGGCAAGCACGCATATGCACCTGGTGTGAGTTTAAGCCACCGGGTCCAGGACCTGAACCGCAGTGGACTACATGGGAGTCTAGTGACATAACCATTACACCAACTGCTGGTCCCTCCTTTCAGGATTTTGGCACACATGTGCACATGCCCTGTGTGTTTCTCAGGCAGCTAGATCCAGGACTCCAGCTGTGAGTTCAGCCATGTGCGATCCAGCTGCCCCAACCACTAGGCCATAGAGCAGGACCAGAGCCCTTTAATGTGTGAATTATTGGGGTTAACTCAACCCATACAGCTTTCCTTTAATGAACCTGGAAAAAGCCACCCATCATTTCATAATCAATTCTTTAAAAAAAAGTTTATTATTAATTATTTTCTTATAAATAATTACTTATTCTATTTTATTTATTTATTATTATTCATTTGATTTCACCAGAGAGAGATAGAGACAGAGAGTGAGAAAGCAAGCCACCAAGTCCAGGACTTGAACTGTGGTCAGCCATGTAGGAGTCTAGCACCCCAACCACCATGCCACCTGCTGGTCCCAATTATTATTATTATTATTATTATTATTATTATTATTATTATTATTACTGTTTTAAATTTGCTATAAGACACATGCTTTCATCAGAGAGAAAGAGAGAGAAAGAAAGTAAGAAAGAAAGCTACCTGGTCCGGGACTCGAACTGCAGCCAGCCACGTGGGAATCCAGCACCTTAACCCTCATACCACCTTCTGGCTCATCATATCCAATTTTGGATGTCTATTTGGACCCTTTCCTTCCTTTGTGTCTCACTGTACCCCACTTTTGTCATCACAGCCTCTAAAACTTAATTTAATTTATTCACTTACTATCTTCCCTGCCAGACATGTCACGACACAAATAGACTTTCAGTATCTGTCCTACGAGTGAGTATCACACACATATAAACTCCATCGAAAGAGGTGCTTTGAGGCCAGCAGGTAGAGTCATGGTTAAGGCACTGACCCTGGTTCAAGTCCTGGACCTGGCAGCTTGAAACTCATGCTGGGCACATGTGTGTGCATGCATGCCCAAAACGCCAGGAGAAGAATAATGGAGAAGGGATTGTGGTGTGGCCATCCCTTTTGAGGGGTGATTTCTCATTTTCCCTCTTTCTTTCTGCCAAACGCACGCAACTTATGGCAAAAACCTTAAAAAAAAATAAATAAAAAGAGAGAGAGAAGAAAGAGGGACTCTGCTGTTTTGTGCAGTGCTGTGTCCTCAGAGCCCGAAACAATGGCTGATATGTAGCAAATAGACAACAAATATCGATTGAATCTGTGAGTGAACACGAACACGTGAGCACTAAATGTATTTCATACACACGTATCCTGGATTCCCCTTTCCAAGAGTCTATGGATCTGTGGAGGTTTTTTGTTTTTGTTTTTGTTTTTCAAAGTGAGTCCAAGGGGACAGTAACGCTCCTTCCCTCAATGGCCGGATCCCAACTGAGCAGCCGTCAGATGGCTCCGGGTCTCCTGGGTGACTCATAGCAGAGCTTTCTTGGGGAGGAGTGGGAGGAGATGATGGTTGACGAAAATAACTGCGGGCCTTGAAGCAGCATCAAGCCACTGTGGTGGGTGGAACAACAGGGAAAATCTGAAGTTTCTTCCAGGCAGGGCAAGGCTCTATCCATCCTTCCAGCATCTGTGGTTATCCATGTCCGGAGAGCTAAGTGAACTTCAGGTAAATGAAATAAAAGAACCGTGCCCCTCAGTGACCAGCTGAGAGTGTTCTATGTGAAAATCTTTCGTCCATATTGGAGACGCATGGCAGGTGCTTTAGCAGACATCGGGAAGGAGGGCCCGCTGCTGGTGCAGTGGTAATGCCAGCTCTGTGAGGCTGGATGCACACGGTGAGGTTCTGGGTTTGTGTCCTGAGATATTCCTGGACACGTCAGGTGTCTGCATGTGCCCAAGATCCAGGATGGCTGAGGCTTGGGGCAGATCTTGGAGTGAAGTTCCTGTTGGGGAATGGCTCTCCTCCTCTCTTGAGCGTGTGCACACGTACACACACATGAAATAAATAAGCTTTTAAGAATCATTAAGGGGAACCAGCAATTAGCGTAATGGCTATGTCGCTGGACTCCCACGTAGTCGACCGCGGTTCGCGTCCCGGACCCGGTGGCTTAAAATTCACGCCGGGCGCGTGTGCGTGTGTGCCCAAGATCCCGAGAGGAGAATGGAGGAGAAGGGATTGCGGCGTGACCATCCCCCCTGCGGGGTGATTTCTTGCTTTCTGTCTCTATATCTCTCTCTGTCTGGCAA
>NW_006159862.1:643947-644190 GCF_000334495.1 Tupaia belangeri chinensis | reverse complement strand
GTGGCCATCTCCCCTGGGGGGATGATTTCTCGCTTTCTGTCTCTTGGTCTCTCTCTGTCTTTCTGGCGAGTACACGTGCCCTGTAGCAAAAAAAAACCTCTAAAAAAAAAGAATCATTAAAGTGATAATTGTATATTTGTCTTTCTTACTTTTTTTTTTTTTTAAAGAGAGAGTTTCTTGCTATAGGGCACATGTGTTCTCCAGAGAAAGAGAGAGACAGACAGAGAAACAGAAAGTGAGAAA
>NW_006159862.1:634166-641593 GCF_000334495.1 Tupaia belangeri chinensis | reverse complement strand
GAGAATGAAGGAGAAGAGATTGCAGCGTGGCCATCTCCCCTGGGGGGATGATTTCTCGCTTTCTGTCTCTTGGTCTCTCTCTGTCTTTCTGGCGAGTACACGTGCCCTGTAGCAAAAAAAAACCTCTAAAAAAAAAGAATCATTAAAGTGATAATTGTATATTTGTCTTTCTTACTTTTTTTTTTTTTTAAAGAGAGAGTTTCTTGCTATAGGGCACATGTGTTCTCCAGAGAAAGAGAGAGACAGACAGAGAAACAGAAAGTGAGAAACCCCCCAGGGGTCATGGCCATGCTGCAATCCCTTCTCCTCCACCCTCCTCTTGTGGCACACACACACACACACACACACACCCCTGGTGTGAGTTTTAAGCCACCAGGTACAGGACTCGAACTGTGGTCCACTACGTGGGAGTCCAGTGACGTGGCCATTACCTCATCTGCTGGACCCTGTCTTTCTTCTTTTTTTATTTGGCAGAGAGTGTATGTGCTTTCTAGAGACAGAGAGTGAAAGAGAGAGAGAAGAGAGAAAGTGAGAAAGCTTCCTCCATGGGGGTTGGTCACGCTTCAATCCTTTCTCCTCCACTTCTCTCTCCTTTGGGGATTTTGGGCACACACACACTTGTGCTTGGTGAGTTTTTTAAGCTGGTAGATCTGGGACTCAAACTTCACAGCTGATCATGTGGGATCCAACTGTCTTAACCATCATGCCACGGGTATTACTATACACAAAGTAATACATGTCAGGTACTGTGGGACACCCTTAATACACACTATCCTTACAACAACTTTGAAATGCAGGTACAATCAGCACTTGCACCTTATAGATGAAGCACCAAGGCCCAGACAGGTTAAACCACACACCTGAGGTCACGCAGCCAGCAAGCGATCAAGAGGAAAGGTAGCCCGGGCTGCTCTGATTCTGAGCCCAGCTCATGACCCGGGTGCTCTCACAGGGGCAGAGTGAATGGGGAGGCTGGGGCAAGGTTCTTCCCTAAGGCCCAGTGGGCTGGGAAGATACAGGCTGGAAGGCAAGAGCCTGAAACCTGTTCATCAGCTCTGCCCTAACACAGTCACCTCGTTGTGGTTGGCCTCATTGACAGCATTGATAGTCGAGAGAGAATACAGATGGCAAAGTCGGGACATGTCAGAAATAAGTAACTGCCAGGTTTCATAAGGTGATGGCATACATGGTGCCCATGTTCCCCTGACCCCTTGGAACCTGGGATCCATGTCCTCACAGAGGGTTTGGGCTGGTAGACATCTTGCTTTCTAGTATGTCTTTCCTCAAACAGCCCCGGGGGCCAGCAGAGGGATGGGGAGCATTTGCAGCCTGGTGCTGGCTCCTTGCTAGGACTGGCCTCCATTGCCCAGTGGTCTTTAGGGGGCCGGGTGATGGGGTGACAGAGGTTGCCTACCACTCTGCCACAGCAGCCCATCGGACCTCGGGTAGGTTCGGTCCCAGGACACCTGACTGCCATCAGCTTTTCTCTGACAAAGTCCCTCTCTGCTTTGCCCCTTCACCCTCTCACTAGTGTTCCCCTAATTGTACCCCAAGAAACAACCTGTCCCCGTGGAGGAGGCTTGGCTAAATATGAGTATGCCTGTTCTGAGAGTCCAGACTCATGTCTAATTGGGAAGATGTGGCATCTGGGTTTGGAAGACTCTCCACTAGAGATATGGCCATGGAGGCCCAGCCACACAGTGCAAGCTGTTAGCAAGCTGCTGCTCCACGGGCTGAGGCCACCCAGGAGGCCGAGCTCTGGTCCTTGCTGGACCTGAAAGTCAGGCACAGTGGCACACACCTGTGGTCCCAGCCACTCGCCAGGCTGAGACAAGAGCATTAAGACATGGCGAGAACCTGTCTTTTGTTTGCTTATTTATTTTTCTCATGAGCAAGAGAGACAGACAGAGAGAGAGAGGACCTCCAACAGAGCCTTGATGCCATGACCCACCCCCAGTGTCAGCCAGTCTCAGATCATGGGCAACCATGTGCCCAGTGTACTCAGGAAGGTCTTTAGATGCCAGCCACAACCTTCTCATGTCCTACCACGATACCATCATTTAGTCTCTGAGACTCCGTCATGTTTTTCTTTTCTTTTTTAGTTTGCTATAGAGTAAGTGTGATTACCAGAGACAGACAGAGAGAGAGGGAAAATAAGAACCATCCCACAGGGGGATGACCACTGCAATCCGTTCTCCATTCTTCTCTCAGGACTTTGGGCATGTACACACATATGCCCAGTGTGATTTAAAAAAAAATAATAATTATTTTGTTTTCTTTTATTTATTCATTCATTTATTTTAACTAGTGAGAGAGAGAGAGAAAGAGAGAGAGAGACAGTGAGAAAACAAGCCGCCAGGTCTAGGAGTTGAACCGTGCTCAGCCATGAGGGAGTATCCAGTGCTTTAACCACCATGCCACCTGCTGCCGCCCCCCCTCATCTCCACCAGTGTGATTTTCAGACTGGTGGGGCTGTGTCTGGAATTTGAATCACATAGCCATATGGGATCCCACAGTCTTAACTTCCATGCCAACTGCTGGCCCCACCTTTTCTTTCTTTATTGCCAGGGGGATCTTGTACTTCCCAAATGCTGCAATCCCTTCCCCTTCATTTCTCCATCCCGTCAGGACTTTGGGCACATATGCACACACACCTGGAGTGTTTTTCAAGCCTCCAGAGCCTGGGATTCAAACCATGGGGTTGGCTGTGTGGGATCCATCCCCCTTAACCATTAGGCCATGGGGCTAGCCCTGAAACCCTGTCTTTAAACACAATTGTGGAAATCAAGATTCAGGGAGGGAAAGGGTTTGCCGGACTTCGCGGTCCTGCCATCTGGGGGACGGATAAGAGGCGTATGTAGAGTCCCCCCAGCTGTGGCCACTCTGGAGAGAATGGTGGGGTCTGTGGATAAAGAGGGGAGAGCAAGCAGTTGGGTACACATACCGTCAATACTCTACACCAGAGCAGAACCCGGGGCCGCACTCTCGGCCCTGGCACTCCTGGGGACTGAGCCAGCAGAAGGTGGCACATGTCCTGGCACCTGCTAATAACTACGCTGACTATCTAGGTGGTCAGCTCCAAACGCCAGGAGAACCTGGACTTCGGAAACGTCAAAATTTTGACTTCGTAGATTCACGAGTCACATGTTCTTGCTAACCTATGAGGATGCATCGCAGTCGAGGTGGATGCTGAAGGTTTACTCTGGAGATGCGATTTCCGCTGGGAAACTCGAAGCTCTGACACTGAAGAGCCTGTGCTGAGAATTCTGGATGTTCTAAGGGTGATTACTGACTCTCCCCGCTGTTTCCATTTATTGGGAACTGTATTTCTGGAATTGGTGCAGTAAGAGAGATATTATTATCAGAGACGGGGTAGCTGGGAAAGGGAGAAAGGGAAGGTGCTCGGACTGCCGCAGAGATCAGCTCCTTTGGCTAATAATATAGTAGTAGTAATAGCAGCTACCCACCAGTCAGGGGAGGTTAAGTTTTGCTATGACACTGTCCAAGATAAAGCTGATACTAGTCTAAGAGGAAAGGACAGGTTTTTGGGTTTTTTTTTAAGAATTATTTTTATTTTATTTCATTTATTATTATTATTTAAAAAAAATTTTTTTTTGGAGAGGTTTTTGCTATAGGGCGCATGCACTCACCAGAAAGTCAGAGAGAGACAGAGAGACAGAAAGAGAGAAATCACCCCCCAGGGGGTATGGCCACGCTGCAGTCCCTCCTCCTCCATTTTCCTCTTGGGATCTTGGGCATGCACTCACACACGCCCAGCGTGAGTTTAAGTCACCGGGTCCGGGACTTGAACAGCGGTCGACTACATGGGAATCTAGAGACATAGCCATTACGCTAACTGCTGATCCTATTATTTTAAAATTTTGACCAGGGAGAGAAAAGAGGTAAAGTGAGAAAGCAAGTCACTAGGTACAGGATTCAAACTGCAGTAAGCCATATGGAAATCCAGCACCTTAACCACCGTGCCACCTGCCAGCCCCAAGGCCAAGTTTCATTCAGTAGCACTACTGCAATGGAGAAGAGGGTCGGACATGACTGAATTCAGCTTCCCAAAACAAAAAGCTAGATTTTTAGAGGTGAGGGGAAGGCACTGAAGGCACTGGGCCAGTAGGTGGTGTGGTAGTTAAGGCAGCTGGATCCCACGTGACTGACAGTACAGTTCAAGTTCCAGATCCAAAGTCCTGAAAAACACTCTTGGATGGGGATGAGTAGGACCCCACCTGGCTGACCTACCGTGGTTCAGAGTCCCAGACCCAACGGCTTGAAAAATTATGCCAGATGGGAACCAGCAGTTAGCGTAATGGCTATGTCGCTGGACTCCCACATAGTCGACCGCGGTTCGTGTCCTGGACCCGGTGGCTTAGAACTCACGCTGGGCGCGTGTGCGTGCGTGCCCAAGATCCTGAGAGGAGAATGGAGGAGAAGGGATTGCAGCGTGACCATCCCCCCTGGGGGATGATTTCTCGCTTTCTGTCTCTCTGTCTCTCTCTGTCTGTTTGGCGAGCGCACATGCCCTATAGCAAAAACTTCTCCCCCCCCCAAAAAAAAAAAATCATGCCAGATGCATGTACATGCATTCCTAAAATCCTGAGAGGAGAATGGAGGTGAAGGGATTGTGGCATGGGGGGTGATTTCTCTCACTTTCCCTTTCTCTGTCAAGTGTACACACCCCATGGCAAAAATCTAAAGAAAAAAAAGAAAGAAAAGCAAAAAACACTCTGTGTATGTGCCCAAAATGCTAAGAGGAGAATAGAGGAAGAAGAATTGTGGTGTGTCCATCTCCCACGGAGGTCCTTTTTTATTTTCCCTTTTTCTCTCCCTCTCTGCCTCTCAGGAGAGCAGTGCTCCTTTAAAAAAAAAAAGTACAGAGGCGTTCGAGAAGTTAGTTTCTGTGACTGAGCCACCTAAATACAGGCTTCCGTATCTTTTCAAGGAGGTCAATGGTGCAGGTTGGAGCAAGACGCCCACAGTTAGGTCTCGGCCTCCCACAGAGACTAGGAGAGGGAGCAAGAATTCTCCCCCGAATGCCTGTATTTTTGTGTAATACTGGGTTAGAGAGAAAGTCATGACACATTTTTGCATAGAAGAACATGAAAAAATACATCAGGACTTTTCTGATGACCCAGTAGTTTCAGTTGTTCTTAAAGGGGCAGAGAAAGGCTTCATAATTGCAAGTTTTCTAAAGTAACTGCTCTAAGGAGGGATCCAAGGGCTTATCTGCCTATCACTAGGTTTTTGCTGGAATAAACAGAAATTGTCCTGGTAGCCTTGAGCTTTCTCGGACAGGCCCTTTAAAAAAAAATGGGGGTAGGGGGCAACCAGCAGTTGGTATAATGGCTCTGTTGCTGGACTCCCATGTAGTCGACCGTGATTTGAGTCCCAGACCCAGTGGCTTAAACTCATGCTGGGTATGTGTGCGTGCGTGCCCAAGATCCTGAGAGAAGAATGGAGGAGAAGGGATTGCAGCATGGCCATCCTCCTTGGAGGATAATTTCTCGCTTTCTGTCTTTCGATCTCTCTCTCTTTCTGGTGAGTACATGCTCCCTATAGCAAAAACCTCTCAAAAAAAAAATAATGGGGACTAGCAGGTGGCATGGTAGTTAAGGAGCTGGACACTCCCACATGGCTGACCATGGTTCAAGTCCTGGACCCAGTGGCTTGCTTTCCCTCTTTTTCTCTCTCTTTCTCTCTCTCTCTCTCTTTCTCTCTCTCTCTCTCTGTGTCTCACTCTGGTTTAATTCAAATAAATGAACGAATAAATAAAATTTAAAAAATAATTTTAAAATATATATATATACATGCACACACACATATAGGGTATGTGTTGTCAGGAAAGTCATGAAACATTTTACATATAAAATAGACTGTGGGGGACCAGCAGTTAGCATAATGGCTGTGTTGCTAGACTCCCACGTAGTCGACCATGGTTCAAGTCCCTGACCCAGTGGCTTAAACTCACACCAGGTGTGTATATGTGCGTGCCCAAGAGGAGAATGGAGGAGAAGGGATTGCGGCGTGGCCATCCCCCCTGGGGGGTGATTTCTCGCTTTCTGTCTCTCTGTCTCTCTCTGTCTTTCCGGTGAGCACACGCGCCCTATAGCAAAAACCAAAAAAAAAGAAAGAAAGAAAGAAAGAAAAAGAAAATAGACTGTGGCTGGCTATGTGGAAGTCCAGCACTTTAACCGCCACACCACCTGCTGGCTCTTGTTGTGATTTTCAAGTCACTGGGTTCAGGACTTGAACCGCAGCTGGACATGTGAAAATGCAGTACTTCTTTTTTTTTTAAGAGAGATTTTTGCTGTAGGGAACATGTGCTTGCCAGAAAAACAGAAAGTAACAGAGAGACAGAAAGCAAGAAATCATCCCCCCGGAGGTGGGGAGGGAGGGCCACACCGCAATCTCTTGTCCTCCATTCTTTTCTCAGGATTTTGGACATGTACACACATGTGCCTAATGTGAGTTCTTTTTCTTTAATTCTTTTTAATTTTTTTTTTGGAGATTTTTTTTTTTTTTGCTATAGGGTGTACTCGCCAGACAGAGAGACAGAAAGTAAGAAATCACCCCCAGGGAGGATGGTCACACCGCAATCCCTTTTCCTCCATTCTCTTCTCAGGATCTTGGGCACGCACACACATGTGCCCAGCGTGAGTTTTAAGCCACCGGGTCCAGGACGTGAACCTCGGTCGACTACATGGGATTCCAACGACATAGCCATTACGCTAACTGCTGGTCCCCCTAATGTGAGTTTTAAGCTGCCAGGTTTGGAATTCAAACTGTGGCTGACTCTGTGAGAGTCCAGAGATTTAACCATTATGTCATCTACTGGATCTGAGAATCCAGCACTTTAACCAACATATCACCTACCGACCCGAGGTCTTTTTTTTCTTTGCCAAAGGACACGTATGCTCACTTTCCCTCCTCTCTCAATAACTAACTAAATGAATGGGGCTGGCAGGTGGTGTTGTGGTTAAAGACGCTGGACTCCCACATGGCTGACT
The DNA here is from genome assembly GCF_000334495.1 of Tupaia belangeri chinensis. Lineage (NCBI taxonomy): Eukaryota > Metazoa > Chordata > Mammalia > Scandentia > Tupaiidae > Tupaia > Tupaia belangeri. Next base: position 634,577 of record NW_006159862.1, on the reverse strand, counting down.
GTGGTCTGAATCTCAGACCTGGTAGCTTGCTTTCTCACTTTCTCTCTCTCTGTCTTTCTCTGGTCAAATTTAAAAAATAAAAATAAAGTTCAATAAAAATAATTCAAAGTAAATAAATGAAAAATGTGAAAGGTACAGATAAGCCACAATGAGGCCACTCTGGAGATCTATAACATCTTTGCTCTGATTCAAGTTCCGCCTGGGTCTGAGTAGACTGCTTTGCTCATGATCAATTTCCTTTTATTCTTTTTTTAGAGAGATTTTTTTTGCTATAGGGCACGTGCACTTGCTGGAGAGACAGAAAGAGACAGAAAGTGAGAAATCACCCCCAAGGGGCATGCCCACGCCACAATCTCTTCTTCTCCGTTCTCCTCTCAGGATTTTGGGCATGCATGCACACATGCCCTGTGT
>NW_006159862.1:630376-634022 GCF_000334495.1 Tupaia belangeri chinensis | reverse complement strand
CAGCATCTCTGTAGGATGTGTAGAGTACGTTGCAGTTTCTGAAGTTCATCTCTAAGAGAGGAAACCCTCCAAGCAGGTGTGCCAAACACTGCCTGGGAACACAGTGCAGGGCAGGAACTCTAGGGAATTTCACACATTCAATATAATTTCAGTTTCCTTCTGCCACAATGTGCTTTGCACACTGGTATATAACTATTCCTTCTAAAGTATCAATCTCACGAAGTCTTTATGACAACTTGACTTTTTTTTTTTTTTTTTTTTTTTTTTTTTTTTTAGGAAGAGGAGTCATTGGGACCAGCAGCTGGCATAATGACTATTATCGCTGGACTCCCATGTAGTTGACCACGGTTCGAGCCCCAGGCCCAGTGGCTTAAACTCACGCCGGGCACGTATGCGTGCGTGCCCAAGATCCCAAGAGGAGAATGGAGGAGAAGGGATTGCAGTGTGACCATCCCCCCTGGGAAGTGATTTCTCACTTTCTGTCTCTCTGTCTCTCTCTGTCTTTCTGGCGAGCGCATGCGCCCTATAGCAAAAACCTCTCAAAAGAGAAAAAAGAAAAAAGAAAAAGGAATCATTTAAATATGTTGCATAAAGAAGCATTTATAGAACTTGAATGGACATCTCTCCAAAGATGTACAACAGCCCACAAACACAAGAAATTATGCTTGCCGTCATTAGTCATCGTGAAAATGCAAATTAAAACCACAATGAGAAACTACTTCACACTCATGAGAATCCCTCTAATAATTTTTTTAAAGAAGCACAAAATAGCAAGTGCTGAAAATTATGTAGAGAAATGGGAACTCTCATACATTGCTGGTGAGAACGTAGAATGGTCCAGCAGCTGTGGGAAGCAGTTTGGCAGATCCTCCGTGAGTAAAGCACCATATGTCCCAGCAATTGCACTCCTAGGTATATCCTCAAAAGAATTGAAGACAGGTATTCAAGCAAATATGTGAATGCACAATTTTAAAACAATACTATTCACAATAGCCAAAAGGCAAAAACAACCCAAATGCTCGTTAACCCGTGTATGGGTAAGCAAAATGCGATGTATCCATACAACTGCTGATATCATTCAGCAATAAAAAGCGGTCAAGTGTTGACACATGCCACAAGACTATAAACTTCAAAAATATGTTCAGTGCAGAGAACCAGCAGTTAGCATAATGGCTATGTTGCTGGACTCCCACGTAGTCGACCGTGGTTTGTGTCCGGGACCTGGTGGCTTAGAACTCACACCGGGCGCGTGTGCGTGCGTGCCCAAGATCCCGAGAGGAGAATGGAGGAGAAGGGATTGCGGCGTGACCATCCCCCTGGGGAGTGATTTCTTGCTTTCTGTCTCTATGTCTCTCTCTATCTGTCTGGTGAGCACACGCGCCCTATAGCAAAAACCTCTCAAAAAAAAAAAAAAAGAAAAAGAAAAAGAAAAAAAAGTATGTTCAGTGCAGCGGGAGGGGAACAGGTGGCTGGGTGGTTAAGGTGCTGGACTCCCACATGGCTGACCCAGGCAGTGTAGCGATTGGCTGAATCTGAGCTGAACAATGGTGACCTCTAAAGAACAGCAGAGCAGACTCTTGCTTGGGCGGATGCTACACAGCTGATGAGGTTAAAGGAAACTGTTTTAGCTTGGAACCAGCAGTTGGCGTAATGGCTATGTTGCTGGACGCCCATGTAGTCTGCTGTGGTTTGAGTCTCGGACCCGGTGGCTTAAACTCACTCTGGGCACGTGTGCGTTCATGCCCAAGATCCCAACAGGAGAATGGAGGAGAAGGGATTGCAACCGGCCATCCTCCCCCGGGGGGTGGTTTCTTGCTTTCTGTCTCCCTGTCTCGCTTTCTGGTGAGCACATGTACCCTGTAGCAAAAACCTCCCTGTCCCCCCACCCCCAAAAAGGAAACTGTTTTAGCCAGAGAAGGCCAGGTGGGGCTTATCGAGACCAAGGGGCAGGATGCTCCACAACTGCAGCTGATAATAGAAGACACCTGGCTTTACCTTCCACTTCTCCCTTCCCCCATTGCCCTATAAAAGAATAAGCCTGAGAACGGCTCAGGGCCCCGGCGTTCTCCACCAGAAATGCCCGGCCTGCTCGATCCCTGCATTTCTCTACTTGTATGTCTGTGTGATTGTTCTTTCCAAAACCCACCGTCACCCCTACTCTTGGGGGGGAATCCCCTTCCCCTTTTTTGCCTAGCAGGTCTTAGCATGGTTCAATTTCCAGGCCCTGAGGCCTGAAAATCACAACAGGCGTGTGTGCCTGCACTTGCGTACCCACAATCCCAAGAGGAAGATGGAGAAGAAGGGACTGTAGTGTGGCCATCCTCCTGGTGGGGTGATTTCTCACTTTCCCTCTCTCTTGTTTCTCTCCAACATGTGCACATGCTCTATGGCAAAAACAAAAGCAAAAAAACCCTAAAACAATAATGAAAACCAGTGAAAAACCAGTCATAAAAGGACACATAGTATATCATTTTATGTATATAAAATATCCAGAATAGGTCAATCCACAAAGACAGAAAACAGACTGGTGGCTGCCCGGACTAGTGGAGGGGGAAGAGGCACTACCTGGAGTACAGGAGGATTCTTTATGGACTAGTGAAAAGGCTGTGGGACTAGACAGTGGAGATGGTTGCTCAACATCGTGAGTGTACTAGAAACCACCACGGTACCCTTAAAACAGTTAAATAGTGAATTTTGTGTTGTCGGTATGTTACACGAATACAAAGAAACAGTCATTGCAGGTTTTTGGGAGCAGTGTCACCTGATAAATGAGCATCCCAGTATGACTGAAACTGGGCCATTTTTTCCCACTCTGTTTGAATGATTTTTGAATACAGTTTTGATTATATTTCAAACATACTAGAACCTACAGAAAATAAGACACCCACATATCTGTCACATTGATGTAGCAAGGTTAAGTTTGTCATATTTGCTTCTAATTTCTCCATTAAAAAAAAATCAGACATTATAAATGCAGGATTAATCTGACACATACACACACAGATATTTACAGAAGCATTATTATTTTTGATTGCCACAGGGTGCACGAGCTAGCCAGAAAGAGAGAGAAAGAGAGAGAGAGAGAGGACACACACACTCCCCACCCCCTGCCCAAGGAGGCATGATCATATTGCAATCTTTTTTCTTCCAGTTCTCCAGCCCTGCAGGATTTAGGGCACACACATACACATGACCATAGTGCTTTTCAAACCTTCATGGCTGGGATTCAAACTCTGGTCTGCCATCTGGGATCTGACTTCCTATGCAAAGTGCTTGGCTACTATGCTACAAGGTTAGCCTGCAAACATTATTTACCATAGCAAAGGAGTGGAGACAAGTTGTTTTTGTGGACAGTGTTTTGTTATAGGGCTTGTGCACTCGCCAGAAAGAGAGAGACAGACAGACAGAAAGCAAGAAATCACCCCCCAGGGGGGATGGCCATGCCGCAATCCCTTCTCCTCCATTCTCCTCTCATGCACGCATCATGCCCCTGTCGTGAGTTTAAGCCACTGGGTCCAGGACTTGAACTGCGGTCAACTACATGGGAGTCGAGCGACATGGCCATTATGCCAACTGCTTGTCCCGGAATGAAGACAATTTGTCAGTAAGAGACTGGTTAAATTGGGACCAGCAGTTAGCGTAATGG
>NW_006159862.1:615428-630307 GCF_000334495.1 Tupaia belangeri chinensis | reverse complement strand
CGCGTGCCCCATAGGAAAAACCCCCCCAAAAAAAAAAAAAAAAAAAGAGAGACTGGTTAAATAAACTCCAGAAGTCTGTATTTCAGGCCGTTAATATAGCTCTCCTCAGAAGGTGGTGCTGGTGACAGCAGTGCCGCCAAGGGGCGAGGAGCATTGAGGGGGAGATAACGGTGGTTTTTTTTTTTTTTTTTTTTTGGAGAGGTTTTCACTATAGGGTGTGTGCACTTGCCAGACAGACAGAGAGAAACAGAGAGACAGAAAGCGAGAAATCACCCCCCAGGGGGGATGGTCACGCCGCAATCCCTTCCCCTCCATTCTCCTCTCGGGATCTTGGGCACGCACGCACACGCGCCCGGCGTGAGTTTTAAGCCACCAGGTCTGGGATGCGAACTGCGGTCGACTGTGTGGGAGTCCAGCGACATAGCCATTACACTAACTGCTGGTTCCCGATAACGGTGGTTTTTGTATTTCTGTTGGGCTTTACAATGGTCAATGATCACTTTTTCTGTTTTCTAGAGCTGCTAGTCCCACAAACTGGGTGAGTTTTGAAAACAGAAATTTAATCTCACAGTTTTGGAGGCTAGAAATCTTAAATCAAGATGGCAACAGGAAGGGGCAAATGCTGCAGCAGTAGAATGCCACACTCTGCAAGGCTGCAGCACATGGGAAGGTTCCAGGTTCACGTCCAGAGACCTCCCCAAGCATGCTGGGCATGCAAGTACGTATGATCTGGAACTGACTGAGGCTGGGGTGGATTGCATTATCTAGACCCTGTTGAGGAATGCTTGCCTTGTCCCTGTCTCTTATCTCTCTTGCTCATGGAAAAAATAAGTTAAAAAGTAAGAACAAAAAGACGCCATCAGGGTTGGTTCTTCTGGAGGCTCCGAGGGACCGTCTGTTCCACGCCCTTCTCTCTGCTCCTGGTGGCTGCTGGCAACCCTTGGCGTGCTCTGCTTGCGGATGTGCCATTCTGTCTCCATCGTGGCAGTCTCCTTGTGCATCTGTACTCACACGCTGTGCTCAGCTCCGTGTGCCTACGTTCCCATCTTCTAAGGGCACAGCCCTTGGCTTAGGTCTCACTCTAATCCAGTAAGACTTCATCTTAACTAAATTACATCTGCCAAGACCCTATGTCCAAATAAGATCTCGTTCACAGATAGAGGATTAAGATGGCAATGCATCTTTTTTTTGGAGACAAAGTTCAACCTGTAACGATCATGTACTATCAAAAAATGATAAAAAATACTTCCACTGATTACATGGTAAGTACACACACACACACACACACACACACACACACACACGGACATAGAGATAAAAGGAAACATAAGCAAAGCCAAGTTAAAAGAAAAAGTTAAAGTTGGGAGATGAAATGAGGAACTTTTGGTCAAAGAGTACCAATTATAAGATGAACAAGTTTCTGGGCCAGCTGATGGCACGATGGTTAAGGCAGCTGAATCCCATATGGCCAACTGCATGGTTTCAGTCCTGGATCTGGCAGCTTGAAAAACATGCTGGGTGTGTGTGCATGTGTGTCCAAAGTCCCAAGAGGAGAATGGAGGAGAAGGGACTGCAGAGTGACCACCCCCTGGGGAGTGCTTTTTCACTTTCCCTCTCTCAATCTCTCCAGTGAGTGCATGTGCTCTAGAGCAAATTAAAACAGTAATCATAGTAATAAAAAGAGGAACGAGTTCTGAAGATCCAATACCCAGCATGGGTGGTGATGAATGTGGTAATTATTTTGACTGTGGTCATCAGTATGCAGTATCTGAGCATAGTAAATCATTACGCTGTACGCTTCAGATTTAGTCGATCTCTGACAATTACTTTTTTTCAATAAGAAGTAAATGAAGAAGGAATGATAGGCTTAGAATGATCATCATTTTTTAACCCCTAATCCATGAATCTAGGTAGAGATCAATGGTTTCTTACATTACAAAAAGAGAAGTCTAGATATAACGAGCCTTCTGTTAGAAAACGCACCTCATATGAAGTGTCTTTGTCGAAAAGTTGAGCTTGATTCAGACAGGCCTCTTGTGTTATCAACTTATAGGACATGTGGAGAAGAGAACATTAAATGAACACCCCTCTTAATCAGTAAAGTCTAGATTATAGGAAAATCTATGGGAAAAACAAAAGAACAATAACAACTCAATTTCTTTAATAAATATAGTGAAAGCAATTAAAGAGAACAGTCAGAACTTACAGATTGAAAAACTAGGCTAGCTGTGGTAGCGCCAGGCTCAGTGATGCTGAAGCCACACAGGAGAACCCAGATGGGTAACTCCAGTGCTCCATGCAGTATGGAAACCCAGTGGGAGTGCCTGTCTCTCATTCTTTCTAAAGAAAAGAGTTTTTTTTTTTTTTTTTTTAATAATTATTTTATTATTACTATTATTATTATTTAATTTGACCAGAGAGAGACAGACAGAGAGAGAAGGAAAGTGAGAAAGCAAGCCACCAGGTCCCAGACATGAACTGCAGTTGGCCATATGGGAGTCGAGCACCCTAACCACCATGTCACCTGTTAGCTCCAAGAAATAATCAACTTTTTAAACATTTTTAAAAGAGAACAAACTGAGGGACCAGCAGTTAGTGTAATGGCTATGTTGCTGGACTCCCATGCGGTTCGAGTCCCGGACCTGGTGGCTTAAACTCAGGCCGGGCGCATGTGCGTGCGTCCCCAAGATTCCGAGAGGAGAATGGAGGAGAAGGGATTGCTGCGTGGCCATCCCCCCTGGGGGGTGATTTCTCGCTTTCTGTCTCTCTGTCTCCATTGGATTTCTGGAGAGCGCGTGCGCCCTATAGCAAAAAACCTCTCCAAAAAAATTAAAAAAAAAAAGAGAGAACAAGCTGGGCCACTAGATGGCGTAGAAGTTAAGGCAGCTGGATTCCCACATGGCTAGCTGTGCAGTTAGTCCAGTACCTGTGACTTGAAAATCATACCAGCATGTGTGCATGTGTGCACAAAATTTCGAGAGGAGAATGGAAGAGAAGGGATTGTAGTATGGCCATCCCTCCTGGGGGAATAGGGTGATTTCTGACTTCCTCTCTCCCTCTCTCTGGTGAGAACACACTCCCTATAGCAAAAACTGAGGGAAAAAAAAAAAGAAAGAGAAAGAGAGACAGTGAGAGTGAGAGAAAAGACTGAAGTGATACATCAATTAACTTGGAAATGTGGAACTTATTTGCACCCCGATTCAAATAAACTAAGGAAAAAAGTACATCAAGCAAGGAAATCTAAACACTTATTATTCAATAATATTATTTTTCTTTTTCAAGAGTTTATTTTACCATACGGGCACACAGGTAGCATGGTGGTTTGGGTGTTGAACTCCCACATGGCTGACCATGGTTTGAGTAGTCCCAGACCTGGTGACTTGTTTTCTCATTTTCGCTCTTCCCCGCTCTGTCTCTCTCTGGCTAAATTGAAGAATAATAAACAACAAATACTTCTTTGTAAAAAAAGAAATTTTTGCCATATGGCATGTGCACTTGCCTGAGAGAAACAAAGAGAGAAAGAGAGAGAGAGGGAGAGTGAGATTACCCCCCAGCCAAGGATAGCCACACTGCAATTCCTTCTCCTCCTGGGATTTGTGGCAGGCGCACATGCATAAGTACCAGGCATGATTTTCTTTTCTTCTTTTAAGAGATTTTTGCATGTGTGCTTGCTGGAGATACAGAGACAGAGAGATAGAAAGTGAGAAATTGCATCCCCTGGGGGGAGAGACAGTCACCCTGCAGTCCCTTCTCCTCTCAGGATTTTGGGAACCCACACACACTTGCCTGGTGTGAGATTCAAGCTGCCAGGTCTGGGACTAGAACCACAGTCAACCATGTGGGAGTCCAGCGCTCCAACCACATGCCATGCCTCCATACCCACATGATTTTCTTTCCTTTTTTTTAAAATTAAAAAGAAATTTAATTATTTTATTTAACTTTATTTATTAATGTTATTATTTTAAATTTGATCAGAGAGAGAGAAAGAGAGAATAAGAAAGCAAGCTACCAGGTTCAGGACTCGAACCATGGTTAGACACGTGGAAGTCCAGCACCTTAACCACCATGCCACCTGCCAGCACCTCTTTGCTCATTTTTTAATTATTTATATGGAATTTTGTTGTTGTTGTTGCAGAGGGGGCATGCGCTTGCTGGAGAGACAGAGAGACAGAGACAGAGAGACAGAAAGCAAGAAATCACCCTTTGATTTCTGTCTCTCATTCTGTCTCCACAATCCCTTCACCTCCAGTCTCGGGATTTCCGAGAGGATTTTTGGCAGGCACGCACACGCTCCAGTCAAGAATTTTTTAGCCATGGGACCAGCAGTTAGCGTAATGGCTATGTCGCTGGATTCACATGTAGTCGACCGTGGTTCGAATCTGGACCTGGCAGCTTAAACTCACGCTGGGCACATGTGCGTGCGTGCGTGCCCAAGACCCTGAGAGGAGAATGGCGAAGAAGGGATTGCAGTGTGGCCATTCTGTCTCTCTGTCTTTCTGGCGAGCGCACATGCCCTATAGCAAAAAAAACTCTCCAGAAAAGGAAAAAAAAAAAAAGAATTTTTAGCCACAGGGTCCAGGACTTGAACCACGGTTGACTAGTGGGAGTCCAATGATGTAATCATTACACCATCTGCTGGTCCTTCACCTGCGTGATTTTCTTTTTTCTTTTTGAAGAGGTTTTTGCTATAGGGCATGCGTGCCCACCAGACAGACAGAGACAGACAGAGAGACAGAAAGTGAGAAATCACCCCCCAGAGGGGATGGCCACGCTGCAATCCCTTCTCCTCCATTCTCCTCTCTGGATCTTGGGCACGCACGCACACACGCCCAGCGTGAGTTTAAGCCACCAGGTCCAGAACCTGAACCACAGTTGACTACATGCAGTCCAGCAATGTAGCCATTACATCTACTGTTCCCACTTGCATGATTTTCAAACCACTGAGATTAGACTCAAACCTTGATTGACCATGTGGGAGTCCCACACCTTAACCACTATGCTACCTGCTGCCCCCCCCCTTTTTTTTTTTTTGAGAGTTTTTTGCTATAGGGTGCATGTGCGTGTCAGAAAGACAGAGAGAGACAGAGAGACAGAAAGCAAGAAATCACCCCCCAGAGTATGGCCACACCGCAATCCCTTTTCCTCCATTCTCTCCTGATACTGGGGACGGGCGCACACGTGCTCGGCCTGAGTTTAAGCCACGGTCGACTACATGGGAGTGGAGCGACATAGCCATTAGGCCAAGTGCTGTCCCGCTGACCCTTTATTTTTAGTTGTAAAAGACACAGTACAGGCCAGCAAGTGGGGCAGAGATTAAGGCAGCTGGATCCCTTACAACCAAATCTGTGGTTCAAGTCCCACATTGATGGGCTGAAAAACACACCTGGTGCATGTTTGTCGCTGCCCAAAACACCAAGAAGAGCATGGAAGAGGAGGAATTTTGGCAAAGTCATCCCCCTGGAGGGTGATTTTTCTCTCTCCCCAGCAAGAGCACACGCCCTATAAATGAAACAATAAAGACATACCACTACGTGTAAAGAGGCTCTATCTTTTGAAATCTACACTCAACTGTGAAGGATAAAATAAAATGACGCTGAGATATGCTTCACAGTAATGGGGCGGGTGGGTGGCGGCGGTGAGCGGGGGACGCTCGGCGGAAACGAGGTTGGGTAACTGCCGAAGCAGGCCAAGAAGTACATGAGGATTCATTCCGGGCTCCATGACAGTGGTGCTGCCATTTTCTCAAGGGAACTGAAGGTGGCTACTATTTATAATAGAAGCCAACGCGTCTACTTAAAGAAACCCGCCGAGGCTCCCTGTCCCTAGAAAGCAGCTGAAAGTCGCTGCAGTAGCCCAGGGTGTGCAGTTCGTGGGAAAATGCAATTAAAATCTGAGCATGTGGCCCTTCCGCTCCCGATTTCTTCCTCGGAGTGTCCCTCCCACTTGGCGTTGCAGTCAGCTTTAAGTGAAGCCGACAGCCCGGAGCGCAACACCGCCACCTGCTGCCGCTCTTCGCGCGGGAACGGCGAACCGGGGAAGGGAGCGGACCCACGACGCCCCGGGAGTGCGCCTGCGCGACGGAGGCCGCGGACCACATTTCCCAGGAACGCTGGCGCGGCCGGCCTCGCCCACGGCCCCAGAATCCTTTTCGATCCGGAAGCTGAGCTTTGGCAGGGGTTGGGACTGTGCCGCCGAACTATACGTCCTGAAGGCTGCGGAGTAGTAGTTAGGGAGAGGGGGCGCTTGCACCGAGGGCCCGAACCTCATCCTGCAGGAGGTGAGATTGGTCCCTGGGCCGTGACTACTCAGCCAGATGGGCCGTCTCTGGGGGCGGGCGAGGGGGTCACCCTTGCACGTGGGTGGACAAGCAGCCCCCTCGCCACCCTGGGACGCTGAGGATGTTAGGCATCGCTGGGGAATGGCGGGGGCTGTCTAGAAGAGAGGTGTTAAGAATGACTCACTTCACTGCGGACTTTAGAGTGAGGGACTGGCGATCAGGAGAGGAAAGAGATACGCGAGTTACATAGCGTGCTAGGAACAAAGAGCTACCTTGAACCCACCTTCCCTTTCGCAAGACTTCGATGAGTATAGCGTCACCAGCCACTCCAGGGAAGATCCCTCCTCTTAAACCCGCTCAGTTAATTCTTCCAGACAACCCCTGTTCCCCACTTGCCGCATGTCTCCAACCCTGAATTTTAGACAGTTACAGGCGCAGTCAAGAAAGTGCCGGCAGAGGGCGTCGTTGCTCCCCGGGGGGGTTCTGTGCACTGAACAGGCTGACCATTCTGTAAAGCTGACTTCTGGCAGTGTCACTCTGTACTGCAATTCTATGTCTCCAAGGTCTCTGTGATTTCCTGACGCCGCCTCCACTCCCCCGGAGTATTTATTACTTTGTATTCGGCTTAGCCAGTAGACCTTTTGAACTCCCACTCTTTTGTACAACCAATTGGTCAATTCCTGAAGGGCCAGATAGCATATGTTTTAGGTATTGCAGCCTCTTCATTTCTGTTGATGTCACATAACTTCTACAGTTGCTTTTTTACAACTCGAGGGGCTTTTTTTTTTTTTTTTAAATTTATTATTATTATTTTTTAACCTGACCAGAGAGAGAGCGCGTGTGCAAGCTGCCAGGTTCGGGACTTGAACCACAGTCAGCCATGTGGGACTCCAGCATCTTAACCACCATGCCATCTGCCAGCCCCCAACCTTACATGTTTTGCCTTAGGGAGTATGCACTCACTGGAGAGTGTGAGAGAGACACTGAGGGAAAGTGAGAGATCACTCCCCCAGAGGGGAATGACCATACAGCAATCCCTTCTCCATTCTCCCCCTGGGGTCTTGGGCACGTACACATAGGCATCTGGCAGGAGTTTTAAGCCACTGGGTTTGAGATTTGAATTGCATTGTGTGGGAGTCTAGCGACTTAACTGCTACCCCATCCGCAGCCCCCGCCCTATGACCTTTCTAAAGTTAAGTTTCATCCATGATTAGTATACTGGGTACCAGAAGAGAGAAGGTGCCTAAGTCAGTCCCTTTCCATTGTGGGGGAGTTCAACACATACAGAGTGAGAGGAAAAGAACTTGCTAATTTATGTATATGAAATGTTTTGTAACTGTGAAGCACTCTGCCACTGTCACAGTAAAGGAAAAAAGGTATGGTTGACATCTTTTTTCTTTATCCTGGAAAGCAGGATGATATCCCCCCATCCCCAGAGGTTTTTGCCTTATGGTGCATGCACATACTGGGGGAAGAGAGCGAGACAGAGACAGTGAGAGGGAAAGTGAGAAGAAGTCATCCCCCTCAGTGGGGATGGCCACACCACAATCCCTTCTCCATTCTCTTGGGATCTTGGCATGCATGCAACACTCACCCCACGTGAGTTTCAAGCCACCAGGTCTGGGACTCAAACTGTGGTCAGCCATTTGAAGTCCAGTGATGTAACCACCACATCATCTGCTGGCTCCAGTTGGATGCTATTTTTATGCTTTGTATTTTCTTTTTTTTTTTTTTTGGAGAGGTTTTTGCTATAGGGCATGTGTACTCACCAGAAAGAGAGACAGAAAGCAAGAAATCACCCGGTGTGAGTCTTAAGCCACTGGGTCTGGGACTCGAACTGTGGTCGACTACATGGGAGTCCAGCAACATAGCCATTACGCTAACTGCTGGTCCCTGCTTTGTATTTTCTTACAGCTTTATTTAGCCAACAACTTACACAAGGCATGTTTATTTGAGTGAATGTTACTCATTCCGTTAATATTGAGTGGCTGCTATGAATTGGTTCGTACCTTTCTGGCTTTCAGGTGAATCTCCATTCTGCTTTCTTTTGGTTCCAGAAAGGACCATAGGTGGCCTCCTAACACCCTTGATCACCTTCTGTGGTTCTAGTATTCTCTTAGCTGGGGCTTCCTAGGATTCTAGAATGTATATTGCACTCTAGTGTAAAATGTGGTGCTCCAAATGGATATACTCCAGGTATAGTTTTTAATCAATGTATATGGAGTGAGATCATTACTTTCAACTTCTGGATATAGGTCTTATTTTAGCATGGTCTCAGGGGACCAGCAGATGGCATAATGATTGTATCACTGGATTCCCATGTAGTCAACCATGGTTCGAGTCCCAGACCTGACAGCTTAAAACTCAGGCTGGGCATGTGAGCATGTGTGCCCACTCTACTCCTGAGAGTAGAATGGAGAAGGGATTTCATCTCCCCTGGGTGTGATTTCTCACTTTCTGTCTCTGGCAAGTGCACTTACCCTATAGTGAAAAATCTTGAAAACAAATTAAAAAAAAATCATTCTTCAGAAAAAGACCTCTACTCTGTAGGCATGAGACAATTACTTCATTGTAAAAACAAATAGGACTAAGACAGTTAATTTTAAATTGTTTGAGGACCAGCAGTTAGCGTAATGGCTATGGCGCTGGATTCCCATGTAGTCAACTGTGGTTCAAGTCCCAGACCCAGTGGTTTAAACTCATGCCGGGTGTGTGTGCATGCATGCCTAAGATCCTGAGAGGAGAATGGAGGAGAAGGGATTGCGGCGTGGCCATCCCCCCTGGGGGTGATTTCTCGCTTTCTGTCTCTCTGTCTCTCTCTGTCTGCGGCGAGCGCACGCACCCTATAGTAAAAACCTCTCCCCCCCCCCAACAAAAATTGTTTTGGGGTGAAAATAATTCAGTTTTAGATTAAGTCACTTAAGATATTTGTGAGATCATTCCAGGTGATTATTAACTAAATGGTTTTAAAATGTGGGAAAGAAGGACCAGCAGTTAGTGTAATGGCTATGTCGCTGAACTCTCATGTAGTTGACCACAGTTCGAGTCCCGGACCCGGTGGCTTAAACTCACGCCAGGCATGTGTGCGTGCGTGCCCAAGATCTTGAGAGGAGAATGAAGGAGAAGGGATTGCAGCATGGCCATCCCCCCCGGGGGGGGGTTGATTTCTCACTTTCTATCTCTCTCTGTCTCTCTTTCTGGCAAGTGCACGCGCCCTATAGCAAACACCTCTCAGAAAAAAAAAAAAATATTAAGTTTATGGATGAATAGAAAAAAATAATGTGGAAAAGAGCCGAGTGGGAGCCAAAAATTGGTAGGAGGGAGGTATATCCTGAGATGAGTTATTCTCATTTAAAGATGTGAATATAAGAAACTATGTGGGGGGGCCAGCAGGTGGCATGGTGGTTAAGAGGGCTGGACTCCCACATGGCTGACTGTGGTTTGAGTCCTGACCTGTCAGCTTGCTTTCTCACTTTCCTTCTCTCTCTCTCTGGTCCATTTCAAAATAAATTAATTAAAAAAAAAAAAAAAAAAAGAAAGAAAAGAAACTATGTGGGAGTAGAGACAAACAGATAAGAAACTTTCCTTCAATGTTCTCATCTCATAAGAATACATTATTTATTTATTTATTTATTTTGAGAGGTTTTTGCGATAGGGCATGTGCACTTGCCAGAAAGGCATGTTTACAGCAGAAAAAATAGGCAGGTTTTGGTTTTCTTTCTTCCTTCCCTTAAGAAATGTGATGGGGGAGCCAGCAGAGAGACAGAAAGTGAGAAATCATCCCCCAGAGAGGATGGCCATGCCACAATCCCTTTTCTTCCATTCTCCCCTTGGGATTTTGAATAAATATTTATTTAATTTTATTTATTATTTTCTAATTTAATGAGAGAAGGAGAGAGAGGAAGACAGACAGAGAGAGAGAGAGAGAGCTCAAGCCGCCAGGTCCAAGACTTGAACCGTGGTCGACCATGTGGGAGTCCAGCACCTTAACCACCACACCACCTGCTGGCCCCCACAATCCCTTCTTTTCCATTCTCCTCTCTGGATCTTGGGCACGCATGCACATGCACCCAACAAGAGTTTAAGCCACGGGCCCGGGACTCAAACCACAGTTGACTATATGGGAGTCCAGTGACAGCCATTACACCACCTGCTGTTCCCAAGAATACAGAATTTTATAAAGTTGTAGGTACATACTGTTTGTATGCAGAATTTCCATTTACTATTTCACAAGAAGAATTCAACTAAGTGGTGTTTCCAATCTTTAGTCTGTCACTATATGACATATGACCTCAGGCAAGACATTTTAACATTAAGGGCTTTACTTTCCCCATCCATAAAGTGAAGGACTGGGTGGTGTTTTTTTTTTTTTTTTTGGGGGGTTTTTAATTTTTTTTTTGCTATAGGGCGCGTGCACTTGCCAGAAAGACAGAGAGACAAAAAGCAAGAAATCACTCCCCAGGGGGGATGGCCATGCCACAATCCCTTCTCCATTCTCCTCTCAGGATTTTGGGCATGCACGCACATGCGCCTGGCGTGAGTTTAAGCTGCCAGGTCCAGGACTCGAACCGCAGTCAACTACATGGGAGTCCAGCGAAATAGCTGTTGCGCTAACTACTGGTCCCAGGACTGGGTGTTTTTAACAGGTTTTCACACATATTTATACATATCACTATAGTGCATGTGCTTGGCATTTTAAATGTTTATAGTGTCCTAAGGGCTAGTATGATGGAATAAAGTGCCATGGGGAAAAGGGCAGAAGTAGAAAACTAAGAATACATTCACAAACTAAGAGTTTACAGGCACATGCAAGTGAGGTGATACCAAAAGACAGACTGAAACATAATAGCCTTAAAGTTGTAGAGACCAAATAAAGGTTTAGTAAGAAAAACTAGTAATTAGATTTATATGAAACAAAATCTCAGGATTAAAACCTAGGTTTTGTGGGAACCAGCAGTTAGCGTAATGGCTATGTCGCTGGACTCCCACGTAGTCGACCGCGGTTCACGTCCTGGACCCGGTGGCTTAAAACTCACGCCGGGCGCGTGTGCGTGCGTGCCCAAGATCCCGAGAGGAGAATGGAGGAGAAGGGATTGCGGCGTGACCATCCCCCCTGGGGGGTGATTTCTCGCTTTCTGTCTCTATGTCTCTCTCTGTCTGTCTGGCGAGCGCACACGCCCTACAGTGAAAATCTCTCAAAAAAAAAAAAAAAAACCTAGGTTTTGTCAGAAACTAAATTGGCAGGTTTTGGTTGTCTTTCTTCCCTTAAATGTGATGGGAGAGCCAGCAGATTGTGTGGTAGTTAAGGCACTGGACACTCCCACATGGCCAACCATGGTTCAAATCCCAGACCTGGTGGCTTGCTTTCTCCCTTTCCCCATCTCTCTCTGTGTGTGTATCTCTCTGGTCAAATTAAAATGAATGAATGAATTAGAAAATTGAATAATTCTTTAAAAAATGTGATGGGAAAGAGGGTAATTAGCTTATAGCATGTTTTCAAGACATGTAATCGTTAAAGCATAATATGGTAGGTATCACGTATAGTTGCTATCTAGATTGCTCTCTTAACACACTTGCCAGATTATCTGATAAACTCTGTAAAATCTGCTGATGGCCTTGGCACAAGAGCTCTTTTGGTTAAATTTGCTTTCTAGTACACATAGCACTTCTGTTCTCTCCATTTTAGTTGTATGCTTAGCAAGATTTAGTTGTTTGCTCTCAAAAAGTTTATTCCAGTTTTGTAATTGTATCTCTTATTATGTAGTTAAATATGCAACTGATAAAATGAGTGCAGGGTTGTCTATAAAAACTAGGTGGAATGGCTGGAAAGATCCACTAAGGACATACAGTAGCAGAGACCATGCTTGGTGCCCAGGTTTTTTCTAAATAGCAGCCTATTAAAAGGCACTAGGAATTACTATAAAAATGTCTCATTCCATGACTGGGGCATTGAAATTGCAAGGTGAACTTGACATACTTCATGTCAGAAGGTAAGTAAGTGCCCAAAGACTAGAAGGAATGTCAAAAGGACATACCTGGTAGCACAATTGGTAGCTAACTGAAGTGCAATGCTGGAAGCCTGACTGTGGGTTCAGAGTTCTTGGTTAGCCTGAAAACACTGGATGTACATGCCAAAGATCCTGATGAGCTAGAGGGCCGGGGAAAGGGAATCGTGGTATGATCTTGTTGAGGATGTGCCTTCTATCTCACTTTCACACAACTGTGCACACATGCTCTATCATGAGTAAAAAAGAACTTGGGGCTGGCAAGTGGCGTGGTGGTTAAGCATGTTGAACTCCCACATGGCTAACCTAGGTTCAAGTCCTGGACCTGGTGGCTTGCTTTCTCACTTTCCGTCTCTCTGTCTCTCTTCTTCTCTGGTCAAATTAAAATAAATAATAATAATAAAAATAGATAAAAGAGCTAGTTGAAGGGCTCCAAGGACCAAAACCTGGACATTTTGAACATGAGAATTCATCATAATTGATTAACACATGGGGTCATATGTCATCAATGCAGATGATAATCAAACTCCTTATTGATAATTACAGGAAAAGAAATATGATCTTGCCTCTAGTGTATTCCCACTTACAAAATTATTCCTCACAGAAGAATGCATTGAATACAGTAAGAATGCTAGAATTCGGAAACTGTCATTTTGCAAATCTTGATGAAACAATTGATTCATATGAGGCTCATCACTGGTTTTTTTTTTTTTTTTTTTGAGAAGTTTTTGCTGTTGGTCGCGTGCACTCGCCGGAAAGACAGAGACAGACAGAGAGACAGAAGGTGAGAAATCACCCCCCAGGGGGGATGGCCATGCTGCAATCCCTTTTCCATTCTCCTCTTGGGATCTTGGGCACACATGCACATGCGCCCGGTGTGAGTTTAAGCCACTGGATCTGGGACTTGAACCACTGTCGACTACATGGGAGTTTAGCAACATAGCCATTACGCTAACTGCTGGTCCCATGGATCATCACTGGGCATTAAAACCACCAGGTGAAAAGTTGTGTTTACCACTTCAGCTTAGTGATCAAATGTCACATCACTGGGACCAGCAGATGGTGTAATGATTATGTTGTGGACTCCCACGTAGTTAACTGTGGTTTGAGGCCCAGACCTGGTGGCTTAAAACTCATGCTGGGCTCCTGTATGTGCATGCCCAACTAAGAGGAGAATGGAGAAGAGATTGTGGTGTGGCCATCACCCTGGGGTGGTGGTGGTGATTTCTTGCTTTCTGTATCTCAAAAACAAAACAAATGTCACATCATCATCAGAATAGCGAGTTAACTTGATATTGATATTTTTGATGTGATGACATATGAACTACATCTGTGAAGTGTTACTGTTAAAAATATTTAACTTGGGCCCTTCCAGTCTGGCCTGGGCGCCGGGGGAACACTGTCCTAGCTGCCACCACCTGAGCAGCCTGTCCTGGTGTCCAGTCATGACCCTGTGCCCCTCGCTACTCCTGCTCTGTCTGCTGCTGCTGCTCAGTGGAGCGGCGTGTCTGGCTGAGGCTGAGTTCGAAACTGAAAGTCCGGTCCGGACCCTCCAAGTGGGGATGCTGAAACCATGTGCTGAGTCCGCTGCTTTTGGAGACACGTTTCACTACACTACACGGGCAGCTTGACAGATGGACGTATTATCGATACCTCGCTGGCCAGAGACCCTCTGGTTATAGAACTTGGGCAAAAACCGGTGATCCCAGGTCTGGAGCAGAGCCTTCTAGACATGTATGTGGGAGAGAAGCGAAGGGTAATCATTTCTTCTCATTTGGCCTTTGGAAAACGGGGATTTCCACCATCCATCCCAGCTGATGCAGTGGTGCAGTATGATGTGGAGCTGATTGCACTGATCTGAGCCAACTACTGGCAAAAGCTGGTGAAGGGTATATTGCCACAGGGTATCATCTATATAGAAAGGCCAACAGGCCCAAAGTCTCCAAAAAGAAGCTCAAGGAAGAGGAATGAAACGAGCAAAAAGAAATAAAGAAGACTTAAAAAAATTTAACTTGGGACCAGCAGTTGGTGTAATGGCTACATCACTGGACTCCCATGTAGTTGATTGTGGTTAGAATCCTGGACCTGGTGGCTTAAACTCATGCCAGGTGTGTGTGCATGCGTGCCCAAGATCCAGAGAGGAGAATGGAGAAGGGATCGCGGCATGGCTATCTCCCCTGGGGGGTGATTTCTCACTTTCTGTCTCTTTCTGGTGAGCGCATGTGTCCTATAGCAAAAACCTCTTTAAAAAAAAAAGAAAAAAAAATTTTTTTTGTTTTAAACTCCAGGGCTGGCAGGTGGTGTGGTGGTTAAGTGTGCTGGATTCCCACATGGCCAATCTCAGTTAGAGCCCTGGATCTGGCAGCTTGTTTTTCACCTTCTCTCTCTCACTGTCTCTCTCTGGGCAAATTAAAATAAAGTTACATAAAATAATTCTTTAAAAAAAATAAGTTCAACTTGAGGGACCATCAGATGGTATAATGGGCATATTGCTGAACTCCCACGTAGTCAACTACATTTTAAGTCCTGGACCCGGCAGCTTAAAACTCAGGTGTGTGCCTGTGTGCCCAAGATCCCAAGAGGAGAATGGAGAAGGG
>NW_006159862.1:595397-615384 GCF_000334495.1 Tupaia belangeri chinensis | reverse complement strand
GATTTCTCACTTTCTGTCTCTGTCTCTCCAGTGAGTGCATGAACCCTATAGCAAAAATGTGGAGACTGTTCTATTGCAGACAGACAAAACCTAAATAATAAAAGTGTGAAAGTTGACTGGATCAATGAGAAACTTAAACACGGACTAGGTATTTAGATATTAGGGAATTCTTCCTTTTTTTTTTTTTTGAGATATGTGATAGTATGGTTATATAAGATTGTGTATTTGTTTTTTTTTTTTTTTTTTTTATGAGAGAGAGGGAAAGGGAGAGAGACACAAATAGGCATTTTTCTTTTTTTGGAGAGATTTTTTGTTTTTGCTATAGGGCGCATGCGCTTGCCGGAAAGACAGAGACTGAGAGATAGAAAGTGAAAAATCACCCCCCGGGGGGATGGCCACGCTACAATCCTTTCTCCTCCATTCTCCTCTCGGGATCTTGGGCACGCAGACCACCAGGTCTGGGACTTGAATTGCAGTTGGCTACATGGGAGTTCAGTGACAGCCATTCCTCTAACTGCTGGTCCCACAAATAGGCATTTTTGATAGGGTCTCACTGTGTCTTGATCTTCCAGCTCCAACCTCCCAATTAGGATCATAAGTGTATACAACTATATTTACCACATTCAAGTTGGGCCAGGAACTGAACTCAGGGCTCCCATGTAGCATCCATCCTTTTTAAGTGGTAACGTTACCTATGCACCAGTGTGGCGACTTGTCCATACTTTTATGATATGCATGCTTAAGAATTTAGAGGTGAAGGGACCAGCAGTTAGCATAATGGCTATGTCGCTGGACTCCCATGGCGACTGTGGTTCAGGTCCCGGACTCGGTGGCTTAAACTCACGCCAGGCACACATGCGTGCGTGCCCAAGATCCCGAGAGAATGGAGAAGGGATTGTGGCGTGACCATTCCCCCTGGCGGGTGATTTCTTGCTTTCTATCTCTGTCTCTGTCTTTCTGGCGAGCACACGCACCCTGTAGCGAAAACCTCTCCAATAAAAAGAAAAAGAAAAAAAGAATTTAGAGGTGAATATAATTCTAAGTTACTTTCCAATTGTTCAGTAAAAATAGGACTAAATGTTCATTTTTAAATCTAGGTGGTGTGTACAGAGTTTATTACTTCTAAATTTGCTGTATATTTGATAATTCTCATTTAGAAAAGTGGAAAATATGGGACCAGCAAATAGCGTAATGGCTACATTGCTGGTCTCCCATGTAGTCAACTGTCATTCGAGTCCTGGACCTGGTGGCTTAAACTCATGCCGGGCACATGTGCGTGCGTGCCCAAGATCCTGAGAGGAGAATGGAGGAGAAGGGATTGTGGTGTGGCCATCCCCCCTGGGAGGTGATTTCTCACTTTCTGTCTCTCTGTCTCTGGCGAACGCATGCACCCTGTAGCAAAAACCAAACCAAAACAAAACAACAAAAAAAAACCTCTCAAAAAGAAGTGGAAAATATGACTTTGCTAAAAAAAAATCTGTTGAAGTACTCAACATATACATAGGTCTGTTGGACCTAACAGCTTAAAAGTGGGGGAAAAAATACACAAAGATCTAGGATTCTCCACTATTATTATTCTATTATTTTATAAGGGCACCAGTTGTCTCTGTCAGTGGAAGACTTTATAAATGCATTATTTACATAAAACACAAAAAGCAGGAAATACAAAGTAATGCAAGAGAAGATGCTATGGACTGTTAACATACTACACATTCATTTCAAGAGAAAGAAGTGTAAGGGATGAAGTGGCATCCAAAAACCCCTGGATATTTAATACAATTGTCATTTTTTAACATGACAACTATGGAATAAGCATAATTTGAGTATTTTGCAACCTGCACTTTGTGAAGAATGATACTATGAAATAAAGGTCAACATAAGGAAAAGTGAAAACAACTTTTTAAAACACTCAACAATAGCCTCAGCTATGATAGCACCCGGTGTCTTTTCTCAGCACCTGTTTGTAAGATGTTTCTTATATAAACAATAATGTCCAAACAACGCTGCAGGGTCAATACATGATTAAACTGGTATTTTATGGTACCAGAATTTATATCAATTTCCCTGTTTAGCTCAGGAAAACTTCCTTGTGCAAAGATGTCCCATAATTTCTGATGCTGTTTTTAAGCAGTTCCTCTTATCCAGTCAGTATGTCAAACACTGCTTCGATATATTGATATGTACAAAAAAGCATTTTTAGTTCTACAACAGTTCTGTGCCAGTCAATAATATCTTATTACTCAGCTTTAATTTACATATTTTATTAATTTAATCAATGTACTGACCACATGCTGTATGCAAGGCACTGGGGAAACAGAAAGGAGCAAGATGAAATCTCAGCTCTGTACATAGGGCCTTATATTCTGATACTGGAATGATGTATTAAATTTAATAGTAATTTTTACCTACTGCTACTTGCATTTGTCAATTTTCCTTTTATTCTGCTTAATGATTATTCCATCAGTTTCTGCAACAATACTTTTTCCAAAGGAAAAAAAAATTTCCTGATGTCTTAAGAGTAATTGATTTCACTTATACATGAGGTCTTCAATAAGTTCATGGAATATGTGCATTATGAAAACCTATGCATGCATTTCAAAAAATATTTTTGCACCAAAATAAACTCATACTTTAGTTTTCATTTTTTTCTACAAACATTTTGAAGTGCCATCATATGTATGAAGGAGCATAAGGCTTCCAAGTACTCCTTAAAAATCAGTCATATTATTTTTTTCTTATAGACAGGCTAATTTTGCTTATTTAGCCACTATATTAGGTAAAGCAAGTCCAAATATATTTCTTGTTATATAAGTTATCTAAAAATTCTTTATTTTGTTTCATCTTGACTGTTTCCTGACCCACCTTATGCAATGAACCCAAATCTATTATCTTTTTTTCCTATTATTTATCAATAGCTGCTTTCATTATTTCTGTGTCTTGGGATTATGGGGTAGCATTTGGCAGCCCATTTTTGCAGGTTTCTAATGATCCTTCCATAACAGAGTAATTTAGATTGTGTCCTTACTTTATCTCTCATTATTCTAGAAAGTTTTCTGCTGCTTCAATCAACTGTAATTTTTAACATTACAGTAAGCCTTGACAGGATCCAATTAAGAAGTTTGGGACCTGAGCACAGTAGGCACTCAAGAAACGTGTTTTGGAGGAAGAACTAGACTTCCTACACTAAAACAGCCACTTAACATTGTAAGTTAAGGAGTCAGGTGAAAAAAAAAGAGAGCTGGATGCCTACTTCTCCCTTCCGTATGACCTTGGATAGCAGAACATAGTCAAATTAAGGCTAATATGTTTTAAAGATTAATTTAAGCTTGGGGTGTTTGATTTTTTTGACTGTTGTAACTAAATCTGTACATATGTCTAAATATTATATACACATTAGTTTTCCTATCCTAATAGACCTTTCATTAAGCCTGTCTTGCTTTTCCAGTATTTGAGGGCAAGTATAAAAGAACAGTGGTCACTTAGACATTTTTAAGATACTTTCACCTTTTTCAAACCTACTGGCTCCACATGGCAGTTATGGCACAGCAGGAAAAGGGGAAGTTAAAAAAAAAGAGGAAGGGGAAAGGAACTCATTACACAGTTTAAGGCTTCAAAGCTGGGAAGAAACAAAGGCCCCAAAGCAGCTTTTCTTTTCTATAATCCTAGGATTATTCTCTAGTGTGAAGTCTCTACTTGGTGGATACTTTTTCAAATTATATTCATAAGGCCTCATTTAAGAAGTACTTGAAATACAGTGAGTTGATGAGTTACAGGTTTTTGAATACCCTTTCATGTGGTTTCTTTCTGGAATGAATTAAGCTGATATCAAATAAAGGTTTAAGAAATCAATGAATTTTCTTAAATTTCACATTAAAATTAAATAGGTTATGTCCATGTTATGAATTCTGATACTTTTGCTGAGTGTTATCTAATATATATATATATTGCACTTATATTTCCTCTGAATAATCTTAACACACAGAGCTCACAAAATAAAATGTAAATAATCAAGCTGTAAAACTTGTCAAGTCTCTCATATCCATTAATTACGATGTTTGGCTCCCGTATGAACACGTTGGTGCTGAATAAGGTTTGTACTCTGGGTGAAGCTTTTACCACATATACGACATGCATAGGGCTTCTCTCCTGTGTGAATTCTCTGGTGTTGAATAAGGCATGTTCTCTGGCTAAAATCTTTATCACATTCATTACATTTATAGGGTCTCTCTCCAGTATGAGTTCTCTGATGTTGATTAAGTGATGAGGAATAAATAAAAGCTTTCCCACATTCGTTACACTTATAGGGCTTCTCACCAGTATGAATCCTTTGATGTTGAGTAAGATTTGCACCCTGTCTATATGCTTTCCCACATATATTGCATTTAAATGGTTTTTCTCCATTATGGATCCTCTGATGTTGAGTAAGGTGCACACTCTGGCTGAAGGCTTTCCCACAAACACTGCATTTATATGGTTTCTCTCCAGTATGTGTTCTATGATGTTGAGTAAGGTTTGCACTCTGGCTGAAGGCTTTCCCACATATGTTGCATATATAGGATTTCTCTCCGGTGTGAGTAGTTTGATGTTGAATAAGAGTTGAGGAATGGGCAAAGGCTTTTCCACACTCATTACATTTATAACATTTCTCTCCAGAATGAATTCTCTGATGTCGAATAAGGTAAGTACTCTGACTAAACACTTTCCAACACTCATTGCATTTATATGGTTTCTTTCCAGTATGTATTTTTTGATGTTGGAGAAGGTGTGTACTCTGACTGAAAGTTTTCCCACATTCGTTGCATATATAAGGTTTTTCTCCAGTATGAACTCTCTGATGATTAATCAGTGATGAACTGTGGCTGAAAGTTTTACCACATTCCAAACATTTATAAGGTTTCTCTCCAGTATGTGTCCTTTGATGTATAGTAAGGTGAGCACGCTGACTGAAGTCTTTCCCACAGTCATCACACTTATAGGGTTTTTCTCCAGTATGAATCCTCTGATGTATAGTGAGGTGTGCCCGCTGGCTGAAGGCTTTACCACACTGGTGGCATTCATATGGTTTTTCTCCAGTATGCATTCTTTGATGCGCAATGAGGGATGAGATATGTTTTCTCTTTCCCACATTCTTCACATTCATAAGATTTCTCTTTGGCATGGCTACTTTGGTGTTTTAAGAGGGATGGGTATTTCCTAAATTTTTTCCCACACACATTACATTTATAAGGCTTGTCTCCAGGAAGTATTTTCCCATGTACAATACCATATGAAACATGACTGAAGGTTGCCCTGCCGTCAAACACAGAAGTTTTATTATCTGATTGGGTATCAAATTGTACAATTAGGTTTGAATGCTTTTCAAAATTATTTCTATATATGTCATATTTCCTAAGACATTCTTCTGTTGGATCATCATCTTGTGAAGGGTCTGACTTCAAACTGAAATTTGTTTTGTTAGTGGGAATTTTCCTGAAGGTATCTGTTGCTTGCCACTCTAATCTGTCATCATAGTCACATGATTCTTCCAACTTGATGGTCTGAGTTCCAACCTTTCTGAGTTTAGAAATATCCTCTACTGAAGTGCATGCTTGGGTTTCAGTTTCCCATTCTGAAATAAAAACAAAAGTTTTCCTCTATCTGGAGAAAGGAAACTGCCAAAAATAGACACAATAATATATATGAATAAAACACTTTATGGAAAACTTATTAACATGATCCTTACAGCAAAGGAAAGGAAAATAAAAGGGCAGAAAAAGAGGAGACTCAAATTGAGAATAGAGAGGCTTCTCAGTTTTCAAAATGGGCACAGAGTAAAGAAAGTGATTTGAACAGGTGACAGCTAAGAGAAATAAAAACAGTGGATGAGAATGTGGGATAGGGGTCAACCGGTAGTGTGGTGAAGGTGCTACATTCCCACATGGCAGACTGTGCTTTGAGTCCCAGACCCAGTGGCTTGAAATTCATGCTGGGCATGTGTGCATGCATGCCCAAAATCCTGAGAGGAAAACAGAGGAGAAGAGGTTGCAGTGTGGCCATCCTCCTGGTATGTGTGAGTGTGTATGTGTGTGTGTGAAAGAGAGAGAGAGATCTCACTTTCCTTCTCAGTGTCTCTCTCCAGCAAGTGCATGCACCCAACAGCAAAAAAATACTGTAGGATAACTTGGAATGACTTCACAGATACATTTATATAATGGGCTCATGAAGTTAGCATGCTGATTCTCATTACTTTCCATTAACTCTGCACAGTCCTACATAATATTCTTAAAACATTTCATGGAGTGCTTTCCATGCTCAAGACTCTCTAGTAAATCTTCCATAGCCTAAAACAATAGTTCTCTAAGTACAGTCCCCATAGTACTAGCTTCATGGCATCACCATCAGTTGGAAATGTGTTCAAATTACTGGGATTGGATCCAACAGAAACACTGTTGGTGGATCTCAGCAATTTGTTTTAGCAGGCCCTGCAGGTAGTTTTGCTGTACACTAAAGCTTGAGGATTGTGGCTTAAAGGATAAAAGTTAGAGACAAAGAAAGTTAGATTAGAATACCTTCATTTGGTATTCAGTCCCAAAATAATCCAGGTTTCTCTGCTCTACTTTATATCTTCTACTTCACCTCATATCAAGCTTAAAGTTATCCACTACTTCTCATAATTTTCTATAAACACCATGCTAATCCCAGACGCTAAGCTTTCTTTATTGATACCTTCTCAATCTATTACAAAATATATTTATGGGGCCAGTAGGTGGCATGGTGGTTAAGAGCGCCGACCATGGTTTGAGTCCCAGACCTGGTGGCTTACCTTCTCACTTTCTCTCTCTCTCTCTTCCTCTCTGGTAAATTAAAATAAATAAATACATGAAGTTAAATAAAGTAATTCTTTTTTAAAAAAATATTTATTAATTGTATTTATTCATTATTTTTAATTTGACCAGACAGAGAGGGAAAGTGAGAAAGCAAACTGCCAGGTCCGGGGACTCGAACCATGGTAAGCCATGTGGGAATGTCCAGTGCCTTAACCACTACACTACCAGCTGGTCCCAAATAAAGTAATTCTTAAAAAAAAAAATACAATGTTCCTTTATAGAATCTAAGAAATGGATTAGGTTGAATCATATATGAAATTGCCTGTTTTTACTAAGTCAAAAGGGGGGGACACAAACAGTCTTATATTGTTGGGCCTATGAGAGAAGTTGGTCTTATGTGATTATTTCATAATTTTATGTGTTTCTTTTATTTTTTAAGAGGTTTCTGCCATAGGGCACATGCACTCATCAGAGAGAAAGACAGAGACAGAGAGTGATAATGTGAGAAATCACCCCCTAGGGGGAATGGCCATGTTGCAATCCCTTCTCCTCCATTCTTCTCCTGGGATCTTGGGCATATAGGCACATGTACCCAGCGTGATCTTCGAGCCACCAGGCCTGGGACTTGAACCACAGTCAGCCATGTGGGAGTCCAGCAACCGTTATGCCACCTACTGGTCCCCTTATGCATTTCTTATAGTTCTAATTTACTTGCACACTCTGGAAATAGCCTATGCTTATGTCACACCTACTTCAGAAAATAGCTAAAAATCCTAGATATAATGGCCAATCAACTGAACTGTAAGGCAGGTAACGATGACTTATAAAAAGGTGAACTCAAACGAAAGTGCATGCACGTACACAAATACCAAAAATACTCTGACCCTGGGGCCAGCAGATGCATGGTAGTTAAGGCACTGGATCCCACAGAGCTGTCAGTGTGGTCTGAGTCCTGGACCTGGCAGCTTGAAAAACACACCAGACACAGATGTGTACAGGCCCCCAAATCTGAGAGGAAAATGGAGAAAATATTGCAGCATGGCCTTCTCCCTTGGTGGATGACTTCTCACTTTCTCTGTCTCTCTCTCTGGCAAGCGTACATGCCCTATGGCAAAAATCTAAATATTTAGAATTATATACTGTAACTTAATCAGATATAGAATTTATAATAGTAAAAATGGTAATAGTTCAGAAATTAAGCTGTAAATCAAAGTAAAATAACTGCAGATATAGCAATAGAATAGTATGTTGTCATTGAAAATGCTATATTCATCAGTAAGGAACTAATTAAAGGATAATACTAATAACTGATAAAAATTAATTAGGTAGGGGTCAGCAGGTGGTATGGTGGCTGAGGCACTGAAGTCCTATACGGTCGACCACAGTTCAAGTCTTGGACCCAGTGTCTTGAAAATCATGCTGGATATGTGGTTATGTACCCAAAATCCCAGGAGGAGAATGGAAGAGAGAGGACTGTGGTGTGGTCATCCCGCCTGGGAAGTGATTTCTCACTTTCTCTCTCTGGTGAGCACACACACCTATGGCAAAATTTAAAAACCTAAAAATAAATAAACAGGTCAGTCTGGGTACATTGATTTTTTTAAAAAAGAGGGCCAGCATGTGGTGTAGTAGTTAAGGCACTGGACTCCCACTTGGTAGACTGTGGTTTGACTCCTGGACCCAGCAGTTTCAGATTCACATGGGGCACATGTGTGTGCATGCCCAACTCCCAAGAAGAGAATGGAGAATGGGCTGAAGAAGGGCAAACCTCCTAGGTGGTGATTCTTATTTTCTGTCTCTTTATGTCTGTGCTAAGTACATGCACCCTATAGCAAAAATCTCTCTCTCAAAAGAAAAAAATTAAAGGCATGCAAGACACATCAAGTTAAAAAAACCCAGTGTAGAGGATATACACACAGACATGATAATCTAAGGGGAGAAGGTCCTGGTAATGATTAGAGGGGGGAGGCATATTCAATTTGCTTCCTCACGCTGCTTGAATTTACATACTACTTATTACTTTTATTCAAATACAAAGATCATTTTTGACACCAGAAAATGTTTAGAAGTAATGCTATGTTAAAGAAGCAGTTTAATAATTAGCATAAAAGCACATTAGAGAGAAGGGCTGGCAGGTTGGCATAGAGGTTAAGGGCACTGGACTCCCACATGGCCAACCACGGTTCAAGTCCTGGACTTGGTGGCTTGCTTTCTCACTTTCCCTTTCTCTCTCTCACTCTGTCCCTCTCTGGTCAAATTAAAATAAATAAAGTTAAATAAAGTAATTCTTTTTTTTTCTGAGATGTTTTTGCTATAGGGCACGTGCGCTAACCAGAAAGAGAGACAGACAGAAAGCGAGAAATCACCCCCCTGGGGGACGGCCACGCTGCAATCCTCTCTCCTCCATGCTCCTCTCGGGATCTTGGGCATGCATGCACACACACCCGGTCTGAGTTTAAGCCACTGGGTCTGGGATTCAAACCGCAGTTGACTACATGGGAGCCCAGCAACATAGCCATTATGCCAACTGCTGGTCCCAAATAAAGTAATAAAATCTTTAAAAAAAAAAAAGCACATTAGAGAGTTAAAAAAAAAAATTAGAGAGGTAGCCAGCAGGTGGTGTGGTGGTTAGGGTGCTCTCACATGGTCAACTGTGGCTTTGAGTCCTGGACTTGTGGCTTGCTTTCTCACTTTCCCGTTCTTCCTCTCTGGTTAAACTGAGTAATAATAATAACAATGTAATACATAAAATTAAATAACCCTTCAAAAACACACACACACACATTAGAGGGGGCCAGGAGGTGACATAGTGGTTTAGCCACTGGACTCCCACAGTTTGAGCCCTGAACCTGGCAGCTTGCTTTTTCTCTGTCTCTCCCTGGTGAGTGCACATGTCTTATAGCAAATTAAAAAAAAAAAAAAAAAAGATTCTTAAAAATTATAAAAAACACACACTAGGGACCAGCAAATAGCATAATGGTTATGTTGCTGGACTCCCACAAAGTCTACCATGGTTTTAGTCCCAGACCCGGCAGCTTAAAACACACCGGGCGTATGTGTATGCATGCCCAAAATTCTGAGAGGACAGTGGAGGAGAGAGGATTACGGTATGGCCAACCCCTGGGGAGTGATTTTTCGTTTTCTATCTCTCTGTCTTTCCAGAGAGCACACGTGCCCTATAGCAGAAATATCTCAAAAAAAAAAAAAAGCCACACTTCATAAGAAATGCAAAAGTATTACTAAAATGCTAACAATGAAAAGGTAGGTTTTCTTTTGTATTCTCTAATTTTCAATAAGTTGGCTATATTACTTATTGTTAGTAAAAGAAATTGTTATATTTCTTTTATAAAGGAAAAACATTTAAAATTTAATTTTCTCAAACCAAGATTTGTTATTACCTTCCTCAAAAGAACAAAATAAAAATGTGAGTGGACAGGAGCATATGGGGGGGTCTTCAAAAAGTTCATGGAAACGTATATTATGAAAAACTATGCACAGATTGGAACATTTTATTTTGAATACCAAACTAAATTTTTCCATAAACTTTTTTTTTGAGAGGTTTTTGCTGTAGGGCATGTGCGCTCGCCAGAAAGAGAGAGAGAGGGAGACAGAAAGCGAGAAATCACCCCCTGGGGGGATGGCCATGCGGCAATCCCTTTTCCTCCATTCTCTTCTCAGGATCTTGGGCATGCACGCACACATGCCCGGTGTGAGTTTTAAGCCACTGGGTCTGGGATGCGAACCGCGGTCCATGGGAGTCCAGCGACATAGCCATTACGCTAACTGCTGGGGGACTAGTAATGTTTACATTGCTGAACTCCCACATAGTCAACCACAGTTTGAGTCCTGAATCCAGTGGCTTAAACTCATGCTGGGCACATGTGCATGTGTGCCCAAAATCCTGAGAGGAGAACGAAGGAGAAGGGATTGTGGTGTGGCCATCCCTCCTGGGGGGTGATTTTTCACTTTCTGTCTCTCTGGTGAGCACACAAGCTCTATAACAAAAATCTCTCTTTAAAAAATACAAAACGGGTGTGGGCGGGGAGCCGTGGAGGGTGGAGGCAGCACTAAAAACAAAAATAAAAAACTTTTATGCAGTCAGAATCAGTCTATGGCAAATTGTACATACACCTGAAAAGCAAATATTAATGTTGTAATTGACAATCTCAAAGCAACAAATCTTGGGCCTGGCCCCATAATGCACTGGTTGGGCCTCTGTGCAAATGAAACCAGGTCCCTCATGGCTCATTAGAGTTCCTGTCCCAGCCCTAGTGACTTGAGAAACATGCTAGACATACACACATACACACACACACACACATACACATACATATTCAGGGTCCTGACAGGACAGAATTGGAAAGATTGTGTTGTAACTAGGTCCTGTTGGGGAATGTTCTCTCTCCCTCTCTTTCTCATGTATGCACATGCTTTATCATGAGTAAAGGAGAAAAAGAAAAACTCAAAACAAAAGGAAAAAAAAAGGAACAAGTCTGAATGATGACCACAAATAAACTGCTACTATAAGGTTAGGTTTTTAAACAAGTAAGTTTATTAGAAACTGAGGCCATTATGCAGAGCTTAAAAGTACGTGTATATCACTAACCAAAAAGTGTTAAGTATTTGTTGGTTAATGAGGCCCAGCAGTGGTATAATACAGAGATCAGTGCTGACTTAGGTAATCAAGGAAAGCTTCATGGGAAAGTATGATTTGAGTTGAGCCTGAAGGAATGGCTAGGTCTTGTATAAACATAAGGAACTAAAGTTCTGAGACAGAAGGGCCATTGAAGACCAATACTACTATTCCATTTGTGAACTACCAATGTTTCCATTTCCTGAAGTATGACTGACTAGATAGCAAAGGTTCACCTCATCTACCTCTGAGTTGGTAAGAAAGTAAAATCCACAGAGGACAAAAAAAATCAAGTGAAAGCAGGAAGTCAGCAAGAGTTGAAGTTGGATGTCTGAGATAGCTCCTCAATCCTGCTGATAACCTTAAGCTTCTACTTTGAAGGGTACAAGGGGCTCAGGGGCCAGAAGACAGCCTGGAGTCCAACCAAGGATGGGAGATGAACAGGAGTCCCTTGCATAAGATTAACAAACTATGTAAAGAATGGTTAGGAAAACAACCAAATCCCAAAAATCTTACCTCAAAGGAGGGAGAAAAGAAATGTGCTTTTCTCAGTCTTAGTATTCTTTCTTTTTTTGGAGAGGTTTTTGCTGTAGGGCATGTGCGCTCGTCAGAAAGACAGAAAGACAGAGAGACAGAAAGACAGAAATCCCCCCCCCCCCCAGGGGGATGGTCACACTGCAATCTCCTCTACTCCATTCTCCTCTCAGGATCTTGGGCATGCATGCACATGCACCCGGTGTCAGTTTAAGCCACCAGGTCCAGCACTCGAACTGCTGTTGACTACATGGGAGTCCAGTGACATAGCCATTACGCCAACTGCTGGTCCCCACAGTCTTAGTATTCTTTAGAGGGATACAAAACAACTTTTCCCTAAAAATGCGTAACCACAAACTGTCCCTTCACAGCCTTAATTCGTGTGCACTGCCCTAATTCGTGTTCTTCCAATGATCTAAAAAACATATGCTGGGGATGCTGGCAGGTTAAAGACACTGGACTCCCACATGGCTGACTGCTGTTAGAGTCCTGGACCTGGTGTCTTGCTTTCTCAGTTTCCTGCTCTCTCTCTTCTTCTGATCAAATTAAGTAATAATGTTAAATAAAATAATTATTTAAAAAAATTCTTAGGGCATGGGAACCAGCAGTTAGCGTAATGGCTATGTTGCAGGACTCCCACGTAGTCGACCGTGGTTCATGTCCCGGACCCGGTGGCTTAAAACTCACAGCGGGCGCGTGTGCGTGCATGCCCAAGATCCCGAGAGGAGAATGGAAGAGAAGGGATTGCGGCGTGACCAAC
Source organism: Tupaia belangeri chinensis (assembly GCF_000334495.1). NCBI lineage: Eukaryota > Metazoa > Chordata > Mammalia > Scandentia > Tupaiidae > Tupaia > Tupaia belangeri. Next base: position 602,651 of record NW_006159862.1, on the reverse strand, counting down.
CCCCCTGGGGGGTGATTTCTCGCTTTCTGTCTCTATGTCTGTCTCTGTCTGTCTGGCGAGCACACGCGCCCTATAGTGAAAATCTCTCCAAAAAAAAAAAAATCTTAGGGGGAAAAAAATGCTGAGAAGTTGGCCTCAAGGCACCCCGAACTGCCAGTATCTCACAGAAAACCAACCTGTCCCTAGTTCAACTTATTTCTATGTATTGTTTTCTAATGTTTGAAGTGTACTAAATTTATTCTTGAAAAATTTTAGTGTGTAGTAGGTGTATTTTATGCCATTCAGCCAATAAGACAAATAAGGCTATCCATTATGGAGAAGAATTAGCTTTTCAAATAATAAGACCCTTAAAATACTTCATGACCAAAGTTAACTTTTTAAAAAAATGAAGTAAGTCGTTCCAACCTAACATGATTTTTCACTACTGTTTAATTCATCGCTAATGCTTGCATTAGCATCAATAGTGGTAGACATACAGAAAGTCAGTGACATAAAAAAACAACACAGGGGGGACCAGCAGATGGCATAATGGCTACGTCGCTGGACTCCTATGTAGTCAACCACGGTGGTTATGACAGCTGGATGCCACATGAATAATAATGTGTCATTATTATTATTATTTTTTAAGTTGTGCATGCACGAGAGAGAGAGGAATGGGTGAGCACCTTGACAGGGTCTCATCATGCTATGATCCCATTTTCATAGTCCTCCAGCTCCTCAGGATCCTAGGCACACACATGCATACCTTATGTATTTTTCTGATGAAACCAAGATGAGAACCATGGTTACCAGATGGCTTCCAGGGCACTTGTATTATTGCTGCACCACAGTTGCTAAGCCCAATGCTTTTATGTACACAAAAATGTAAAATAAAAAGATTCAAGAAACAAGAAAACATTACTCTTAGTGAAATATATTCTAAGGAGAAAGAATTTTTTTAAATCTTGAATTTTCTGGACAGTTTGTTATTAGTAGTGGTATTGACGTAATTATTCTTTTCTTTTTTTTTTTTTAAAGAATGTATTTGTTTATTTGGGGACCAGCAGTTGGCATAATGGCTATGTCACTGGATTCTCATATAGTCAACCACAGTTCAAGTCCCAGGCCAGGAGGCTTAAACTCACGCCAGGCATGTGTGTGTGCACATGCCCAAGATCCTGAGAGGAAAATGGAGGAGAAAGAATTACGGTGTGGCCATCCCCCTGGGGGGTGATTTCTTGCTTTCTGTCTCTCTGGCAAGCGCATGCGCCCTATAACAAAAACCTCTCCAAAAAAACAAAAAAAAGAAGTTATTTATTTATTTGTTTGTTTGTTTGTTTAAAATTTGCTATAGAGCACACATGCTCGAGATGGGGGAAAGAGAGCAAGAGAGAGACAGAGAGCAAGAGATAGTGAGAAAGCAAATCATCAGGTGCAGGACTCAAACCGTCGTTGGCCATGTGGGAGTTCAGTGAGTTCACTGCCTTAACTACAATGCAACCTGCTGGCCCCTGATATAATTCTGAAATTATTTTTATCTATAACATATAACAGAATAAGTAAATACACTGAAACTGGGAACCAAGTTATTTACTGCATGCAAAAGGATATACAAAATGGAATACTGGAAAATACAGAATGGAATACCCTTGTGTTGTTGGAATTAAAATGGAGTATAAAGTCATGACTTACCACAGTTTGAGTCCTGGACCTCGCAACTTGCTTTTCACTTTCTTTTTTTCTCTCTCTCTCTCGTCAAGTTAAAAAAATAACAATAAATAAAATTAAATATTCTTTTAAATCTTATTTTTAATTATTTTATTTAACTTTGTTTCATTTATTTATTTTTAATTTGACCAGAGAGGGACAGAGTGTGAGAGAGGGGAAGTGAGGAAGCAAGCCTCCAGGTCCGGGACTCAAACTGCAGTCAGCCATGTGGGAGTCCAGCACCTTTAACTACCATATCACCTGCTGGCCCCAAAATTAAATATTCTTAAAAGCAAACAAACAAAAAACTACATACATACATATTCCCAACTATATCCACTAAACAGATCCAGAAGAAAAGGTACTTGTATCAGTGAACAAACTTATTGCCTAGTTCTTAGTTTCTTTTTGCTTGTGCCAGAGGCCACATATGCACCAGTAGGAAAGAGAAAGAGAAAATACCCCCCAATGGGACCTGGTTATGTAGCAACTCCCCCCCTTCCTCCATTCTTTCATCTCACTAGGATCCTGGGCACACATTCTTATGCACCTGATGTATTTTTCAAGCCACTAGGGCTGAGATTTGAATCATAGCTGGCCATATGGAATCTGGTTTCCTCCATGAAAAGCTTAACCATTATGTTAGGACAACTGCCCCCAGATCTTGGTTTCTAAGTACTATTTTCCATAAAAATGAACCAGGACTCCTTGGAGAAATTCTAGGTCTAAGGTAATGACAAGGAGAGGCTAACGAACATCTTATTGTCCCACAAAGTAAAGAAATGCTCAAAAACTAATGTGGACATTTCATAAGGATGTTGCACTTGGCTTGAAGGGCTCCCACTGCTCAAATTTGGGACAACTGAGCATCACAAGCACAAAACAAAAAAGCCTGGAACTAATGAACAGATGAATTTTTAAAAATTCTATTAGTCGGGCTGGCAGGTGGTGTGGTGGTTAAGGGTGCTGGACTCCCACATGGTCGACAACGGTTTGAGTCCCAGACCTGGTGGCTTCCTTTCTCATGTTCTCTCTCACTCTCGCTCTGTCCCTCTCTGGTCAAATTAATATGAAATAAATTAATAAAGTTAAATAAAATAATTCTTTTTAAAAATTCCATTAGTCCATAGCATTACACATACATGGAAACAGGGTGGGAGAGCTGTCTTTAAAATGGAGAGACTGGGGCCAATGGTAGCACATCGATAAACTGTGATGCTCTATGAGGCAGACCTACATAGAAGGGTTACCAGTTCATGTCTGGAGGTCTCTCTGAATAAACTGGGCACACATTCTGGGTGCCAGTGATCTGGGCTGACTAAAGAAGGGTGTGGATGACAGCATCAGGGCCCTGTCAGGGGGGCTGTGTCTCTTGTCTCTCTCAATCATGAAATCAATAAACCTAAGTTTAAAAAAAAAAAAAAAGCTGGCTTGGCGGTGTAATAGTAATAAGCTAGTCAAGAAAAGCTGAATTTGGGACTAACAGGTGGCATGGTGGTTAAGGCGCTGGACACTCCCGCATGGTCAACAGCAGTTCAAGTCCTGGACCTGGTGGCTTTCTTTCTCACCTTCCCTCTCTGTGTGTGTGTGTGTCTATCTCTGGTCAAGTTAAAATAAATGAATGAATAAATAAATCATATTTTAAAAAAAAAAAGCTGAATACCATGTGGTGACAATGGTTCAAATCTCCAGTCTGGTTGGTCTGGAATATGCTGGTCATGCACATGAATACTCGGGATTTGACTGGAGGAAGACAACTACAGCATGACTAGAACTTATAGAGGCTACTCCCCTCGTTCTCTCATATTCATGTGCACGCACACATTTTCTATCATGAATAAAGAAGAAAAAGAGAACCAGTAAACACTACCTTGACCAAATGAGCATCAACAATGCCAAGGCAAACTGACATTATGTGCTTCCTGAGAAGATATAATGGAGAATACGCATCACCTTTGAAGTGCTTGCAAAAATATTTTATCTGAATCTAATCATAAGGAAACGAGCAAATCTAGACTGTGGTTCAGAAAAAAAAAAAAAAAGTAAAAAACTGGCCTGGATCTTTAAAAAAATGTCAGTATTGGGCCAGCAGGTGGTGTGGAGGTTAAGGTGGCTGGATCCCAATTGGCCAACTGTGGAAAGTGGCCATTCTGAACAAACATGTGATAGTTGGAGAAATCTGAATATTTTACTACACATATGATGATGCTACTATACAGATGTTAAATATTTGGGGTGAGAAAATGGTATCATACTTATATAAGAGCAGCATGTTTATGATCTTAGAAGATATTTAGGGGTGAGATGTCACAATGGCTTTAACTTTCAAATGGTTCAGTGCACAAAGTGTGTGTGTAAAGAGATAAAACAAAAGTGGCTAAATAATAATTAGTGATTCTAGATGAAAAGCATGTAAGTGTTCAATGTATTCTGCCAGCAACTTTTCTGTAGGCTTATAATTTTGCTATAGGGCGTGTGCGCTCGCCAGACAGAGAGACATAGAGACAGAAAGCAAGAAATCATCCCCCAAGGGGGATGGTCACGCCACAATTCCTTCTCCTCCATTCTCCTCTAGGGATCTTGGGCACGCACGCACACGCACCCGGCGTGAATTTTAAGCCACTGGGTCCGAGACTCGAACCGTGGTCAGCCACATGGGAGTCAACGACATAGCCATTACGCTAACTGCTGGTTCCCTAATTTTTATAATTTTTCAAAATGAAATAGTTGTGCTCTCTCTGTGTCTTGCTCTCTTGCTCACAAATGAGAAAATAAATAAAAATAAAAATAAAAAAGACCAGCTAGAGTGATGCAGCAGCAACCCAACACTCTGCAATGGTGAAGTCACATAAGACATTCCTGAGTTCATGACCTAAAGTTTTCCTATACACACACTGGGTGTGTGCCATTATCCTGGTTGGCTGGGGGTGGATTGGGCATGAAGACCCTGTTGGGGTGCCTCTCACTTTTTCCTTCCCTACCTTAGTCCTCCCTCCCTCTTTTTATGTAAGGAAAGAAGGCAAAAAGAAAAAAAGGGGGGGAGGGGAGGAAGGAATGAGTGAATGAATGAATCAATAAATAAATACATACATAAATAAAATGAAATAGAGGAGACAGAAAGGAATAACTGAAAGTCCATCAATGAGGACCAGGTTTAATAAATTATGACACACAATAAAAGCTAATGCAGGTATACAAGAAGAGGAATGAGAAACACTTTTCAAGATACTCTTTTAAGGACCAGCCACGGTAGTGCAGGCAGTAGAGCCCTGCTGTGTGATACTGGGGTCACATAGAAAGCCTGGGTTCAGACCTTGAGTCGACCTGAACATACTAAGCATGCCTATAATCCTGGTTGACTGGTGGGGGAGAGCTGTGGAGTGGCAAGACTCTGGCAAGGGAGCCTTTCTCTCATGAAAAAAAAAAAAGATAACTTAAAAAGACATACATTTTTTGAGAGATTTTTGCTATAGGGCATGTGCGCTTGCAGGAGAGACAGACAGAGACAGAGAGACAGAAAGTAAGAAATCACTTTGTGGGGGGGCAATGGCCACACCTCCATCCCTTCTCCTGCATTCCCCTCTCAGTATTTTGGGCACGCACCACATACGCCCAGCATGAGTTTTTTTTTTTTTTTAAAGAATTATTTAACTTTATTTATTTATTTACGTTAATTTAATCAGAGAGGGACACGGATAGAGAGAAAGTGTGAAAGCAAGCTGCCAGGTATAGTACTTGAACCACCGTCAGCCATGTGGAGTCCAGCCCTTAACCAGCACACCACCTGCCAGCCCCAGCGCCTGGTGTGAATTTTAGGCTACCGGGTCCAGGACTTGAAGAGCAGTCCACTATGTGCGAGTCCAGCAACACCATTATACTATCTGCTGGTTCCATTATTATTATTTTTTTTAATAGGGCATAACATGCCATAGGGGACATATGCTCATTGGGTGGGAGGGAATGAGAAAGCAAACAACCAGGTCCAGCGCCTTAACCACCATGCCACCTGCTGGTCCTGAGAAAAAATATTTTATACTGACTATATATGCCAAAAAACAACCAAAACAGGGAACCAGCAGTTAGCGTAATGGCTATGTCGCTGGACTCCGACGTAGTCAACCGTGGTTCATGTCCCGGACCCGGTGGCTTAAAACTCACGCCGGGCGCGTGTGTGTGCGTGCCCAAGATCCCGAGAGGAGAATGGAAGAGAAGGGATTGCGGCGTGACCATCCCCCCTGGGGGGTGATTTCTTGCTTTCTGTCTCTATGTCTCTCTCTGTCTGTCTGGCAAGCGCCACGTGCCCTACAGTGAAAAACTCTAAAAAAAAAAAAACAAAAAAAAACAAAACAAACACCTGGAATGAACACTGTTCAAAATTTACCTGACTCTAGTCACCTTGGAAGAAAGGAACAACCAAAAGTCCATCAATAAGGACCAGGTTTAATAAATGATGAGAAACACATCTACAGGAAACAGTGGTTTGTGGACATGATCTAATGACAGTCACTGTGTGCTGGGGAGATGGAACTGGGTGCAAGTGTAGGCGGGTGAGAGATTTTTGTCTATGTATTTCTGACTTTATATATTTAAAATATTTCTGAATCTTAAAAATACATTATCACTTTAAATAAGGAGAAAATAAAAAAAGGAAATTAAGTTAGGCAAGCAGAGGTAGGGAGCTAAAGGGGTTATCAGTAAACAGAATAAAAGAAACTCACAGAAGAAAGTAGTGGGACCAGCAGATGGTATAATGATTATGTTGCTGGACTCTCACATAGTTAACCACAGTTCTAGTCCCAGACCTGGTGGCTTAAAACTCACGCCGAGCGCATGTGTGTGTGTGTGCCCTAGATTCAGAGAGGAGAATGGAGAAGAGACTGCGGCATGGCCCCTTTAGGGGGGTGATTTCTCACTTTTTGTCTCCCAGTCTGTGTCTACAGCGAGCACACATGTCCTAGAGCAAAAATCTCTCTAAAATAAAAAAACAAACAAACAAAAAAACAAGGTCATTTGAAATTTAACTTTTCAGGGAGGTTCCTGCATATTTTAATATTTAATACAGCAGGAAGGGAAAATGGCACAATGAAAGCCCCAAAGTTCCAAGAGATGGGACCTAGGGGGTCACACTGAAAGATGAAATGAGAAAAGACATAGGGAAAAGGTATAAAAATGATGTTTATAAACTCTCTTTCTGAAGATGGTCCTTATAAGGAAGCAGTGTCAAATAGCTCATGTTCTTGCAGGCTTGGATGCCTTCATGGGGAGTGACATGGCCACACTTAAAAATATCTCACCACATTTAGAATATAGACTCTTAAGTACATAGCAGCTCATGTACTGGTTTTCTCACCTGGACTAGGGCCTTCTAAAATTTCTTTGATCACCATCCATGGTTCTTCCAATATGGGAATCACTGTTGGTCTGTATACTGTAAGTCCTGTTTAGGAGAAATGTAATTCATTTTTATCCTGGAGATAAAGAGTTGTTCAAAGTGTAGTTACCTGGGACAACAGACATCTCTAGTGAAAGAATAGTTAACGAAACTGACTAAGAGAATTAGGTTGTCAT
>NW_006159862.1:570385-595235 GCF_000334495.1 Tupaia belangeri chinensis | reverse complement strand
GGGAAAGAATAGTTAACGAACATGACTAAGAGAATTAGGTTGTCATCCTTTTCAGAGTTAGGATAAAACCTTCTTGCCACCCGAGAGGGTTGCATTCTTTCCTTTCCTTGGAGGAGCAGAGAGTAGGCAATACAGTGTCAGGCAGCAGCACTGTTAAGCTGTGCATCACAGGTTTCAATCTTCACTTGCAAATGTTCCACTTGGGAAAGGGAGTAGAACAGTCATTCTGGTTCCTGATGGGATGAGAACACTCATCTCTAAACCCCATTTTTAGCCAAGTACTTCAGAGACTCAAGCCATTTTTAAAAACTGGGGGATGAAAAATACTCTGGTGGGCATGCTGGGAGAAGGAGGGTTGCAAATGATCCTTACCCAGAGAAACCATGTTCCAATAGTTCTGTAATGTCACAGTCTTGTACAGTTCCTTCTGCACAGGACGCATTAGTTCCCAGTCCTCCCGGGTGATGTCCACAGCTACATCTTTGAATGTCATTGATTCCTAAAACATTAAATATAACTTGGCTTAGTTCAAGAACTAGTGGGGGAGCCATCAGGTGATGTGGAGCTTAATGTGGCTGGATTCCACATGGTCAGCTGCATGGTTCGAGTACCAGACCCAGCAACATGTAAAACATGCCAGGTGCATATGCGTGGGTGCCCAAAATCCCAAGAGGAGAATGGAGAAGGGATTGCAATATGGCCATCCCTTATTGGGGGTGATTTCTCTCTGGTGAGCACACATGCTCTATAGCAAAAACTAAAGGAAAAAAAAAATCTAGTGAGAAGGGGGACAGTGATAACCCTGGGTGTGTGTGTGATGGTGGTGACAGTGATATCACAGAATCTTGTGCTTTAATAGACCCTAATAACTGTCTAGTCAATAATGACCCCACAGTATCCCTTTTAGTTGGCTTAGTGCATGCATGAGTGGCTCTGTCTTGAAAAATAGTTTTAAAATTTAAACATAGAGGGATCAGCAGTTAGTGTAATGGCTATGTCACTGGACTCCCATGTAGCTGACTGCAGTTTGCGTCCCGGACCCGGTGGCTTAAAACACACGCCGGGCGCATGTGCCTGAATGCCCAAGATCCCAAGAGGAGAATGGAGAAGGGATTGCGGCGTGGCCATCCCCCATGAGGGGTGATTTCTCACTTTCTGTCTCTCTGTCCGTCTGGCGAGTGCACGTTCCCTATAGCAAACACTTCTCCAAAAACAAACAAACAAAAAACTATGGAACTAAGGTGGATCTCAAGTAAGCCAACAGAAGCTCTTAGAAAGATGGACTGGCCACATAAATAGTTCTGCCCTGGCAGAGAGGATTCGAGAAGATATATGAAAGAATTTATAACATAAGATAACCTGGACTTTTCCAGAACAGCATTGTAATTAGTAGAGATTGCAAAAGAGCAACCACACCAGAGGATTATCTTGAGAAAGACTTTGAAGGAAGAAAAAGAGACTGATCTTTGCTAGCAGATGGTATATCACAGGATACTTGGTAGGCAGAGCTGAATTGAGAAGGTTTATGTGTGACTTGTGTGCTGGGCATTTGCTTTACAACAATTTGAGTAGTTGACATGTAAATATTTTCTCAAAAATATTTAAAACCATACTGTCTCTGTTGTTATAGTCACAAACAAAATTATACAAAATTCTAAGAAATATTTTTTTGATGTGCAAAGTAAATGTTTGTGGGAAAATGTAAAAATAAATAAATGGGGGAAAAAAAGAATAAATTCAATTGGGCCAGCAGGTGGCATGGTGGTTAAGGGCACTAGACTCCCACATGACCAACTGCGGTTCAAGTCCTGGACCCGGCAGCTTGCTTTCTAGCTTTCCCATTCTCTCTCTCTCATTTTGTCACTCTCTGGTCAAATAAAATAAGATTAAATAAATAAATAATAAAGTTAAATAAAATAATTATTTTAAGATAAAAAAAAAATTCAACATGTTATATAATATAAAATGTTAAGTTTTTTTTGCATGCTCCATAGTGAAATGCACAATCTTTCTCTCTTTTAAAAAAACAAAACTGGTTTCCCACTATACACGATGGCAGGCGATAAAGCTGCAAAGCAGGATACTAAGGAGAAGAAACCTGAAGCCAAGAAGGCTGATGCCAGTGGCAAGGTTAAAAAGGGTGACTCCAAGGCTAAAAAGCCCAAGAAGGGGAAGCCCCATTGCAGCCGAAACCCTGTCCTAGTCCGGGGCATCGGCAGATACTCTCGGTCTGCCATGTATTCCAGGAAGGCCATGTATAAGAGGAAATACTTGGCCACTAAATCCAGGATCAAAAAGAAAAAGGAGAAGGTTCTTGCAACTGTCACAAAACCAGTTGATGGAGACGAGAATGGTGGTGCCTGGGTGGTTAAACTACGCAAAATGCCTAGGTATTATCCTACTGAAGATGTGCCTCGAAAGCTGTTGAGCCATGGCAAAAACCCTTCAGTCAGCATGTGAGAAAGCTGTGAGCTAGCATCACTCCTGGGACCATTCTGATCATCCTCACTGGATGCCACAGAGGCAAGAGAGTGGTTTTCCTGAAGCAGCTGAGCAGTGGCTTGCTACTTGTAACTGGACCACTGGTTCTCAATCGAGTTCCACTGCGTAGAACACACCGGAAATTTGTCATTGCTACCTCCACGAAAATTGATATTAGCAAAGTAAAAATCCCAAAGCACTTTACCAATGCTTACTTCAAGAAAAAGAAACTGCGGAATCCCAGACACCAAGAAGGTGAGATCTTCGACACAGAGAAGGAGAAATACGAGATTTCAGAGCAGTGCAAGATGGATCAGAAAGCTGTGGATTCGCAAATTTTACCAAAAATCAAAGCTGTTCCTCAGCTCCAGGGCTACCTGTGATCTGTGTATGCCCTTAAAGATGGAGTCTTTCCTCACAAATTGGTGTTCTAGATTTTTTTTTGCCAAGAACCTAATTAAATAACTGATCATAAAATAAACAAATAAGTAAATTAATTTAAAAAACTGGTGGGACCAGCAGTTGGCACAATGGCTATGTTGCTAGACTCCCATGTAGTCGACTGTGGTTCAAGTCCTGGACCTGGTGGCTTAAACTCACACCGGGTGCATGTGTGTATGCCCAAGATCCCAAGAGGAGAATGGAGGAGAAGAAATTGTGGTGTGGCCATCCTCCCTTGGAGGGTGATTTCTCACTTTATGTCTCTCTGGTGAGCACACATACTCTATCGCAAAAACAAAAAAACAAAAAACTGAACAATAACCACTGTTTGAACTGTCATACTTTTAGATACATTTCAGAAATTGGAAAATATTTGTTATAAAGAATTCTTGATTACTCTTAATTGCTTATTTTTTCATATACCTGTATCTGTAAAAAAAAAAAATCATATTAAGATTTTAAAATTGCACTGAGTTTATAATTTAGGGGAACCTGACTGTTTTATAATATTCAAGGCTTCTTTCCTATCCTAACAAATAATATAAGACATGAAGGTATTGCAAAATCTATACTATGCTTAGTTCTAGATTTTAGGTTTTGTGTTTTCTTTTTTTTGGTGGAGGAATGTGACACTTGCATGGAATCTTTTATTTAATTTTTATCATCTACCTAATTTTTTTTTTAAAGGTCTCACATTTGTATTACTGAACCGACCTCCTAAGGCAGAATTTAGAAAGAAAGTGAGGCATTTTTTCCAATAAAACAGCCCCAAGTGTTCAAGCACTGGTAACCATTTTCAGCTTGGTGTGGTAAGACGATAGTGACCTTGGTACAGCATAAATACATAGGCCATCTCTTGTCCAGTTCCTCATAGACCCAGCTTGGTTCTTCTCCAGTGTCTCCTCTTGGACACTGATTTTATTACCAGTTTTCATTCTAATCCACTGGGGAATAGGACAATTTTGCTTCTGTTTTTTGTCCAGAGACCACTTGATTCTGAAAGTGCTGTAAGAAGACATGTCTAAGAACTGAGTGGACTGCACACGCCATGACAGTGGAGAAAGTGAGAGTTTTTTTTTTTTTTTAAGAGAGATTTTTGCTACAGGGCACATGTGCTTGCCAGAGAGAGAGAGAGACAAAGAAAGCAAGAAATCACCCCTAAGGTGGATGGCCAAGCCATAAACTCTTCTTCTCCATTCTCCTCTTGGGATCTTGGATGCACATAGTTTTAAGCCGCTGGGTCTGGGACTCTTTTTTTTTTTTTTTTTTTGAGAGATTTTTCACTGTAGGGCGCGTGCGCTCGCCAGATAGACAGAGAGAGCCATAGAGACAGAAAGCGAGAAATCACCCCCCAGGGGGGATGGTCACGCCGCAATCCCTTCTCCTCCATTCTCCTCTCGGGATCTTGGACACGCACACACACGCGCCCGGCGTGAGTTCTAAGCCACCGGGTCCGGGACACGAACCGCGGTCGACTACGTGGGAGTCCAGCGACAGCCATTACACTAACTGCTGGTTCCTGGGTCTGGGACTCTTAACTGCAGTCGACTACATGGGAGTCCACTGACATAACCACTATGACATCTGCTGGGTTCCCATCTATCTGATTTTTATGTATATGTAGGAAAGTGATTAATTTTTCCATGTCATTTTCAGTAGCAGTCAATTTACACAATTTTTCTATTATCATTCATAACAGTCTTCCCCTTGATTTTCTTAAGTTTCCCAGGTGAGTGTTCTATTATATAAAAATAATCATTTTAACTTGGTTGCCAAAGGCTTTCCAATTTCAGGCCATGTATATTTTTACAATTCTTTCTGTCTTATGAAGTGGCTTGAGTTGCTATTCCTTAAAATAACAGACTCGGGCCAGCAGATGGCATAGTGGTTACATTGCTGGACTCCCACATGGTCGACCATGTTTCGAGACCTAGACCTAGTGGCTTGAAAATCACGCCAGGCACGTGTACGTGTGTGCCCAAGATCCCAGGAGGACAATATAGGAAAGGGATTGCAGTCTGGCCATCCCCTGGGAGGTGATTTCTCACTTTCCTTCTCACTGTCTCTCTCTCTCTTACTGGTCGGCACACACACCTTATGGTAAAAAGCTCTTAAATAAATAAAATAACACAGACTTATTAATCAATACATGGTCTTTACTTGATAATGTGAGAAAATAAAATTAGCAACTATTATTTACTGACCAAGTACTATAATCCAGGCTAACCACACATCTCATAATATTTAAGCCTCATAACCTAAGAGATAAATTATAGTTATTAGAGCTGAATGCCAGGGGTTAAGAATGTTTGACAGAAACAGGAACTAACACCTAGATCTATCTGGCTATGGAGGTCAAATTTGTTAACATCTTAACAATATTAGTAACTTATACTCAAAAAGTAAGAAAAGGCATATCAAAGGAAGGCAATGGAGGCCCATTTCCTATACAGTACATTCACCTACTATAACAGGCCACACTAACTAAGGACAAACATTGAGGCTTAGGTCCTAGCTAGGGCTTTTGGGAGCATAGCAGTTACACAGTCAGGACAAAATATGTCCACACATATGAAGAAGGCATTTTAAAGTCACAAAGAAATACTCACTTTGGTCGCCAAATCATTTCGCCAACCTGCCTGGAAAGCAGATCTTCCTCTGGTGTCATCCTCTGGAGTCTCTTGAGAAATGGTAGAGTTTCGAGGAACTAGGGAAGACAGAGACCATGGATAGAGATTAATCTTGTTGAATAAACAGCCTAGGAATCTCTCTGCCAAATACAAGGGGACTTCAGAAAGTACATGGAAAAACAGAATTGAAGTATGAGTTTATTTTGGTGCAAAATTAAAAAAAAATCAATGCACAGAATTTCATAATACACGTACAGCACTTCCTTTTCAAAAATCAGAGGGAAGGGCCAATGACTTTTCCTACGATGTCAGTACAGACTTGATCCGGGGAACCAGCAGTTAGTGTAATGGCTATGTCGCTGGACTCCCACGTAGTCGACCGCGGTTCGTGTCCCAGACGCGGTGGCTTAAAACTCACGCTGGGCGCGTGTGCGTGCGTGCCCAAGATCCCGAGAGGAGAATGGAGGAGAAGGGATTGCAGCGTGACCATCCCCCCTGGGGGGTGATTTCTCGCTTTCTGTCTCTATGTCTCTCTCTGTCTGTCTGGCGAGCGCACGTGCCCTACAGTGAAAATCTCTCCAAAAAAAAAAAAATAAGTCTGATCCGGTACTCTTAAGTATATGTACAAAACTCACAATTTTCTATAAATCCTTATGTAACATAAATTTTGTAAATTCTTTTCTTAATAAGGAAGTGTTCTCTGGACTCTTCTACATTTTTATAAGTATGTCTTCTAAAATACAATTCATAAAGCAAAAGACTTATTAGAATAGTGCAAACTTCTGCAGGTAAACTCTGAGGGCTCACCTGGAGGAAATTTGGTTATTTTATAACATTTCTCTTCTGGTTTAGCTAATGTATATGGAGTTCAAGCAATATCAAAGGGGAATATTATGCAATGCGGATAGAGTTCATATTAAAACCTTGTTCTCAGTAGTAGCAGGTGGCATAGTGGTTGCACTGCTGCACTCCCACCTAGTTGACCACAGTTTGAGTCCTGGAACTGTGACGCTTGAAACTCACACTGGACATGTATGCGAGCATGCCCCAATTTCTCAGAGGAAAATGGAGTAGAGGGGATTGTGTCGTGGCCATCCCCCTTTGGGGGTGCTTTCTATCTCTCTCCATCTCTCTGGCGAGTGCATATGCCCTATAGCAAAAATATAAAAAACAAAACAAAACAAAACAAAAAAACCCATGCTTTTCACTCATGCATTGACCTTTGTTCTCCCCAGTTTCTTTAAAGGAGCTGCTTATGGATGTGCTAGTTGTTTTCTCTAACCACCCAGGATTCCTTCCCTCTGCTCTATAATTCTCACCTTCCTCTTCTAGAATTTGAGTCAAATCCTCCACCAGAGTCACCACTTCCTCACTGCTTTCTGGATATTGGGACTTCACCCAAGTTCTAACCTCCCCAGGCAGGATGGTCAGGAATTGCTCCAGCACCAGCAGCTCCAGGATTTGTTCCTTTGAATGAATCTCAGGTCTCAGCCACTTAAGGCAGAGCTCTCGGAGTTTACTCAGTGCTTTTCGAGGACCAGCCAGATCTGGGTATGGAAAATTCCTAAAATTCTGTCGACAGGTCTCAGTGTCACGGAAGAGTCTTGAAGTATGCATTTCCTTCTCAACATTATGGAGTCCACTCTGAGCCTTGTCTGGCTTCCACATCAGAAGGATGTGGGACCGTGAAGAACTGGACATCCTCTTGCTCGAGGTTAACATTGCTACAGACAGAAGACTCAATTTGGCAATATTCTTTATTTCTCTAATAGTGAGCCAAATACTTGAAGTCTCATGCTAGAGCCACAAAGATATATATCAAGGGCTGCACAGCCAGGGGCAGAACAGAACCAAGGTACAGTTAGCGGCTTTTGTTACAAATTCTGAGCCCAGAACTTGCCGGGATGGTTGAGACCCTGAAACACAAGAATAGACCACAAAGTCAAGAATTCCTGGTACACTCTGCTATAAACACACACACACAGACTCCCCAGTGAGCACAGATAAACACACAAAAGTTTTATCCTTGTCTTTTTCCTCTGTTACCTTTACTTATAAGAGAACTGCAATCTTATTGGGAGTGGTAGGAGGTGGACCTGCCATAAAAAGGTGGCAACAGAAGCAATGACTTGAATCATGAACAAAATATCAGATTATAAGCCAGCAGGTGGCATGGTGGTTAAGGTGCAGGATCCCACATGGTTGATCCTAGGATCTAGTCCTGGACCTGGTGGCTTTGAAAATCTTGAGAGGAGAATGGAGAAGGGAAGGGATTACAGTGTGGCCATCCCCCTGCTGCAGGGGTCTGTCTCTCTCCTACCTGTGCCCTTGCCCTGTGGGGGAAGGGAGAGAGAGATTACACTTTTAACTTATTGAAATAAATATTAAAAATTTTAATTAAAAAAAAATGGGGCCAGCAGGTGGTGTGGTGGTGGTTAAGGCAGCTGGCCTCCCACATGGCTAACCACGGTTCGAGTCCCAGATGTGGCGGCTTGCTTTCTCACTTTCCCCTTCTCTCTCTCTCTGTCTCTTCGGTCAAACTAAAAAAAAAAATAACAACAAAATTAAATTTTAAAATAATTTAAATAATTTTACAAAAAAGAAAATGTTTCAGTATTTTAGTCTCGGATTTAACAGAAGCTGTAAGGGCTGAACTGGCCCTCGATAACAACACAGCAAATCTACAGTTACTTGGGACAAGTTAGGAGAATTTCTTCTTAATAAAGTGTTTGAGGCTTTCAAGAGAACTGTCAGAGAAAAAGGCGAGCCAATTATCTGCTTTGCAGCCTATCCTAGCTTGTCAGCCTCTGAGGGCTGGGAAGATAAGCCAGCCAAACTGTAAAGCAGTAGAAGAGGTTGGTGTGATTTGAAGCCCCTGAGCTGCTTCTACAGGACAGTTCTCTAAGGATACACTTGAAACCAAGATTCCTGAAGAAAACCTCAGAATTGGCCTGACCTAGAGGAGAACGGACACCTGTCCCTGGACTCGGGCTGGGTCCTGCTCAACCACCAAGGGACCACCAAGGCCGACGTTCAAACGCCCTGCACAGGCCGGCATGCCGGCCTCGCCTGCCTCCCTTTCCAGGACGGTTTCTCTAACTCCTCCTCAGACGGAGAGTTGGGGGCAGCAGGGAAATCAGGGACCCCGCGACACGCAACGCTGGGGCTGTCCCCACACCGCAGCGTCCACCGGTCTCCGCCCTCCCCGCGGGCCGCGACCACCGGCGCCCGCGACTCGCAGGCTCGGACTCCGGCCCCGACCGCGCGGACACTCGCGCACATCATTACCTGCCGCGGGGACGCGGCCGCGCCGCAGTCCGGGAGGCCACGGGCAACAATGGCGGCGGCGTCACGGGCGCCTGCGTGGCGGGCTCAGCCCGGAGCAGCAGAGGCGCAGGCTACTCCGCCACCTCCCCTCCCCGGAAAACACCAAGTGTCCCGGCCAGGAGCCGCTTGTCCCTGTCTGGTCCTGGGAAGCCTGGCCGGGAACCCCGGGCGCCTCCGCTTAGCCGCGACCTCGCCTCGGCGCCACTGCGCATGTGCGCCGGGAGAACGCTGCGCGCCTGCTGAGCCAATCGGAGCCCGAGCTCCCGCTCCCCCCGCCCAACCCGTAGAGCCTCTTGCCCTGGACCTGTCTCCATGGCAACCTCCTCCACCCGTCGCCGTGCCTTGCTGCTGGGCCTGCAAGGTTCTGAAGGGAGATTTAAAGTTGCCCTGGCAGAGCCCAGAGAGGTAGACGAGTTGGAGGCTGAAGAGAGAGGGTCCCAACCGCCCCGGGGCGGGGATTGAAACCCAGAGAAAACCGGATGCCGGGGTTCCCGGAGGAAGGAGGAAGCCACCTTACGTAGGGTTTACGTAATTTAGCCACTACTCTGCTGTCAGAGTTGTATCCAATTAATTTTTTAGCGTTTCAAATGAGATCACTGCAAACGAGGTGCTACATATATTCTATAGTATACACGAGCATTTGTATATTTGATTTTTGATGAATTAATTTTACTTACATAATTATATTTATGAGTCACAATATGATTTTTAAAAATTATTTATGGGCCAGTAGATGGCATAATCCTTATGTTGTTGGACTCCCACGTAAACCCACCGCAGTTTGAGTCCCTCACCTGGTGGCTTAAAACTCACACCAGATGACAGAACCAGTAGGTGGTGTGGTGGTTAAGGCGCTGGACATTCCCACATGGCTTACAGCGGTTCGAGTCCCAGACCTGGTGCCTTGCTTACCCACTTTCCTTCTTCTCTCTCTCTGTCTCTATCTGGTCAAATTAAAATAAATGAATGAATAAATAAAACTGAATAAATAATTCTAAAAAAACCCCAAAAACTCATGCCAGATGCACGTGTGTGCATGACCAAGATCCTGAGAGGAGAATGGAGGAGAAGGGATTGTGACATGGCCACCCCCCTCAGCGATTTCTCGCTTTCTGTCTCTCTGTTTCTCTCTGTCTCTCTGGCAATTGCACACATGCAATAGCAAAAATCTCTCTTAAAAATTATTTATTTGATTATATTTTAAAAATCTGTTACAGGGAACATGTACTCACCAGAGACAGACATAGAAAGAGAGAGAAAATGAGAAAGCAAGCCATCAGGTCCTGGACTTGAACCGCAGTCGACCATGTGGGATTCCAGCACTTTAACCACCAGGCCACTTGCTGGTCCCCACAATGTGATATTTTGACCTATGTATATATTATACATAGAATCAATAAAGCTAAATGACATATCCATAACATCATCAACTTATCTTTTTATTTTGAGGTAAGAACATTAAAAATGAGTCCTAGGTCTGGTGGGTGGTAGTTAAGGCGCTGGACTTCCTCATGGCCAATCACAATTTGAGTCCTAGGCCTGATGGTTTGCTTTCTTATTCTCCCTCTTTCTCCATGGTCAAATTTAAAATAATAAGTTTAAAAATTAAACAAAATAATTCTTTAAAAATTATTTCTTTTTAAGAATTGTTTATTTAATTTTATTAACTAATTATTATTATTATTTAATGTGCTACAGGGAATGTAGCACCAGAGAGAGGCAGAGAGAGAGAGAGAAGGAAAGTGAGAAACAAGTTGCCAGGTTTGGGACTTGAACTGCTGGCTTTCATGTGGGAGTCCAGTTCCCAAACCACCACGCCACCTGCCGGCCCTTGCTGAGACCCGCTTGGCTGAACATGTTTTTCTGAGTAGGCGGGCTGTGAATCAGAAATAAATGTAAAAACAAACACATGAAGACATATAAGTACAGAAAAGCGAGGACTAGGTGGGCCCAAGTTCTCTAATAGAGAAAGCTCTGACCTTGAACCAGCCTGCAGTTTATTATTTCATAGGGCAGAAAATAGAAGAAGAGGAAATGGAATGCAAAGCTAGTTGTTTTCAGGTGTTATTGCAGTTATCGTATTCATATTTTAATGCTTTCACAGCTATGCAAATGAAGCTCACAAAAATGCGTTTCTGCATATGTCTGAAGGTCACCATGTTTTTCAGATTAAGCTACTCCTTACAAGCCCCCCCAAATTATTCTTTAGCGATTTAGAAATATGCATTATGTAGTACAATAGTTCACTAAAATTTATTCATCCAGTCTAACTGAAACTTTTACCCTTTGATCAACATCTGCCCTTTCCAGATTCATTCTGGAAATAGATAATCCTTAAAAATGAAATTACCCATGGAAGGTAAGAGGATCTAAGCTCCTCAGGGTACACTGCCACGCTCTAGCAAGACTTTGTCAACTACTTCTCCACTACAGACTAGGCATGGGTCTCACTCACAGCCAGTCCTTCCAGTGTGATAGGCAAAAATAGCAGTGCTGAAGCTTTGACATGCTTTGCTTTGATTACTAATGAAGATGTATTGGTTGGTTTTCTTTCATTTTCATTTAGTTTTTGATACAGGGCACATGTGCTCTCCAGAGAGAAAGTCAGAGAGAGAGAGAGAGAGAGAGAAAGAGAGGAAAAGTGAGATATTACACCCCAGGGCGATATCACACCACAATACCGTACCCTTCTCCACTCAGGATCCTGAGCACACTTGTACATGCATCTGGCATGATTCTTAAAGTGCCGAGTCCAGGACTCAAATCACAGAGTTGTCTATGTGTGATCCAGCTGCCTGAAACTCCATACCATCTACTGGGCCATTATTTTATCTTATTTTTTATTTTTAAAATTTTCTTTGCTATAGGGTGCATGCACTAGCCAGAGGGATAGAGACAGACAGAAAGTGATAAACCACCCCCCAGGTGGGATGGACATGCCACAATCCCTTCTCCTCCATTCTTCTCTTGGGATTTTGGGCACACACATACATGTGCTTGGCGTGAATTAACCTCCAGGTCTGGGACTTGAACTGTGGTCACCCACATGGGAGTCCAGTGACATAACCATTATACCATCTGCTGGTCCCTTATTTTTTATTAAAAAAAAAAAAACAAAGCATTTATTTAGGGGCCAGCAGGTGGTGTGGTAAGGCACTGGACACTCCCACATGGTCGACCATGGTTTGAGTCCCAGACGTGGTGGCTTGCTTTTTCACTTTCCCTCTCTCTCTCTGTGTCTCTTTCTGGTCAAATGAAAATAAATGGATGAGCGGCTGGCAGGTGGCGTGGTGATTAAGATCACTGGACTCCCACATGGCCTTCCATGGTTCAAGTCCTTGACCTGGCAGATTGCTTTCTCACTTTCTCTCTCTCTCACTCTGTCCCTCTCTGGTCAAATTAAAATAAATAAATAAATAAATAAATAAACAGAAAGACAGAGAGAGACAGAGAGACAGAAAGCGAGAAATCACCCCCCCAGGGCGGATGGCCATGCCGCAATCCGTTCTCCTCCATTCTCCTCTTGGGATCTTGGGCACGCACACACGCGACCGGCGTGAGTTTATGCTGCTGGGTCTGGGACTTGAACCATGGTCGACTATGTGGGAGTCCAGTGACATAGCCGTTACACTAACTGCTGGTTCCAAAATTAAGTAATTCTTAAAAAAACAGTTATTTATTGTGGTTTTTTAAAAAAAAGAATTATTTCATTTAACTTTATTTATTTGTTTATTTTAATTTGTCCAGAGAAAGTGAGAGAGCGAAGGAAAGTGATAAAGCAAGTTGACAGGTCTGGGACTCAAACCACAGGTGGTCATGTGGGAGTCCAACATCCTTAACCACTATGCCACCTGCCAGCCCCTATTTGTTGTGAGTTTGGAGCTGCTGGGTCTGGAACTTGAACCATGGTTAGCCATGTGAGAGTTCAGCGCCTTAACCAGTGTGCCACCTGCTGGTTTTTATGGATCATATACATTTAGTGTTTCATTTTGTTTCTTTTCTTTTTTTTTTTTTTAACTGTTTGGAGTTTTAAAACATCTTTTTTGTGCAAACAGCAGATAGTGTAATGGTTATGTCACTGAACTGCCATATAATCAGCTGTGGTTCGAGTCTCAGAGCCTGTAGCTTAAAACTCACACCAGGTGCATGTGCATGCATGCATAAATGCCAAAGGAAAATGGAGAAGGGTTGTGATATGGCCATCCCCCCAGGGGGTGATGTCTTGCTTTCTCTCTGTCTCTCTGGTGAGTGCATGTGCCCAAAAACCTCTCTTAAAATTTGTTATAGGGGGGAACCAGCAGTTAGCGTAATGGCTATGTTGCTGGACTCCCATGTAGTCGACCACGGTTCGTGTCCTGGACCCGGTGGCTTAAAACTCAATGCCGGGCGCGTGTGCGTGCGTGCCCAAGATCCCGAGAGGAGAATGGAGGAGAAGGGATTGCGGCGTGACCATCCCCCCTGGGGGATGATTTCTCGCTTTCTGTCTCTATGTCTCTCTCTGTCTGTCTGGCAAGCGCACGCGCCCTACAGTGAAAATCTCTCCAAAAAAAAAAAAGTATTTGTTATAGGGTATGTGCACTGACCAGAGAGAGACTTAGGGAGAGAAGGAAAGTGACAAATCACTCCCCAATAAGGATGGCCATGCTGCAATCACTTCTCTTCCGTTCTCCTCTTGGAATTTTGGGCACATGTTCGTACACACCTGGTGTGTTTTGCAAGTCGCCAGGTCTGGGACTCAAACTGTATAGTCTGCCGTGTAAGATCTACTCCCTGGAGAGTGGTCCACCACGCTATCTTCTAGCTCTCTTTTTTAACTTTTGAGATAATTGTAGATTCATAGGAAGTTGTAAAGACGGTACAGAGAGATTCCATGCATGCACACTTCATTTGGTTACCTTCAAAGGTTATATCTTATGCAGTCATGGAACAATAGTAAATCCAGAAATATGACATTAGTACAATGGAGGCCTGCAGGTGGTGTAGTGGTTGGGGCAATGGACTCCCACATGGCCAACTGTGGATCGTGTCCCAGACCTGGTGGCTTGAATATCATAATGGGCACATGGGTGTGCGTGCCCAAAATCCTGACTGGGGAATGGAGAAGAGATTGCAGCGTGGCCATCTCCTGGGGTAGTGATTGCTCACTTTCCCTCTCTCTGTCTCTCTCTGACTCTTTCTGGTAGAGCACAGCTTCCTATGGCAAAAACCTTTAAAAAAAAGAAAGATATTGATACGATGTGTGTGCATAGTTTTATGCCAGTTTCTCAAATAAGTAGATTCATACAAACGTCACTGCAATCAAGATGCAGAGCTAAGGGCCAGGTGATGGTGCAGTGGTAATGCAGCAGGACCTACATGGAAAAGGTCCTGGTTTTGCGGCCCAGGGCCTTCCTTAACACACCACATGGTCTGGGCCAGAAGAGACTTGGGACGTGACATGAAGACCCTTTGGGAGTGTCTCCCCTTCTCATGGAAGAAAGTAAAAGATACCGGACTTTTCTTTTCTTTCTTTCTTTTTTTTTTTTTTTTTGGAGAGGTTTCTCCCCGCGCGTGCGCTCACCAGACAGACAGAGAGAGACATAGAGACAGAAAGCGAGAAATCCCCCCCAGGGGAGATGGCCACACCGCAATCCCTTCTCCTCCATTCTCCTCCCAGGATCTTGGGCATGCTCGCACACGCGTCCGGCGTGAGTTTTAAGTATAGGACGCGAACCGCGGTCAACTACGTGGGAGTCCAGCAACATAGCCATTACGCTAACTGCTGGTTCCCGATACTGGACTTTTCTATGAAGATTTCTCACGTTATCCCTTGACAATCAAGCTCCTCTGTGCACCCCACCATTTCTTTAAAAACATGTGTATTTATTAAATTTGGGGTCAGTAGGTGGCATGATGGTTAAGGGTGCTGGATTCCCACACAGTTGACCATGGTTGGAGTCCTAGATCTGGTAGTTTGTTTTCTTGCTTTCCTGTGCTCTCTCTTTCTCTCACTCTGTCCCTCTCTGGTCAAATTAAAAATAAATAAATAAGTAAAGTTAAATAAAATAATTCTTTAAAAATAACTTTAAAATATTTTTAAAATTTTACTTATTTATTATTTTTTAGTTTGACCAGAGAGAGAACACACACACACACACACACACACACAGAGAGAGAGAGAATCCAAGCCATTGGGTCCAGGACACAAACTGTGGTCGGGAATCCAGCACCTCAATCATCATGCCACCTGCTGGCCCCACACCCCACCATTTCTAACCCCTGATAGTTACTAATCTGTTTTCCATCTTTGTAATAATGTCATTTAGAGGACGTTACATAAATATAGTCATACAATATGTGAATATTTATATACCGACTAGTATACTACAGTACCACTCTGATACTAACCACCAGACTTAACTCAGACTGCACAAATGGAAGGGCGAGGTCCCTAACAAGACTGCCTTCACTTCTGATAGTTGCCAGCTGTGCTTCAGGGCTCCCCAGGCCACCTGCACTTCTGACTGACTTGCTACAAATTTGGGAATTTCCACAACCCTCTCAAGCTTGATAACTCACTAGAATGACAACAGAACTGGGGACATATCATTACAGTTTATTATAACAGATACAGATCTGCCAAGCCAGATCTCTCTCTGTGTAAGAGAGAGCCATATTGGGTGAAGTCTGGGAGGGTCTGGAACATGAAGCTTCTGTAACTTCCTCCTGTAGAATCAAGACACCTCGTCCTCCTGGCCCATCAGTGTGTTCACTACCATTGTGTTCAGGAAGCTCTGCTGAACTTAGTCCAGAACTTCTACTGGGGTTCCATTATAAAGGCGTGATTGGTTATATCACTGATCACATGCATGAACTCTGTCTCTAGTCCCCTCTCCCTTCCCTAGAAGTTGGGCTGGCTCAAATCACATGGTTTGTCTTTCTGGTGACCAGCCTCCCATAACTACCTTCCTGAGACAGCTGTCAGCAAAACTTAGTGTGATCGAGGGGGTTCATGAATAACAAAGACACTCCTGGGACCAGCAGATGGCGTAATGGTTATCTCACTGGACTCCCATGTTGTCGACACAGTTCGAGTCCTGGACCTGGTGGCTTAACACTCACTCCAGGCACATGTGAGTGCGTGCCCAGATCCTAAGAGAAGGGATTGTAGCATGACCAGCCTCCTGGAGTTTGATTTCTCACTTTCTGTCTCTCTGTTTCTCTCTGTCTCTCTGATGAGCACACATACCCTACAGCAAAAATCTCTCAAAAAACACACTCCTATTAATGTAAGAAATTCCAAGGATTTAGTTTCCCTTCCAGGAACCAGGAGAGGAGGCCAATCAGTCTTATTATACAGCAGTGACCTTTTGAGATTGACCCCCCCCAACTCAGCATAATGCCCTTGAGATCATCCAAGTTGGCATATGTACCAATAATTCTTTATTTTTTATTATCATGTAGTATTATTCCATGGTATAGATGGAAGTAAAATGTAAGTTTTCATTAAAAATGACTTCTAGGCAGAGCCAGCAGGTGGTATGGTGGTTACAGTGCTGGATTCTCACATTGCCAATCACATGTTTGAATCCTGGACCTGGTGGCTTGCTTTCTTACTTTCTCTCTCTCTCTATAGTCAAACTAAAAATAAATAAATTAAATTAAATTAAATTAAATATTTCTTTAAAAAAATGACTTCTAGGTGCCAGTAGCTGACAAGCTAATTAAGGCACTGGATTCCCACATGGTTAACTGCAGTTTGAATCCCGGACCTGGCAGCTTGCTTCTCACTTTCCCTCTCTTTCTTTCTGTCTCTCTCTGGTGAGCACATGTGCCCTATTGCAAATTAAATAATAATAGTAATGATAATAAATAAAATTAAATAAATATTTAATAAATGACTTCTAGATGACAGAGCAAATGTATGTCAATGGTTGATATTGTAATTGAATTATAATACAAGCACACCTACTTTTTTATTCTTTAGTTTTTATTTCATAATCATTAACCTAAGTTTGCAATTCACCTAGATTTGGAGGACAATAAGGAAAATACGGAACCCAAAGAACTGCAGCGAGAGGACAGTTACAGGACATAGTGAGCAGATGGGGTGGAGGGTGCTCTCCTGAGCTACAGAAGGTACGTCTGGTGGTTAAGAGAAAACACAAGTCAAATTCATTACAGTTGTCCACAGTCGGCAAGGGTGACCTTCTTGCTGATCTTGCCATTTTGGGACCCTAAGAGTTCCATGGCTTCCACGGTATTCATGCCCTCTTTCACCTTGCCAAAGACCACATGCTTGGCAGCCAACCACTCAGTCTTGGGAGAGCAGATGAAAAACAGGCCCAGCATTTGCCATGGACAAGATGCCAGGATTTGTATGTTCCAGGATGAAGTTCTCAAAATCTAATTTCTCCCCGTAGATGGACTTGCAGCCAATAGCATTATGGCAAGTGAAGTTACCACCCTGGCACATGAACCCTGGAGTAAGTCTGTGAAAGCAGGAACCCTTATAACCAAATCCTTCATCCCCAGTGCTCAAAGCATGAATGTTTTCTGCAGTCTTTGGAACTTTGTCTTCAAACAACTTGAAGGAGATGTGGCTCAAGAGCTCACCACTGACAGCCATGTCAAAGAACATGGTGGAGTTGGCATAGTGGTTAAGGTGCTGGATTTCCACATGGTCAATCGTAGTTCAAATCCCAGACCCGGCGACTTGATACGCAGGCAGGGCATGTGTGCGTGTGTGCCCAAAATACTGAGAGGAGAATGGAGGAGAAGGGACTAGGTGGTGGTTTCTCACTTTCTCTCTCTGTGTCTCCAGTGATTCATGTACCCTATAGCAAAAGTCTCTCAAAAAAAAAAAAAAAGAACATGGTAGGGTTGACCATGACTGATGGCAAGTGACTCTGGCAACAGTGTCTGCAACATCGCACACCTACATTTTCATTCTTCAGGAAATTCTGCCCTCTTCCTCAGTACAACTGAGAAAATCATCTATAGATGAGTCACTGGTTAAGGAGAAATACAACATGGGTGATTGTTTATGACCAAAAGGAAAACCTAAGCATTAGATTTTAAAGAGTGTTCCAGTAGGTTAAACAAACAAACAAACTTCGTGCACAATTATGTCAACAGAGACTGACAAAAACTTTCTTTTCTGTATGAGAATCTGGACACTGACTTAAAATTCCTTCTTTCTGAAAGGAAAAGAAAATGAAGAGTTCGAGTGAGGGAGTTCCTGTTAACGAGTAATCATAGAATCTGAACATATTACTCTGTATGCCCCTGTGAGATGCTTGAGCTGGGAGCCAGACTCTTCGACAATTCTTATCACCCTCCTCCCTAAGCCTGGGCCTTCTCTGTAAACTCCTGCTGACCTCTTGGGCATTTGGAATGGGGAAATGTTGTAGGCACTGCCTGGACCCACGTGGAACATTTTTTAAAGGCAAAAAGGGCCATCCTTGGGCCATGAATATCAGATATCTCTTTGGAGGCCCCAGAAGGGGCTGCCTTCATGTTCAGAGTGAGGCACACTCAGGGTGTACTGAAGGTTGGCTGCAGGGATGGGCACCCCCCAACACATATCCCCACATGAGCCATGAGGAGCCCCCTACAGCTGCATGGTGAGCAGCACCCAGAAGAGAGGCTCCTGATCCTGAGTGAATGGACAGCTTCAGCCAGAGTCAAGGAGGAGACTGAAGCCAGAATAGGACTGAAGCCCTAAAAACATTCACCCCAAAATTCTGCCCCCCCACCAGTGTGAAGGTCTCTCTCCTTTAATATCTTTCCCATTTTCTTTTCTGAAACTATCCTTCCTTCAGGCTACTTTGTCAGTGACACAGATGACAGCATGCGCCTCCACGATAGCACACGGTGCCCAGCTGCTGACCAGGGGCCAGCAGATGGCAAAGCGGTTCTGTCTCTGGACTTCCACATGGCTGACTGCAGTTTGAGTCCTGGACCCAGTGACTTGAAACTCACGCCTGGTGTGTGTCCATGCGAGCCTAAGATCCCAAGAAGAGAATGGAGGAAAAGGGATTGCACTGTGGTCATCCCCCACCGGGGGTTGATTTCTCACTTTCTCTCTTACTGCTGCTGCTGCTGCTGACCTCCAATAAAGCATCTGTATTGTGGGCCTGGGGTGGAGACCCTTTGTTTTCTCCCCATTCAGTCTATTTGAAACCCTTTTGTAGGAGGTCTCTCTCAGGACTCAGCCCTGAGATAGAACCAAGAAAGACAGTAGCAGACCTCTGGTAACAGGCTTGGGGCCATCAGCTGAGCCTGAGGTTGTTAGGACCAGGTCTGGAACTCATAGTTAAGTCTTGGTGTTCTTCCGTGAATGTAGCAAGTGAATAGGCTGCCACATAAAACAAGGTCACTTCAGTGACCACAATGGATCAGACCCAAAGACCACGCTGTAATTAACTCTGAACAAAGATAAAACATGGATATTGTCCACACTGGAAAAAGTGACCAAATACCCTACCTACCTACCTTTGCTAGTTCTGAGCACCTTCTCTCGACACCCTACCACTT
Organism: Tupaia belangeri chinensis; assembly: GCF_000334495.1. Classification (NCBI taxonomy): domain Eukaryota; kingdom Metazoa; phylum Chordata; class Mammalia; order Scandentia; family Tupaiidae; genus Tupaia; species Tupaia belangeri. Next base: position 575,838 of record NW_006159862.1, on the reverse strand, counting down.
TATCCTCATTCTAGCCTTCTCTCCTAGATGAGATGTAAGGTCAGCAGCCACTTATTTTGGGGAAAGTGATGAGAAGCCGTTTTTAGCTATCTACAAGATCCAAATAGGCTGAAAGTGAAAGGATGAAAAAATGACATTCTATGCAAACAGTACCCAAAAGAGAGTTGGGGTGGCTACACTAATATCAGACAAAACAGATGTTAAGACAAAAATTACTACAAGAGACAAAGACAGTAGGTGTTGAAAGAAGTTGTAACAATTTTAAACATATATGCACTTAGAAGCAAATATTGACAGAGTTGGAGGGAGAAACAGGGTTCTACAGTAAGAGATGGAGACTTAAACACCCCACATTCCGTAATCGCTTCAACAACTAGACAATATGGAAATTGAACAATACTATACACCAACTAGATCGAAGAAACACAAATGGAACACTTTCCACACCAGCATATTGTATATGCTTTTCACGAGCCACGGAACCTTCTCTGGGATTGACCCCATGCTAAGCCACAGAACAAACAAACCTCAATACATATAAAAACATCGAAATCATATATTTTTGTCTGACCACAATTATATGCAAATTTTAAAAATCACAGAAGGAACACTGGAAAATTCAATTATGTAGAAACTAAGCAACATAGTTTATTTATTTATTTAATTTTTTACCTTTTAGCCATAGGGTACTGTGCTCACCAGAGAGAGACAGAGATAGACAGAGAAAGAGAAGTCACCCATCCCCAGGGGTATGGCTATGCTGCAATCCCTTCTCATCCATTTTCCTCTCAGGATTTGAAGCATGCACACACACACACACACACACACACACACACACAGTGTGCTTTTCTTTCTTTTTTTAAGAATTTTTAAAAATTCCTTTTATTATTATTATTTTTAATTTGACTAGAGAGAGAAAGAGAAAGAGAGAAATCAAGCGACCAGGTCTGGGACTCAAACCGTGGTTGGCCATGTGAATCCAGTATCTTTAACCACCATGCCACCTGTCGTCTCTCCCACCCCTGCTAGTGTGATTTTCAAGTCACTGGGTCTGGGACTTGAACCATGATTGACCATGTGGGAGTCCAACACCTTAACCACCACACCACCTGTTGGTCCCAGCTGCATACTCTGAAGTGACAAAAGGTACAGAGAAAAAAATCACGAAGGAAGTTAGAAAATACTTTGGCACAAAGCAAACAAAGCCACCCATACTGAAGCTTACTGTGAATGCAGCAGTCTGAGAGAAAGTTGTAGCTGTAAATGTCCAAATTAAAAGAGAAGAGGGCGGGCTCCATGGCCTGGTGATTAAGGTGGCTGGAATCCATACGGCCAACCCTGTGATTGAGTCCTGGACCTGGAGGCTTGAGAACATGCCAGGCTTGTGTACATGCATGCCCCAAATCCCAACAGGATGGAAAATTGGAGAAGGGCTTGTGGTGTGACCATTCCTCATGGGGTGCTGGATGTGCTTTCTCCTGTTCCTCTCTGTTGAGTGCTCACTCTCTCTGGAAAATTTTTCAAAATAAAGAAATAAATAAGATATCTAGCTGCAATGACATAGATGATATGACACTACTGCAAGGTATTGGAGTCACACAGGAGGCCCAGGTTCAGATCCTGTCGGGGCACGCTGGGCAAGCCCAGATATACTTGTGATTATGGCTGACCAGAAGCTTTGAGGAAGAATTCTGGTGTGGCAAGACCCTGGCGATCTCTCTCTCTCTCTCTCTCAAATGAATGAAAAAAAAATAAACAAATACAGAAAGAGAAGGATCTCAAATGACTAGTCTAACTTTAGTTATTAAGGAACTAGAAAAAGAAGAACAAACTAAACTCAAAGCCAAGAGGAGGAAGGAAATATTAAAGATTAAAACAGAAGGCCCAACCTTTGTGGCAGTCAGTAGTTTACCAGCCTGCAGAGCTGGAAGCCACTGCCAGCTGTGGCTAAAGTGCCCAACTTGTTAGGCCTGAAAGCATGCAGGGTACATATGTTGCAGGGTACTTGGGTGCATTCCCAGATCCTGGCAAGCCAGACAGAGGGAATCATGGTATGACCAGCTCTGTGGGGGCTATCTCTCTCCATCTCTCTCATGTGTTCTATCATGGATATAAATAATTTTAGCTTCAGCTTGTGGCCTGGTGATTAAGGTGGCCTTATCCCACATGGCCAGCACTCCCATTCAATTCCCTGACTTGGTGGCTTGAAAAACACGTCAGGAGTGTGCATGTGCATGCTCAAAATCTCAACAGGAGAAAGAAATGGAGAGAAGGGATTGCAGTGTAATAATGCCCTATGGGGTGTGCTTTCTCACTTTCTCTCTCTCCCTGTGTGTCTATCTACAGTGAGTGCACACACTGGCAATTAAAAATTTTTTTTTGTTTTGTTTAAGAAAATACTAAAACAGACATAAAAGAAGTGGAGGGGTCAGCAGATGGCATGGAGGTTAAGGCAGCTGGATCCTGCATGGCTGGCTGCATGGTTCAAATCCTTGGAAATGACACCAAGCACATGTGCAAGCATGCCTGAAGACCATAGAGGAGAATGAAGGAAAAAGGACTGAGGAGCAGCCACCCTTCCTGGGGGTGATTCCTCACTTTCTCTCTCTCTGTCTTTTGCAAGCGCATGCGCCCATACCAAACTTAAAAAAAAAAAAGTACAGAATTGAAAAAATAGAATCAACAGTATCAAAAATTGCTGAATCATATAGTAATTCTATTTTTAATTTTTGAGAAATCACCATGCTGTTTTCCACCATATTTATTGTAGCATCTTACATTCCCACCTGTAGTGCATGAGTGCCAGTTTTTTCATATCATTGCCAACACTAATTTTTTTGTAGTTAGCCACCCCAATGGGTGTGAAGTGGTATCTCATTGTGGTTTTAACTTACATTTTCCTAAAGATTAGATATGTTGAACATCTTTTCATGTGCTAATTCTTTTTTTTAAGAGAGATTTTTGCAGGACAAATGGATATCATAATGGTTCTGTGGCTGGACTCCCACATAGTCATCCATGGTTCAAGTCTCGGATCCAATGGCTTAAAAACTCACACCAGGCATGTGTGCATGTGACTTCAGCCCCTTAATCACTATGCAACCTCCTGGCCCCATGTTGCCTAAATTAAAATATGGTTCTTTGTGGGGCCGGTTGGTGGCATGGTGGTTGGTTAAAGGTGCTGGATTACTACATGGCTGACCTCAGTTCGAGTCCCAGACCTGGTAGCTTGCTTTCTCACTTTCCCTTTCTCTCTGTCTCTCTCTGGTCAAATTAAAAAATAATGATAACAAGTGGAATTAAATAAATAAATAAATTTTTTAAATGATGGTTCTTTGTTGTTATTGAGTTGTAGTTTTTTTAAAAAATCATTTCATTTAACTTTAATTAATTAATTAATTTGACCAGAGAGGGACAGAGTGAGGGAGAGTAAGAGGAAAAGAGAGAGAGAGGGAAAGTGAGAAAGCAAGCCACCAGGTCCAGGATTCAAAACACGGTTGGTCATGTGGACCCTTTAACCACTACACCACCTGTCAGCCCCTAGTTACAGTTCTTTGTGTATTCTAGATACTAATATTTATGTAGTAATCCCTTATTAGATATATGTTTGCGAACATTTTCTACTCTCCTATTTTATTTTTCTCTGTTAATAGTGCCCTTTGGGGGACCAGCAGTTGGTATAATGGCTATGTTGCTGGACTCCCACATAGTTGACCACGGTTCAAGTCTGGGATCCGGTGGCTTAAACTCATGCCAGGTGCGTGTGTGTGTGTACCCAAGATCCCGAGAGGAGAATGAAGGAGAAGGGATTGTGGTATGGCCATCCCCCTGGGGGGTGATTTCTCGCTTTCTAACTCTCTCTCTCTCTCTGTCTTTCGGCGAGCACACACACTCTATAGCAAAAACCTCTCCAAAAAAAGAAAAGAAAAGAAACAACAACAACAAAAATAGTGTTCTTTGGTGCATAAAGTTTTTAATTGTGATGAAGTCAGCTCACTCAATTTTTTTTAAAGAATGATTTTGTTTAACTCTATTTATTTAATTTATTTATTTATTTTAATTTGACCAGAGAGGCACAGAGTGAGAGACAGGGAAAGTGAGAAAGCAAGCTGCCAGGTCTGGGACTTGAACTACAGTCAACCATGTGGGAGTCCAGTGCCCTTAACCACCACGCTAGCTGCCAGCCCTCATTTATTGTGTGTGTGTGTGTGTGTGTGTGTGTGTGTGTGTGCTACATCTACTTTTGATTTCATATTTTAAAAAGTATTGTTAAATCCAATAGCATGAGCCTTTTTCCTATATTTTTTTCTTAAGAGGTTTATAGGTGCTACTCTTGTTTAGGTTTTTGATCCACTTTTATTTATTTGTTATTATTTGGTTTTTAATTTACTTTTTAAAGAATTAAAAAAAAATTTTTGTCATTGTTATTTTTAAATTTGGCCAGAGAGAGAGAGAAAAGGAAAGTGAGGATCCTGAGATGTATACTGAACTTCAGCTCTGAAATATTGATTTCCTTGACCAAAAATGAAGATTTTCTGCTGAGACTTCTTACTCCAGACTCATTTCTAGTGGGTAGGGCTACCTCTGCCTCTTTATCTCTATTTATCTCTGTCTCTATCTGTCTCACTGTGTCTCTCTGTGACTTTTAATTAAAAAAAATTTTTTTTTAAGGTGAAGTATTCTCTGGGTCTCAAGCCTCTGCTTTATTGTGTTAATTGGTGCCTTTCCACATTCCATTTAGGAAAGGCACAAACCCAGGTCAGGTTCATCCTGAGAAAGATACTTTGAAATAATCATGTCACGTGGTGCGGTTTTCATTTTTTGCCTTTTTTTTTTTTTTTTTTGCAGAGGTTTTTGCTATAGGGCGCATGTGCTTGCCAGAAAGACAGAGAAAGAGAGACAGAAAGCGAGAAATTAGCCCCCAGAGGGGATGGCCATGCCGCAATCCCTTCTCCTCCATTCTCCTCTCGGGATCTTGGGCACGTATGTGAGTTTAAGCCACTGGGTCCGAGACTTGAATCACAGTCGACTACATGAAAGTCCAATGACATAGCCCTTATGCCATCTGCTGGTCTCCTCATTTTCTGCTTTTTAAAATTAAAATCTAACAGTTTGGGGACCAGCAGTTGGTGTAATGGCTATGTGGCTGGAGTCCCATGTAGTCGACCGCAGTTGGAGTCTCGGACCTGGTGGCTTTTTAAATCACCCTGGGTGCGTGTGCGTGCATACCTAAGATCCTGAGAGGAGAATGGAGGAGAAGGGATTGTGGTGTGGCCACCCCCCCCCCGGGGGGGGTGATTTCTCTCTTTCTGTTTCACTGTCTCTTTCTGGTGAGTACAGACACCCTATAGGTCTTCTTTTTTTTAATTTTTAAAATTTTTTTCTTCTTCTAACCGCGGTTCACATCCTGGACCCGGTGGCTTAAAACCCACGCCAGGCGCATGTGCGTGCAT
>NW_006159862.1:550764-570229 GCF_000334495.1 Tupaia belangeri chinensis | reverse complement strand
AAAAAAAAAAGAATATTCCTCTATTCCCACTGAATCTGATGCACAAAAAGTGAAAACGGAACAGAAGAGAGATTACAGATCATCTCCTTCTGCACACCTCTAAACACTCAGATTGAACTTCAAGAATTAGGAAGAAACGCACCATGCATTAGATGACTAGAAGTCACTGCAGAGTCACAAGAAATATTGGAAAGCAAGAAAATACCTCTCCTCTAAGGGAAAAGAATAACTCCTCTTCATCCTCAGACAATACAATGAAACTCATGGAAATGTCTGATAAAGAATCTAGAATATTCATAATGACAAAGCTAACAGAGATGAAAGTGAAGAGAGACAATGAACTGCAGAAGAGGAAGGAGAAAGGAGCTAACAACAAGTTTCAGGAGATGAGGAAATTTTTGTAAGATCTAAAAGAGGAAATACACACTATAAAAAGGAATCAAATGGACTTGTTAGAGATGAAGGCTATAAAACAGGAAGTCAAAACCTCCCTTGAAAATATTAAAAGCAGACTAGGTCATACAGAAAATCAAATCTCAGATGCAGAAGATAGAATTGCTAGCCTAGAAAAATCCACCACTAAGACTGAGAAAATTGAAAAAAAAAATGAGAACACTATACGAGAAATACTAGATACTATCAAATGTCCAAACCTCTGGATAATTGGTATCCCAGAAGGCAAAGAGACTCATAAGGGCATTGATAATCTATTCTATGAAATCCTGGAAGAAAACTTTCCAAACCTAGAGAGGCATTCAAAGATCCAGACCCAAGAAATACAAAGGAATCCAAATAGAATCAACCCAAGGTCTTCTCCAAGATACATTATAATCAGATTGAGCAAAACCACAAAGACAAGATACTACGATTAGCAAGAGAAAAACATCAAGTTATCTACAAAGGATATCCCATCAGGCTAACAGCAGACCTCTCATTGGAAACAATGTGAGCAAAGAAAGAATGAGAAAATATATTCAAAGTTTTAAGGGAAAAGCAATTTCAACCAAGAATACTGTACCCAGCAAGATTATACTTCATATGGGAAGAAAAGACAAGACATTCTCAGATACACAAAACTGAAAGAATTTACAAGTACCAGACCAGATCTCCAAGAAGTTCTGAAGGGAGTTCTATACCAGGAAAGTTAAAAACAGATACACAGAAATGAGAGCTCAAAAACTAAGAAAATGGCCAACTTAGTCATAGGGACAAGTCTGGAGTTGAATATTATATCCCAGAATTTAATCAGGTAAATTAAACCACAACAGAAGATAGAGTAAGTACATGAGACTGAACTGGTGAAATAGAATTTTATGACTTTTGACTAAAACATTGCTGATTTTCCTCTAGGTTTTGTTTTCTGGTTTTAAGGATCTTTGTCCTGTCTGTAGCTGCCGATAGGTTTATGTACCTACTATTTAACAGACTCCTAACCTGTTTCCTGACTTTAAGGTTTATGCAAAGTTCCTTAGCATTTCTTTGATTTATTAAAGCTAAAACTGCTTTTCTTGAAATTAAAATATGTATTTTAAAATACCTATTTAATGACCATAGTAAGCTATCTGGCATCAGCCACGTACTACCTTATAGTATATTCATTCTACTCAGTTTCACGCCTAAAGTCAGACATGTATTCACAGATATGTATATACCAGCTGAACTTGCTATTGAAAGTAGTTAGATTATTTAAGAAATTTTGTGAATCAATAACATGTGGGGAAGAAAAGGAATGGAAAATAGCTGTAGACACCTGAGATAGTGTGGGAAGAGGATAGGAAATGGCAGAAGGTAAGAAGTAAGGGTAAAAAAGAAAAATATATATTTTTACACACACATATATACACATATGAAACTAGAAATGGAAAGTTATTGATGATAACATGTATAATTAAGCCATTATGCAGTATATTCTGGATGGGAAATCATATTGTGTATGTTGTGATGATGCTTAGGGAATGAATGTAAATTAATTTTAATGAAAAAAAGTTTCAGAAGAAAATTACAGTGTACTTGTCACTAGATTCTAGTTTTGTCCCTATTTTCAGTTTGGGTATTTAGTGAGTCAATAAAATGTGAAAAAAAAAAAAAAGAAAGAAAGAAAGAAAAAGAAAGAAAAGGAAACTGAGAAAGCAAGCCACCAGGTCAAGGTGGCCATGTGGGAGTCTAGCACCTTAACCATTGCACCACTCACTGGCCCCATTTATTATTTTTTTTAGAAAAAATTTTACTATTGGGCACATGGACTTGCTGGAGAAACAGACAGAGAGACTGAAATAAAGAAATCACCCCCAGGAGGATGGCCATGCTGAAATCCCTTCTCCTCCTCCATTCTCTTTTAGGGATTTTGGGCACACACACACACATGCCTGGCATGAGCATTTTTTTTTTTAGAGGTTTTTGCTATAGGGCACGTGTGCTCGCCAGAAAGACAGAGAGAGACAGAGAGATAGAAAGCGAGAGAATCACCCCCCAGGGGGGATGGTCATGCCGCAATCCCTTCTCCATTCTCCTCTTGGGATCTTGGGCACACATGCACATGTGCCGGCATGAGTTTAAGCCCCTGGGTCTGGGACTCAAACCACGGTCAGCTACATGGGAGTTCAGCAACATAGCCGTTACATTAATCGCTGGTTCCGCTTGGCATGAGTTTTAAGCCTCCAGGTCCAGGACTCAAAGCATGGTTGTCAATGTGGGATTCCAGCAACGTAACCATTATGCTATCTGCTGGTCCCTCTTTGATTGATTTTAGCTACTTTTTGCATGTGGCATAAGGTAAGAGCTCAACTTTATTCTTTTGCTTGCAAATATCTAGTTTTCCCAATGGTATTTGTTAAAAAGTCTGTCCTTTCTCTGACTAAATGGTCTTGACAAATTTGCTGAAAACCATTTGACCATGTGTGTGAAAGTTTATTTCTGAGCTCTTTTTATACTTGATTCCATTGGAATCATGTCTCTCTTTATGCCAGTAGGACACTATTTTGATTACAGTAACTTTGTAGTAAGTTTTGAAATCATAAAGTATGAAATCTCCACCTTGAGACCAGCAGTTGGTGAGTAGCTATATTACTGGACTCCCATGTAGTCAACCCCGGTTTGAGTCCCGGATCCAGTGGCTTAAACTCACGCCGGGCGTGTGTACATGCGTGCCCAGGATCTTGAGAGGAGAATGGAGGAAAAGGGATTACAGTGTGGCCATCCACCCCAGTGGAGGGGTGATTTCTTGCTTTCTGTCTCTCTGTCTTTCTGGTGAGTGCATGTGCCCTATAGCAAAAACCTCTCAAAAAAAAAATCTCCATCTTTATTATTTTTTTAAAGAATTATTTTATTTATTATTATTTTTTTACATGAGTTTTTCCAGAGAGAGAGAGAGAGTCACCTCCAGGTCCAGGACTTGAACCATGGTCAGCCATGTGGGAATTCCAGTGCCTTAACCACCTCACCTCCTGCTGGCCCCTCCACTTTTATTCTTTCTTAAGATTGTTTTGGCTATGTAGAGTCCCTTGAAATTTAGTTTATATTTTTCTACTCCACAAATTGTGCAAAATACATCTTTGGGATTCTGATGGGAATTGCATTGAGTCTTTAGATTGCTTTGGGTAATATTTGACATCTTAGCAATATTAAATTACATGCACATGTGCCTGGTGTGAGTTTCAAGCCTCCAGGTCCGAGACTTGAACGTGTTTGGCCATGTGGGAGTACAACACCTTAACCACCACACCACCTGCTGGCCCCTACTTCTTTGTTTTTAATTTGGATGCTGACTGAGTCCAGCACTAGAATTCAGAGGGTAAAATGCAGGTGCAGGAGAACAGAAGACAGAAATTTGGATTTGTTAAATATTGTAGTAAACATCTGTATACATTATGTAATAGTTACGTTACGCCACAGGTCACTTTACTATTCTGGTTACTTCATACATAAAACGATAATAATAATTTCTCTGCACAGGACTTTTGACAGGAGCAAGTGAGTTAAATTGTGCATGCATGGTTCTTAAATTATCATGTATTATATAAACAGGTATAACATTATATCTATATTGCGATGAACTGTGTGGGAAACTGCACATCAGCGAGTCCGCTGAGGCCATCTTATGTCTTATACTATTGCCATTTTAAGGAAACCTTTAGGTTTCGATTTCTCAGCGAGCAAACAATCATAGAACGCCAAAAGCCACAATTGGCTCCCCTTCAAAACCTCACCTTCAAAACCATACTTTGATTGGCCACTGCCCTTGGTACTCACCGATTGGCGAGCCTAGAATCCCTCAGATTTGCATATCCGGCACCTTATGATCGGTCTATAAGGCAACTAATCATAACTCACCTTCTACAATCCTTCATTAGCATATAGGACAATGAATCATGACTCATCAACAAGTATATAACCACCATCCCTGGCCCACAATAAACTGATGATCCTGAAGAGTTGTAACACTGTGCTGTCTCCGTGCTGTTCGTCCCATCTCTCACTCCTTCCCTCAGGAAACCTGTCCGACTGTCCTGCGGGTCGGGACAGAACTGAGTATTTGCATCCCCTAGAAAATTAATATGTTGAAATTCTACCTCCAAATGTGATTATATTAGGAGGTGGAGCCTTTGGAAGGTAATTAGGTCATGAGGTTGGATCCTTCATGAATGGGATTTGTGCCCTTATAAAAGGGACCACCAGAGAGCTGTTTTGCCCCCTTTCCACATGTGAGGCTATAATGAGAAGTTGACAGCCTGATCTGCAAGAATGCCCTCACCAGAATCGGACCATGCTGACCTTAGACTTCCAGCTACTAGGACTTTGAGAAATAAAATTTTGTTGGTCTGCTTGTTTTTTAGTTTTTTTTTTTTCTATAGGATATGTGCACTCGTTGAGAAGAGAAAGAGAGAGGAGGTGAGAAATCACCCCCCAGGTGAGATGAGCACACTCCACCAATCCCTTCTCCTCCATTCTACTATTCTACTCTTGAGATTTTGGGCATGCATGCACATGTGTCCGGCATGTTCTCAAGTCACAGGATCCAGGACTCAAACTACACAGATGACTATATGGGACCTTAACCACCACATCACCTGCTTGCCCAATTTTTGTTGTTTATAAGTCACTAAAGCCGTTTATAAGCCATTCAAGCCATGATATTCCATTGTAGCAGACCTAACTGACTAGGACAATATTTTTACTATTCTCCAAGTGTTTCTTCATATTAGAGCACATATGTATGCACATAAGAGTGAGAGAATGTGAAAGAGAGAGAAAGAGATAAGCATCCTCCACAGGATTTGGTCATGTCGCAATCCCCTCTAGCCCATCAGATCTTGGGCACTAGTGCATGCCTGGCGTGCTGCAGGCTTTGGGTGCATGCTTTATGCTGACTGGGGCCTGGGATTAGAATCGTGGTCACCCTTGGGATCTGGCTTTTATTAACCACTGCACCATCTGCTGGCCCCAGGATCTAGCTTCTCTTATTCCTACCACCATGCAGCTGGCCTGACAGTGTATTATTTTATGTATGTATGCATTATTCAATTTGACCAGAGAGAGACACACAGAGGGGAAGGGAGAGGGAGAAAACAAGCTGCCAGGTCCAGGGAGCTCGAACCGTGGTTGGCCATGTGAGAGTCCAGTGCCTTAATCACCACATCACCTGCCAGCCCCCAAAGTATATTATTATTATTTGAGAGAGATTTTTGCTATAGAGTTGTGCACTCGCTGGAGAGACAGAGAGAGATAGAGAGACAGAAAGTGAGAACTCACACCCTAGTGAGGATAGCCACACTGCAATACCTTCTCTTCCATTTTCCTCTTGGGGATTTTGGGCACACACACACATGCCTGGTGTGACTTTAAAGCTGCCAGGTCTAGGACTCAAACCATGGTCCACCACATGGGAGTCCAAGGACATTATTCCTTCTGTTGGTCCCCACAGTATATTATTTTTTAAAAATGAAAATGGGGCCAGCAGGTGACATGGAGGTTAAGCTCGTTGGATGCCACATGGCTGTTAAAGCGGTTGGATTCCACATGGCTGCCTCTGCAGTTCAAGTCTCTAGACCTAGTGGCTTGAAAATCACTCCAGGTATGTGTTCGTGTGCCCAAAATCTCTAGAAGAGAATGGAGAAGGGATTTTGGTGAGGTCATCCTTCCTGGGGGGTGTTTTCTCACTCCCTTATCTCTCTGGTACATGCAGCCTATAGCAAAAACTAAAACTAATAATAATAATAATAATAAATGAATAAAATTTGATCCTCAGCCCCACACTCTCCCTCCCTGTCATAATTTCTGTCCTTTGTGTATCACTTTATTGTATGTGCCTGTAAGTTCCCTGATACCTGATCTCCAGATTCAGTGGCTCAGAGAATGAGTCATTTAACTCTCTGGTACATGCAGCCTATAGCAAAAACTAAAACTAATAATAATAATAATAATAAATGAATAAAATTTGATCCTCAGCCCCACACTCTCCCTCCCTGTCATAATTTCTGTCCTTTGTGTATCACTTTATTGTATGTGCCTGTAAGTTCCCTGATACCTGATCTCCAGATTCAGTGGCTCAGAGAATGAGTCATTGGCTTTAGGTTGCAAAGTGGGACTTCCCCTCAGGCAAAGTCAGAAGCACAATCCAAGAAAGTCTGCCCAGATGGGCTTCCTGTTGCTCTCCTCAGTGTAAGTGCTGTTTTTTTCTCCCCTGACCTTACAGAACTTGTCTTGAGGGGTGCGTGTCCAAGTCAGAGTGGCCTTTTTTTTTAGTCATCTCGGTACAAATCTGTGGAAGGGAAATCAGCAGGGGTGGCAAGGCGGACTCTGTGCAGTCAGTTGTCAAGATACCTACGTGGGCCCCAAGTGCTAGGAGGGACCCCGACCTCCCTGGTCATTTAGACGTTGGACAGAGAACCTGTTTCCCTCTGACGTTACACTGTACCTTTTACCTGTATCCGCTCAATTACAGACTGTAGTTAGGCAGGGGCGAGCTGGGAGACGGCACTGCTTTGGAGTTGGAGGCTGAAGAGTGGGAAAAAGTGGCATAGCAAGATGGAGAGGCTCTTGAGAAAGCAGGGCAGGAAGGGAGCAGAAAAGTATCAAACAAAACTCCAGAGGAGTAAACCAGACTGGAGAAGTTCAGCGATGCCCTGCAGAAGTCTGTGGCCTGAGGAGAAAAGCTGTTCCAACACGGGGAGCTCATGGTCTGACAATGGAGGCTCAATCTTTAAGTGGCCTGCGAGGACCACTTCTGTCTCCCGAATGGGACCCAGCGCCTAGTCATTCGACATGTATCATGGGCAGAATAAACATTTGTCAACGAACAAGCTGTTTTCCATTTCCTGTGTCTCAGTTTGCTCAGCGCTGGTGACATTGGTTCAAGAGCAAGGTGAGTGTGTGTGTTACTGTGGTCTCAGGCTTTGATCGCTTTGGACGCTTTGGACGAGGGTGTGGACATTAAAAGAACCCAGGCGCTGACACTGATCCATCATGTGTTTGAGGACCATGATGTACAGGAGCCCTAGATCTCATTTCTTTTCTTTCTTCTTAACTTATTCAGTTCATTCAAAAAACAATGACAAAAAAATTTCAGTTGCAATACTACAATTTTGCAAAAAGATGCACACTCATCATACCTTTCTTTTCTTTTTTTTTTTTTTTTGGAGAGGTTTTTGCTAGAGGGTGTGTGCACTCACCAGACAGAGAGAAACAGAGTTCTAGAAAGCGGGAACTCACCCGCCCTCCCGGGGGATGGCCACGGTGCAATCCCTTCTCCTCCATTCTCCCCGCTCGGTGTGACCAAAAAAAGACCATGCTGACTTGGGCATGTGACACACAGCCCTCATCAAAACAAGCTCTGTAAGGTCAAGGGAGAAAGGACAGCACTTACACTGAGGAGGGCAACAGGGAGCCTATCATACCGTGTCTGGGATTTGACTGCATGTGAGTCTAGCGACATAGCCATTACACAACTATTGGTCCTCATGTCAGCATTAGGCAAAATGCTCTTTTAATACATAAATTGACAAACACTGTCGTGAACTATTTCAGATAATACAAAAGAAAAAGATTTTGATTTCTCTCTTGTAAACAAAAGTTCATCATTTATTCTTTCTTTCTTTTTCGGTCTCACACCACCGTCTAGATCTCATTTCATCTCACCAGTTCTTTGACAGGTGTGGCAGGGGGCCCAGATCTCCCCGCCCAAAGCCACAACGCAGCGAGGGCGTGTTCTCCCATTATGTAAACTGTTCAGGGACGATCTCCTTCCACGCCACGGACACCGATTTCCGGTGACGCGCGAAACAGCCACACGGTTCAGCCACGACTTTAGGCCAAGCGCTCCTCACACCCGAGCCGAGCGCATCGACGCTCTACTTCCTAGGCCTGGAAAAAGAGCGAGATGGATCGACTGTTTTACCTGCTAGGGAAGCTGAGCGCTGATTGGCTGAGGGTGGACCTGCCGCGCGCATGCGGAGACGCCGCCGTGGGGCTCGGGGTCGGTGGCCCGGGAGCTGAGAGATGGCTTCGGCGTTGGTTGAGAGATGACCCAGGTCAGTCCCCAGGGCCGCAGTCCAGCTCCCCGAGTGCCTAGAAACCGCCAGAGGCGGGGCAGGAGGGCTGAGGAGGGACTCGGGTCACCCAGTCCTGTCCAGTGCACGCGATGTCGCCCTGTGGTCTGGCACCTGTCTCTGCCCCTGGGGGCCCTTTCCTAGACTCCGGGGTCTTTAGACTCACCTCAGAGTCCCTTGTTTTGTTTCTCTGCTTTCATCCCTCCCCCTCTGCTTTGCCGCGGTCCTTTTTCTTGCTATCCCTCGAGTATATTCAAGAGAAAAAAAAATTTTGGAGCGGGTTAAATGTCTTTAATTGGAACGCCAACAAACTGTCTAGTTACAGATTTTCAAAAAAAGAGAAAAAAAAAAAAAAAAAAAAAAAAAAAACCAACCAACCAACCACAAACTAGGCAGTAGCTAAGTCTGTAGGCAATACGCTCAAAGCTACAGGATAAAAAAAACTCCTCAGATCCAAATGAGGGAGCCCTGGTACATATAGGCTAATCACGACTAGTGCTACTGGTACTTCTTAACTCTAGGCGGTTGGAAGACGTCCTAATAAGCCCACTCAGAACATCCAAGTACCCTTTTTCCAGTTTCCAATTCATTAATAAAGATAATTTTTTTGTTAAGTCTATTTCAGAAAACTTTTTCCAAGTCACTTTATTTACAATGACAACTTTTAGAAGGTCACCAAAGTTAAATGGACAATCAACTAGGCAGAAATTGCTTTACAGGAAGAGGAAAAGCCCAAAATGCCATTTTCTATAGAGAACCCACCGTTCAGTTTTATTCAGAGCAAAGAAAAAAGAAACTTTTTTTTTTTGAGAGGTTTTTGCTATAGGGAGCATCCACTTGTCAGAAAGACAGAGACATAGAGACCAAAAACAAGAAATCACCCTCAATCCCTTCTCCTCCATTCTTCTCTCAGGATCTTGGGCATGCACACACATGCTCCTGGTGTGAGTTTAAGCCACTGAGTCCAGGACTGGAACCATGGTTGACTACATGGGAGTTGAGCGACATAATTACGCCAACTGCTGGTCCCAAAAAAGTCAAAAGGCATAAAATTTCATTTCACCAGTTCAGTTTCATGTACTTTATCTTCTGTTGTGGTTCAATTTTCCCAATTAAATTCTGGAATATAATATTCAACCTCAGGCTTGTCCTTATGATTAAATTGGTTATTTTCTTGGTTTTTGAATTCTTATTTCTGTGTGATTTTATTTAATTTTCCTGGTATAGCACTCCCTGCAGAACTTCTTGGATATCTGGTCTGGTGTTGGTAAATTCAGGTTTTGCTTATCTGGGAATGTTCTTATCTTTTTTTCCCATATGAAGGATAATCTTGCCCGGTATCTTGGTTGCAGTCGCTTTTCCCTTAACACATTGAATATATTTTCCCATTCTTTCATCACTGGCGTTGTTTCCAATGAGAGATCCACTGTGAGCCTGATGGGGTATCCTTGGTAGGTAACTTGATGTTTTCTCTCTTGCCAGTCTTAATATCTTTGTGGTTTTGGTTAATCTGGCTATAATGTGTCTTGGAGAAGATCTTGAGTTGATTCTCTTTGAGGTCCTTTGTATTTTTTGGGACTGGATCTTTGAATGCCTTTCTAGGTTTGGAAAGTTTTCTTCCAGGATTTCATGGAATGGATATCAATGCCCTTATGAGTCTCTTCCCTTCCTGGGATACCAATTATCCAGATGTTTGGAAGTTTGATGGTATCTAGTATTTCTCGTATAGTAGTCTCATTTTTTTGGAGCAATTTTCTCAATCTTTGTGGTGGATTTTTCTAGGCCAGCAATTCTATCTTCTACATATGAGATTCAATTTTCAGTATGATCTAATTTGCTTTTAGTACTTTCAAGGGAGGTTTTAACTTCCTATATTATAGTCTTCATCTCTAACAGGTACATTTGATACATTTTTACAGTGTGAATTTCCTCTTTTAGATCTTGCAAGAATTTCCTTATCTTCTGATGAGAAAAAAAGCCAGTGGAATATCATCTCTCCTCTCTTCAATCTCTGTGAGCTTTGTCACCAGGAAAATTCTAAATTCTTTATCTGGCATTTCCATGAATTTC
This sequence comes from Tupaia belangeri chinensis, assembly GCF_000334495.1. Lineage (NCBI taxonomy): Eukaryota > Metazoa > Chordata > Mammalia > Scandentia > Tupaiidae > Tupaia > Tupaia belangeri. The sequence continues at coordinate 559,616 of NW_006159862.1, read as the reverse complement.
ATCATACTGTCTGAGGATGAAGAGGAGTTATTATTTTTCCTCAGAGAGGTATTTTCTTGTTTTTCCATATTTCTTGTGACCCTGCGGTGATTTCTAGTCATCTGATGGATGGTGTGCATTTCTTCTTAAAGTTCAGTCTGAGTGTTCAGAGGCATGCAAAAGGAGGTGATCTGCAATCTCTCTTCTGTTCCATTCTCACTCTTTGTGCATCTGAATTAGTGGGAATAGAGAAATATTCTGATCCTAATTGTATTCAGATATTTATATCCTATTCACTTGGATCTGTCTAGACATTTCCTGTGTAGGAGTTGAGAAGCCAATGAATAAAGATAAAGAAAAGAATTGGAGAAAAGGAAGAAGAAAATGTAAAATAAAAAGAAAAAAAGGATAATCTATAAATTTTAATTTTAAAAAGTAAAAATTGAAAACCGCATGGCATGCAAGTCTCTGAAAGCAATATTTCACAGCTGAAGTTCAGAATCCACATGGAGATGGGCCTGGGTTTGTGCCTTTCTAGAAATAAGTGAGGAAGAAGTCTCAGCAGAAAATCTTCATTTTAAGTCTCTGAAAGCAATATTACACAGCTGAAGTTCAGGATCCATGTGAGACTATCTCCATTTCATGTAAAAGGGTGAGGGCTTGCCTGTGGCTGCCAGCAGCACTGGCAGGGCCAGCATGTGAGACCATCTCCATTTCATGTAAGAGGGTGAGGGCTTGCTTATGGCTACTGGCAGCACTGGCAGGACCAGCATCCAGGCTCCCGGTGTGTGGAGCCAACATTCCCCTCCATTATCTTCACTGTGTCCTCAGCCTGACTGAGCAGACTCTAATGCGCTCAACTGCTGAGAGAAGGAGAATCTAAAGATGGGGCGGTGGCATACCGCCTCTGTTTGTTTTCCCCATACCCAGGGTCTAGGGGTCAACAAATCTAGCCTGAATTAGAAAAGGGAGGAAAATGGAAATGCCATCAGTGCATTGGGGGCCTGTACATCGTGTAAAACAGTGTTTTGTGAGGCTGATACACATGGGAAAGTTGCTGGTTCAAGTCTGGAGACCTCCTTGAATATGCCAGGCACAGGTATACACACAATCAGGGGCTGGCTGAAGCTAGGAGTGGGTCACAGCATCAAGATCCTGTTGGGAGAATCTCTGTCACTCATGGAAGAAATAAATAAACTATTTAATGAGAAGCAGCCGGTGGCATGGAGATTAAGTTACTAGATCCCACATAGCTGACTGCACAGTTCAAGTCCCTGACTGGAGCTTGAAAATCACTCTGGGTGCATGTGGATGTCTGTCCAAAATCCTGAGAAGAGAGTGGAGGAGAAGGGATTATAGTGTGGCCCTCCCCCCGAGGGGGTGATTTCTCACTCTGTGACTGCATACACTCTAAAGCAAAAATTGAAAACAAACAAAACAAAAAAGCCAGTAGAATATTATCTCTGCTGAGAGTAACTAGCAGCAACTCCCATATTGGTTCAAAGCTTGAAATATATTTTTCTTTTCTATAAAAGCCTGTATTATGCTTCTTCATGAAGGGATTTTTTACACTGTCTTCCAAAGTGGACAAGTAACAGTGCACAAGCTATCCAGCTATACTTAACTCCTCCTATTGTAGTCTCAGCATTTTCTTATTTATTTATTTTTTGCAGAAATGCAGTGAGTAAAGGCTATTTACATTTTATCAAACAAATTAATTTTGCCTTGGAGACCATTTAAAAAATGAAACGGAGAGTCCAGCAGATGACGACGTAGTGGTTAAGGCATTGGACTCCCACATGGTCGACTGGCTCAAGTCCTACATCCAGTGGCTTGAAACACACTGTGTGTGTGTGTATGCATGTCCAAAATCCTGAGAGGAGAATGGAGGAGAAGGAGTTATGGTATGGCCATCCCCCCTTGGGGGATGATTTCTCATTTCCGTCTCTGTGTCTTTCTGGCAAGCGTATGTGCCTTATAGCAAAAATCTCTCCTGAAAAACAAAACAAAAACAAATAGAGGGGCTAGCGGGTGCATAGTGGTTAAGGCCACTGAACTCCCACATGGCCGGCCATGGGTTGAGTCTCAGACCTGGCGGCTTAAAACTCACGCCGGGCGCGTGTGCGTGCGTGCCCAAGATCCCGAGAGGAGAATGGAGGAGAAGGGATTGCGGCGTGACCATCCCCCCTGGGGAGTGATTTCTCGCTTTCTGTCTCTATGTCTCTCTGTCTGTCTGGTGAGCCCACGCGCCCTACAGTGAAAATCTCTCCAAAACAAAAACAAAACAAAAACAAATAGAGGGGCTAGCGGGTGCATAGTGGTTAAGGACACTGAACTCCCACATGGCCGGCCATGGTTTGAGTCTCAGACCTGGAGTCTTAAAACTCACGCCAGGTGCATGCTCATGTTCACCCAAACTCCTGAGAGAAGAATGGAGGAGAAGGACTGTGGTGTGGCCATCTCCCATGGGGGGTGATTTTTCACTTTCTGTCTGTCTCTCTGGCAATTGCACGCTCCTTATAGAAAACATGTAAAAAAAAAAAAAGGCACCAGTTCCCAGGAAAGTCGTGAAAAGGGTCAGATTAACTTTATATTCCCCTGGGAGGAGAATGGAGAAGGAATTGCTCACTTTCCCTCTCACTGTCTTCCTTTTCCTCCCCCCCCCCAGCACTTATGCCCTAAGGCAAAAACCTCTCAACATCAACAACAAATTAACAGGCCAGAGGAGGTCTAAGGGCACATATTTCTAAAATAGGATAAAAAGGGACCCCAGGAGGAAGATTGAGGCTGTTTGTCTCACTCAGACTTGGTCTATTCAATCTGTGGAACTTAATTCTCTCCCAATAAACCCTAATCAGCCTATTTCCTTGTCCTTTAATTCTTTGCTGTGACAGGAAAACACAAACCAAACATTTCTCTCTTTTTTTTGAGAGGTTTTTCGCTATAAGGCGCGTGTGTTCGCCAGACAGACAGAGACATAGAGACAGAAAGCGAGAAATCACCCCCCAGGGGGGATGGTCACGCCACAATCCCTTCTCCATTCTCCTCTCGGGATCTTGGGCATGCATGCACACGCGCACGGCGCGAGTTTTAAGCCACCGGGTCCAGGACGCAAACCACCGTCGACTACATGGGAATCCAGCGACATAGCCATTATACTAACTGCTGGTTCCCACAAACCAAATATTTCTGAACCTAATAAAAGTGGCAAGTGACCAAAATCTGCCAGGACAACAGGCTTTGAAATAAAGCCCCTTTGGAGCCAGCAGTTGGTGTGATGGTTAAGGCACTATACTCCCACATGACCAACCATGGTTTTAGTCCTGAAAATGGTGGCTTCCTTTCTCACTTTTCCTTTCTCTCTCTGGTCAAGTTTAAAAATAATAATAATAGTAAATAAAGTAAAATAAATAATTCTTAAATAAAAAGCCTCCTAGAGCTAGCTTCATGACTTGGTGGTTAAGGCAGCCAGATCCCAACCACATAGTTCATTCAAGTTACAGACCCAGTAGCTTGAGAAACACACCTACTGAGTGTGTGTACATTTGCCCAAAATCTCAAAAGGAGAGAAGAATGGAAAAGAAGGGATTGAGGTGTGAGCATTCCCTATGGGAAGGACATTCTCTTTTTTCTTTCTGTCTCTCTCTCTCTGGCTAGAGTATAAGCTAACAGGAACACAAACACACACAAAAAAACCAGAAAGCAAACAAACACATGAAACCTTAAAAAGACATTGTCTCGGGACCAGCAGATGGTGTAATGGTTACATTACTGGACTCCTGTGTAGTCCACCATGGTTCGAGTACTGGACCTGGTGGCGTAAAACTCATGCTGGGCACATGTGTGTGTGCATGCCCAAAATCCCGAGAGGAGAATGGAGATGGGATAGTGGTGTGGCCATCCCCCAGGGGGCTGATTTCTTGCTCTCTGTCTCTTTGTATTTCTCTGTCTGTCTGGGGAGACCACATGCCCTATGACCAAAAAAAAAAAAAAAAAAAAAAAAAGACATTGTCTCAGCTATGGTGTTAGTACCAGGCGGCTCTCTATACATTTACTAGCTTGTAGTTTTCTCTAAGACTGAGTAAATGTCTAATTTTTAGAAAGTAGAGGTCTGAGGCCAGCAGGTGGCTTTGTAGTTAAGGCACTGGACTCCCATGTGGCTGACCACAGTTAGAGTCCTGGACTTAGTAGCTTGAAAATCATACTGGGCACATGTGCGTGTGTGGCCAAAATCCCAAGAGGAGATTAGAAGAGAAGGGATTGTGGCATGGCCATCCCCCTTAGGGGGTGATTTCTCATTTTCCCTTCCACTGTCTCTTTCCCCTTTCTTTCTGGTAAATGCAAGTACTAGTGGCAAAAACCTTGAAACAAAACAAAATAAAGCAAAAAAAGACATGCATCTCTCCTTCTAAATTGTTACAACTTATTTTTCATTATTCTGACCTGATGTTCTTAGGATATAAAGATTTTAGCAAAGTTACCTGGGGGGAATTAAAAGTTAGTGCTGTGGGATATCAAACAACACTAGACTGTGTCTATGCAAACCATGAGGTTTCTCATCTTGACAGAATCTTGCTCAAACCTCTTGCCAAGGATCTTTATTATGTCCCCCATTGTTTCAGTGACATGTCAACTATCCAAGTGGACCACTTGCTACTAAATGATTCATAGCACAAAGAAGGAGCAACTCAATTGGAAAATATAATATATTACGTCTAATTCTCAAAAGATAGTTTTTGGATAGGGATGATTGTTCATGGATAGATGGAGGGATAGACATGGACACATAGTGAGGCAGAAATGTAATTTTCATGTCTCCTGTGTCACCAAGTGCAATGTTCAGTTAATGGATTACTATACATTTATCCCTTGTAGGGAATTTTCATTAGCTACCAACTTATATTGAAGCATAAAAGCAAATAAATTCTCTAAAATAAATTCTCTAAGGTTATAAAGTCTGTTCTTAAGAAGGTTATGTGGTTAAACTTTTTGATGTGGGTGATTTCATTGTCATAAGCAATGTATCCCCAGCCTCTAGGCCATGAACTGCTGTGGCCTGTCAGGAACCGTGCTGCGGAGCAGGAGGTGAGCCAGCAAAGCTTCATCTGTATTAACGGTTGCTCCCCATTGCTTGCATTACTGCCTGAGCTCCACCTTCTGTCACTTTAGCAGAGGCATTAGATTCTTATAGGAGCATGAACCCTCTTGTGACCTGCACATATGAGGGTTCTGGATTGTGTTCTCTCATAACCACCCTCACAATTCATCCATCTCCACAACCCCCACCACACAGTGGAAAAATTGTCTTCTGTAAAACTGGTCCCTTGTGCCAAAAAGGTTATGGACCACTGGTCATAGGAGTCAAGCACTGCTCTCTGGTGGTCACATGAGAGAATGACATCAATAAGGGGGGGGCTCTGCCCACCCTGAGATGGATACCAAACTTGAGCTGTGAAATGTTGCTTTCCTTGACCAAAAATGAAGATTTTCTGCTGAAACTTCTCCCTCCAGATTAATTTCTACTGGGAAAGGCACAAACTCAGGCCAGGCCTGACATGAGATGGATGTCAAACTTGAGCTGTGAAATATTGCTTTCCTTGACCAAAAAGATTTTCTGCTAAAATTTCTCCCTCCAACTTCATTTCTAGTGGGTAGGACTACCTCTGTCTCTTTCTCTCCATTTCTCTCTGTCTCCCTCTGTCTTGCTGTGTTTCCCTGTGACTTTTAATTTTTTTTTTTTTTCAAAAAATTATCTTCTGGGAACCAGCAGTTAGTGTAATGGCTATGTCGCTGGATTCCCACATAGTCGACCGCAGTTCGCGTCCTGGACCCGGTGGCTTAAACTCACGCCAGGCGCATGTGCGTGCGTGCCCAAGATCCCGAGAGGAGAATGGAGGAGAAGGGATTGTGGCATGACCCCAGGGGGGATGATTTTTCGCTTTCTGTCTCTATGTCTCTGTCTGGCGAGCGCATGCGCCCTGTAGCGGAAACCTCTCAAAAAATTATTTTCTTTCTTTCTTTTTTTGAAGAGGTTTTTGCTATAGGACGTGTGCACTCGCCAGAAAGACAGAGAGATAGAAAGCGAGAAGTCGCCCCTCCCAGGGGGTATGGCGATGTCTCAACCCCTTCTCCTCCATGCTCCTCTTGGGATCTTGGGCACGCGCGCACACGTGCCCGGTGTGAGTTTAAGCCACAGGGTTCGGGACTTGAATCGTGGTCGACCACATGGGAGTCCAGTGACCTAAACATTACGCCAACTGCTGGTCCCTTTTTTTCAAAAAAAATTTTTAAGGTAAAGTATTCTCTTGGCTCTCAAGCCCGTCATTTGTTGTGCTAATTAGTGCCTTTCTCCATTTTATATAGGAAAGGCATATGCATGCTGCGCAGTTTTCATTTTTTGCCTTTTAAAATTAGAATATTATATTTTCTCCTTTTTTATTTAATTTTTTCTTTTTCTTTTCTCTAATTCTTTTTCTTTTCTTTTTTTTTTTTTTGAGAGATTTTTGCTATAAGGCACATGCGCTCGCCAGAAAGACAGACAGACAGACAGAAAGTGAGAAATCACCCCTCAGGGGGGTTGGCCACACTGCAACCTCTTCTCCTCTATTCTCCTCTTGGGATCTTGGGCGTGCATGCACATGCACCTGGCGTGAGTTTAAGCCACCGAGTCTGGGACTCCAACTGCAGTCGAATATATGGGAGTCTAGCAACATAGCCATTATGCTAACTGCTGCTCCCCCTCTTCTCCAATTCTTTTCCTTTTTTTTTTTTTTTTGTTTAATCTTTATTCATTGGGTGCTCAGCCTCTATGCACTAAGTGTCTAGATATGTCCAAGTGAACAGGAACCAAACATCTGAATACGATTAGGGTCAGAATATTCCTCTGCTCTCACTGAATATGATGCACAAAGAGTGAAAATGGAACAGAAGAGAGATTACAGATCATCTTTTTCTGCATGCCTCTGAACACTCAGATTGAACTTCAAGAGTTAGGAAAAAACACACCATCCATCAGATGTGTAGAAATCACTGCAGGGTCTCGAGAAATATGGGAAAGCAAGAAAATACCTCTCCTCCAAGGGAAAAGAATAACTCCTCTTTATCCTCAGGCAGTACAATGAAACTCATGGAAATGTCAGCTAAAGAATTTAGAATAGTCATAGTGACAAAGCTAATGGGGATGGGAGAGAAGAGAGACAATGAACTGCAGAAAAGGCAGGAGAAAGGAGCTGACAAGTTCCAGGAGATGGGGAAATTCTTGCAAGATCTAAAATAGGAAATACATACTATAAAAATGAATCAAATGGACCTGTTAGAGTCGAAGGCTATAATACAGGAAGTCAAAACCTCCCTTGAAAATATTAAAAGCAGACTAGGTCATACAGAAAATGGAATCTCAGATATAGAAGATAGAATCGCTGGCCTAGAAAAATCCACCATGAAGACTGAGAAAATTTCCCCCCAAAATGAGAATAACATGAGAAATACTAGATACCATCAAATGTCCAAACATCCAGATAATTGGTATCCCAAAAGGCGAAGAGACTCATAAGGGCATTGATAATCTATTCTATGAAATCCTGGAAGAAAACTTTCCAAATCTAGAGAGGCATTCAAAGATCCAGTCCCAAGAAATACAAAGGACCCCAAATAGAATCAACCCAGGAAGATCTTCTCAAAGACACATTATAGCCAGATAGACCAAAACCATAGACAAAGACAAGATAGTAAGATTGGCAAGAGAGAAACGTCGTTATCTACAAAGGATATCCCATCAGGCTTACAGCAGACCTCTCGTCAGAAACAATGTGAGCAAGGAAAGAATGAGAAAATATATTCAAAGTGTTAAGGGAAAAGCAATTGCAACCAAGGATACTATACCCGGCAAGATTATCCTTCATATGGGAAGAAAAAAACATTCTGAGATAAACAAAATCTGAAAGAATTTACCAACACCAGACCAGATCTCCAAGAAGTTCTCAAGGAAGTGCTATACCAGGAAAATTAAGTACCATCACACAGAAATAAGAGTTCAAAAACTAAGAAACTGGCCAATTTAATCATGGGGACTAGTCGAGTTGAATATTATACCCAGAATTTAATCAGGAAGATCGAATCATAATAGAAGATAGATTAAGTACATGAGACTGAACTGGTGAAATAGAATTTTATGACTTTTGACTGAAACATTGCTGATTTTCTTCTAGGCTTTGTTTTCTGGTTTTAAGGATTTTTGTCCTGTCGAGCTGCCCATAGTTCATGTACCTACTATTTGAACAGAATCCTAACTTGTTTCCTGGCATTAAGTTTTAAACAAAATTCCTTAGCATTTCTTTGATTTAGTAAAGCTAAAACTGCTTTTCTTGAAATTAAAAAATGTATTAAAAATACCTATTTAATGACTGTAATAAGCTATATAGCATCAGCTAGGTGCTACATTATACTATATTCATTCTACTAAGAGTTTCATGCCTAAATACAGACATATATTCACAGATATGTAAATACCAGCTGAACTTGCTATTGAAAGTAAGATTATTTAAGAAATTTTGTGAATCCACAGTGATTAGTGTGAACAGACAGCCCTCAGAATGGGAAAATATTTTTGTAAACTATGCATCAGACAAGGGACTGATAACCAGAATTCACAAGGAACTCAAGCAGCTGTTCTGGAAAAAGACAATCAATCCTATTAAAAGATGGGAGAATGAGTTCAAAAAAACACTCTCTAAAGATGACATATGAATAGCTAAAAGGCATATGAAAAAATGCTCAACATCCTTCATTGTAAGAGAAATGCAGATCAAAACAACAATGAGATATCACCTAACCCCAGTCAGAATGTCTAAGATTAAAAAAAAAAACAAAAAATG
>NW_006159862.1:545913-549717 GCF_000334495.1 Tupaia belangeri chinensis | reverse complement strand
AGGGTGAAAAATAGGGGTAAATACACACACACACACACACACACATATATATATATATATATATATATATATATATATATATATATATATATATATATATATATATATATATATATATATATATATATATATATATATATATATATATATATATATATATATATATATATATATATATATATATATATATATATATATATATATATATATATATATATATATATATATATATATATATATATATGAAACAAGAAATGAAAAATTATTGACGATAACATGTATTATTAAGCCATTATGCAGTATTGTCTGGATGGGAAATCACATTTTGTATCCTGTGATGATGCTCAGAGAATGAATGTAAATTAATTAATTTTTTAAAAGTGTTTCAGAAGAAAACTATAGTATACATGTCACTAGATTCTAGCTTTGTCCATATTTTTAGTTTAAGGTATTTTGTGAATCAATAACATAAGAAAAAATATTTTAGTATGGAAGGGAGAGAGGGAAAAGGGGAAGGAAGTACAAGTATATTTAATTGACAAAAAAATGAGAAGCTGTTTGCTGAAAAAGAGTAATATCTTTGGGGACCAGCAGGTGGCATGGTGGTTAAGGCGCTGGACACTCCCACATGGCCAACCATAGTTCAAGTCCCAGACCCGGTGGCTTGCTTTCTTGCTTTCCGTCTCTCTCGCCCTCTATGTCTCTCTCTGGTCAAATTAAAATAAATCAGTGAATAAATAAAATTTAATAAATATTTGGAAAAAAGAGTAATATCTTTGACTTGACTGATATGCATAGTATTTGTGCTGGAAAAAGAAATGTACATTGTAAAGATGTGATTAAAAAAAAAAAAAAGACGTGATTAAGGGACCAGCAGTTGGTGTCATGGCTATGTTGCTGGACTCCCATGTAGTCAACTGCGGTTTGAGTCCCAGACCCTGTGGCTTAAACTGACACCAGGTTTGTGTGTGCACGTGCCCAAGATCCCGGGAGGAGAATGGAGAAGGGATTGCGGTGTGGCCATCCCCCCTGGGGGGTGATTTCTTGCTTTCTGTCTCTTTCTGGCGAGCACATGTGCCTTATAGCAAGAACCTCTCAAAAAGAAAAAAAAGATGTGATTAAGTGTAAATAAATAAATAAATTTAAAAAATAATGGGGGGCTCCGTGGTTGTCAGGAACATTTGAACTTTGACATTTCCACAGGGTTTGCTGTTATAATAGATGACTCCAAATTCTGTGAAACTTGATATTACTGAGATGTCATCTAGAGGAAGCCATTGTTTTGTTGTTGCACATTATGGAAAAGGGGTCTCTTTCCAAGTGCAGAATTTCAGTGAGTCTTAGTTGAGACCCTGAATCAGATCCTGTATGTAAGGACAGAAAATAAAGACAAGTTTTCTGCCTCACAGGACTAGTGTGGGAGGGTCTACATTATTTGTTTGGGCTAGAGAAAACAGTATATCAACTCATGCATATTGATGGAGTCCTTCTGGTTATAGAAACATCAAAATATTTTAGAAAATTTGAAAACTGTTACCTAACATAAATGTACACATTTATCTAACTTAGATACAGATTTTTCCCCAGAATGGGATCATCATATATTTGTAGTTACTTTTCCTCATAATGTGAACACTTATCCATGCCATTCAATATTTTTGAAAATGATTCTAATGGCTACATAGTACTGCTTTAACTTGTATATAAATTAAATGCTCCTGTATTTCCTATTGCCATCACCCTCCACCAACTTGAACTGACTTTTCTCTGAAACTGAAGCTCAGTTTTGATCATTGTCAGGAAGCTTCACAGTTTGGAATCATTCATTGGACTTCCAGAACACATTTACATGATCTGATTCTCATCTAGGATGGCAAGCCTGTAACAGTACACCCTGCCAGCACTTATCTTTTTTTTTTAAAGAATTATTTAATTTTATTTATTCATCCATTTATTTTAATTTGACTAGAGAGATACAGAGAGAGAGGGAAAGCAAGAAAGCAAGCCACCAGTTCTGGGACTTGAACCATAGTTTACCATGTGGAAGTGTCCAGCGTCTTGACCACCACACCACCTGTTGGTCCCCCATCATTTTTTTTTTAAATCTTCGCCATTCTGACTGGGATTAGGTGGTATCTCATTGTGTTTTTGACCTGCATCTCCCTTATGATGAGGGATGTTGAGCAATTCTTCATATGCTTTTACGCTGTTCATGTCTTCCTTAGTTTTTATTCAGTTCATTTTCCCCATCTTTTAAGTGGGTTAGTCATTTTCTTCTGCTTGAGTTCCCTGTGTATTCTTGTTATCTGTCCCTTATCTGGGACATGGTTAAGAAAAAATCTCTCTCATTCTGAGGTTTGTTGATTCACAGTAATTACTGTGTCCTTTGCTATACAGAAACTTCTTAATCTGTTGTAATCCCACCTGTCTATTTTGGGGATTATTGCCTGTGCTTTGGGGGTCTTATTTAAGTCTTTGGCTACCCCAGTGTCTCCCAGAGTTTCCCCAGTGTTTCCCATCAGTAGTTTTATAGTTTGGGGTTTTAAGTTTAGATCTTTGATCCACTTTGAATTGATTTTTGTTAATGGTGAAAGATAGGGATTCAGATGAATCTTTCTGCAGTGTATATCCAGTTTTTCCAGACCATTTGCTAAGGAGGTTTTCTTTTTCCCACTGGATTGACTGGTACCCTTTGTCAAAGATCAGTTGGTTGTATGTTTGGGGCTTTATTTCTGGGGTCTCTACTCTGTTCCATTGGTCTTCGTGTCTGTTTTTGTGCCAATGCCATGCTGTTTTGATTATCATAGCTTTGTAATATATTTTGGGATCAGGAAGAGAGATGCCGTCACTCCACTCTTCTTGAACAGGATGGCTTTGGCAATACGTGATCTTTTATGATTCCAGACAAATTCTGTGATTGTCTTTTCTAGATCTGTGAAGAATGACTTATAATTTTATTGGAATTGCATTAAATATGTAGTTTAATTTGGGTAGAATAGCCATTTTGATTATATTAATTCTCCCAAGCCAGGAACATGGGATGTCCTACTTTTTTATGTCCTTTTTGATTTCTTTCTAAAATGTTTTCATAGTTTTCCTTATAGATGTCCTTAACTTCTTTGGCTAGATCTATTCCTAGGTATTTTATACTTTTTGTGGCTATGGTAAATGGGATTATTTTCTTAAGTTCTGTCTCTGTTTGTTGTTTGTATATAGGAATGCTATAGTTTTTTTATTCATTCATTTATTTTTAAAATTTGAGCAGAGGAAGACAGACAGACAGAGAGAGAGAGAGAGAGAGAGAGAGAGAGAAAGTGAGAAAGCAAAGCAAGTCACCAGGTCCGGGACTTGAACCGTGGTCGGCCATATGGGAGTGTCCAACGCTCCAACCACCATGTCACCTGCTGGTCCCAGGAATGCTATAGGTTTTTGTAAGTTAATTTTGTATCCTGCCACTTTGCTATATAAATGTATTGCTTTGAGAAGTTTCCTTATGAATACTATCGGGTCTCTATGTATACAATTATGTCATCTGCAAACAGAGATAGTTTCAATTTTTCTTTCCCCATTGGAATGCCTTTTATTTGATTCTCTTGTGTGATTGCATTGGCTAAGACTTTCAGTACTATATTGAATAGGAGTGGAGAGAGTGGGCAGCCTTGTCTTGTACCAGTTTTTAGTGAAAAAGCTTTTAGTTTTTCCCCATTCAGAATAATATTAGCTATAGGTTTCTTTTTTTAAAAGAATTATTTTATTGGGGCCAGCAGGTGGCGTGGTGGTGAAGGCGCTGGAACCTCCCCCATG
>NW_006159862.1:542494-545782 GCF_000334495.1 Tupaia belangeri chinensis | reverse complement strand
TTCTTTCTTTCTTTCTTTCTTTCTTTCTTTCTTTCTTTCTTTCTTTCTTTCTTTCTTTCTTTCTTTCTTTCTTTCTTTCAATTTGACCAGAGAGAGACAGAGAGAGAGGGAGAAAGAGAGAAAGCAAAGCACCAGGTCTAGGACTGGAACCATGGTCAGCCTTGTGGGAGTCCAGCGCCCTTAACCACCATGCCACTTGCCAGCCCCAAGCTATAGTTTTTTTTTTATAGATGGCTTTTATTATGCTGAGAAACAATCCTTCTATGCCAATTTTACTGCAAATCTTAATAATGAAAGAATGTTGTATTTTGTCAAATGCCTTTTCTGCATCAATTGAAATGACCATATGGTTCTTATCTTTCTGTTACATGGCGTATTAAACTTGTGGTTTTGTCTATGTTGAACCATCCTTGCATCCCTGGGTTAAAGCCCACCTGGTTGTGATGAATAATCTTTTTTATACACTGTTGAATATGGTTAGCAAATATCTTGTTGAGAATTTTTGCATCTATGTTTATCAGAGATTTAGGTATGTAGTTTTCCTTTTTTTGTTTTATCCTTATCCGTTTTGGGAATGAGGGTGATGGAGGCTTCATAGAATGAATTTGGAAGAGTTGCTTCCTTTTGGATCTCTAGAAACAGTTTGAGTAGAATGGGGGTTATTTCTTCTTTAAAAGTTTTGTAGAATTCAGCAGTAAAACCATTGGGACTTGAACTTTTCTTTATTGGAATGTTATTTATTACTGATTCAATCTCATGGCTTGTTCCAGTCTATTCAGGCTTTCTACATCCTTCTGAGTCAATCTTGGTAGATTATGTGTCCAGAAATTTGTCTGTCTCATCCAGGTTTTCTTGTTTGTTGGTGTATAGTCGCTCATAGTATCCTCTAATGATGTTTTGTATTTCTATTATGACTGTTGTAATGTTGCCTGATTCACTGTGAATTTGATTTATCTGGTTCATTTCTTTGTTTCTTAATTAGTCTAGCTAATTGTGTGTCAATCTTGTTTATCCTCTCAAAGAACCAGCTTTTGCTTTCATTTATTTTCTGCATAGTTTGTTTATTTTCTATTTCATTTATTTCTGCTCGAATCTTTATTATTTCTTTTCTCCTGGCATTTTTTTTGGATTCTTTTTTGTTATTGTTTTTCCCATTCCCTGAGGCATGATGTTAAGTTGTCCTTTTGCCACCTTTCCATATTTTTCTTATGTGCACTAATTGCTATGAACTTCCCTCTTAAGACTGCTTTTGCAGTGTCCCATAGATTATGGAAACTTGTGTACTCATTATCATTGACTTCCATGAATATTTTGATTTCGCTCTTAATCTCTTTAGTAGTCATAAAGTCATTCAGAAGTAGGTTATTTAATTTCCATGTATTTGTGTATTTTTGAGTTTTTTTCCTGAGATTAATATCAAATTTGATTCCAACATGGTCGGAGAAGATGCTGAATATAGTTTCTATGCCTTCAAATCTGTAAGGGTTGCTTCTGTGCCCTATTATGTAGTCAATATTTGAGAAAGTACCATGAGAAGCTGAGAAAAAAAGTATACTTTGTGTTTTTTGGGTGGAAAGTTTTATAGATGTCTGTCAAGTCCATCTGACTTATGGTATCATTTAGTGCCTGAATCTCTTTGCTTATTTTTTGTCTTGTTCATCTGTCTAAGGGAGATAATGTGGTGTTGAGATCTCCAACAATTATTGTGTTACAATCTATCTCTCCTTTTAGATCTAGCCGTCTTTCCTTTACATATTTGTGTGCTCATGAGTTGGGTGCATAGATATTTATAAGTGTTATATCTTCTTGATGAATTAACTCTTTTACTACTGTATAATGACCTTCTTTGTCTCTTATGGTTTTTGTCTTAAAGCCTATTTTGTCTGAAACCAGTATAGTGACTCCCACTCTTTTTTGATTTCTATTTGCATGGAATACCTTTTTTTGGGGGAGAGGTTTTTTGCTATAGGGCACATGCGTTCACCAGAAAGAGAGACAGAAAGCAAGAAAACACCCCCCAGGGGGAATGGCCACACTGCAGTCCCTTCTCCTCCATTCTCCTCTTGGGATCTTGGGCATGCATGCACATGCGCTCGGCGTGAGTTTATGCTACCAGATTTGGGACTCGAACCACAGTCGACTACATGGGAGTCCAGTGACATAGCCATTACGCCAACTGCTGGTCCCTGAATACCTTTATATAGTCCTTCACTTTTTAATCTATGTCTTTATCCATGAGTTGGGTTTCTTGTAGGCAGCAGATGGAGGGTTTCCGATTTTTAATTCATTCAGCCAGTCTGTGTCTCTTGATCAGAGAATTTAATCCATTAATGTTATTTTCAATATTTTCAGACTTTTTCCTACCATTAAGTTGGCCATATTCTTGGTTGTTTTTTGTTCTTTTATTGCTGTCTATTTGTCTTTAGGGTTTTTTTTTGGTATAGTACTCCTTCAGAATTTCTTGAAGAGCTGGTCTGGAGTTGGTAAATTCTTACAGGTTTTGTTTATTTGTGAACGCTTTTATCTTCTTTTCCAATATGAAGGATGATCTTGCTAAGTACAGTATTCTTGGTTGAAATTGTTTTTCATTTAACACTTTGAATATATTTCCCCATTCTTTTCTTGCTTGCATTGTGTCCAATGAGAGGTCTGGTGTTAGCCTGATGGGATAGCCTTTGTGACTTGACATTTCTCTCTTGCCAATCTTAGTACCTTAGTACCTTGTCTTTGTGGTTTGGGCCAATCTAGCTATGATGTGCTGTGGAGAGGATCTTCTTGGATTAATTCTATTTGGGGTTCTTTGTATTTCTTGGGTCTGAATGTTTGAGTGCCTCTCTAGACCTGCCTGGAAAGTTTTCTTCCAGTATTTCCTGGAAAAGATTATCAATGCCCTTCTTACTTTCTTCACTTTCTAGGATACCAATTATTTGGATGTTTGGACATTTCATTTATCTAGTTTTTCTTGAATATTATCCTCAGGTTTTTTTGGCTGTTTTGTCAGTATTTTTAATAATGTTTTTTAGGTCAGAGGTTTTGTCTTCTACTTCCGAGATTCACTCTTCTGCATGGTCTAACTTGCTTTTAATACTTTCAAGGGTGTTTTTGATTTCCTGTATTACAGTTTCATAGATTCTAACAGTTCCATTTGATTTTTTTTTTTTTTGGTGTCCAATTCTTCTTTCATATTGTGGAAGGATGTCCTCATCTCTTGGAGCTCAGTGTCTCTCTCTCTCTCTCTCTTTTTTTTTTTTTTTTGCATCTCATAGGGTTTTAAATTTTTTAATTTTT
>NW_006159862.1:540843-542450 GCF_000334495.1 Tupaia belangeri chinensis | reverse complement strand
AGGCTACAGTGTTCCCTTGCAGGAGATGTATTACTTGATTCTCTCATCCTTGAGGCTCTTCTCTGAGTTTTAGTCATTTGGTAATGTATCCACTTTTGGATAATCTGTTGGAAAAGGATTCTGTAACTGTGAGCTCGTGTGTTTTCCTTACTGTGAAATAATTTGGTGCTATTTTCTCCCTTCTACTGTGTTCTCCAGTGTGGGAATTACAGGAGGAGTTTTGAAATCAAATTTATGAATGAGAGTTTTACTCTTTTCACAACCAGTACAGTGAGAGGCAAAGAATTCTCTAAAACTTAAAATGTTTAGATATTTAGCTACTATGCACTAGACTTCTCTAGGGAGTGGGTAAGGACTGAGCAGTAAAAGAGGAGAGTAAGGTAAAAAAAAATAGGAAAACAAAAAAGGAAGAAAAAACAATGGAAAAAGAAGAAAAAACTAGAACAAAAAGAGAAGAAAACAGAAATCACGTCCCATAAAATAAAATTAGGTTAAAAATGGAAAACTGTGTGGCTTGCTTGCATGCCACATGAATGGACACCACAGGCAGAAATGGAGATGCCTGGACAGATTCTGTCCTAGGCAATAGAAAAAGAGACAAATTAGCAAAAGAAAGGCACAAGGAAGGGGATAGAAAGCTGGTTTTTTTTTGGTTTGTTTGTTTTGTTTTGTTTTTAAAGAGAAAAAGAAGTTGAAAGGAACAGAGAAGAATAAGAGGGAGAGATAGATTTTGCCTACCTGACTAGCACTGTGGTCTGGAAGGAGTGGGTTCCTGGCTGGCGGGACTTCACAGCTGTGTAGCTGGACCCTGAAGGACACCACAGGCAGAAATGGAGGTGTCTGGATGTATTCTGTCCTAGGTGATGGAAAAAGCTACCTTCCTCTTTAAGACTGAGCACTTCTGTGAGGTCATCATACTGCTCAATAAACTGTCAGCTTAGCTCCTAGTTGGCATACAGAACATATCCAATAAGAATTTGAGAAACATTGGAGCCAGCTAGGTGGCATGTAGTTGAGGTGTTGGACTCCCACATGGCTGACTGTAGTTTGAGACCTGAACCTGGAGGCTTGCTTTCTCTCTCTGTCTAACTCTATAGAGTACATGTGCTCTGTAGCAAATTAAAAAATGATAATAGTGATAAATAAAAATTAAATAATCCTTTTTTCAAGAATTAATTAGTATCATTTATTTATTTTTACATTTTCGCACAAATATTTACTTTACATATCAAAACATTTTTGCTCATCCTCCATAATTGTTGTTATTGTTTTTTTTTTTTCCTTTTTGGAGAGATTTTTGCTATAGGGCATGTGCGCTCACCAGAAAGACAGAGAAAGACAGAGACATAGAAAGCGAGAAATCATCCCCCAGGGGGGATGGTCACGCCGCAATCCCTTCTCCTCCATTCTCCTGTCGGGATCTTGGGCACGCACGCACATGCATACGGCATGAGTTTAAGCCACCAGGTCTGGGACTCGAACCATGGTCAACTACATGGGAGTTCAGCGACATAGCCATTACACTAACTGCTGGTCCCAGCTCCATAGTTCTTGACACTTAATAAACAACTTTCAAAATATCAAGATATGGCCTGCGTGGCGCGGCT
>NW_006159862.1:510593-539772 GCF_000334495.1 Tupaia belangeri chinensis | reverse complement strand
AGGCATGGAGGGCAACCATGGATGCCAGGGACAATGGGGGAAGAGGATGGGACATAGCAGAGGGTGGGGATGGGGAATCAAGGATGGCAAAACAAAAGGCAAGGTATGCAGGACATAAGAATTGGAAAATTATTTGCTGAGAACATGTATGTTGATGTGCTTGATTGAGCCAATGCACAGTGTATTTTGGATGGAAAATTCATTTGTGTGTTGTGATGGTGTATAGTGAATTAATGTAGAAAATGAATAAATTTAAAATTAAAAAAATGTCAAGATACTAAATTTTAAAGATAATGTTCAAAATGTTTGTTATAATTTTGTTTGTGACTCTATAACAGAGATAATATGGTTTTACATTTTTTTTGGTTTTACATATTTTTGAGAAAATATTACATGTCAACTACTCAAACTGTTGAAAAGCAAACAGCTGGCACACAATTCACACATGAACCTTCTTGGTTCAGCCCTGCCTACCAAGTGTTTTGTGATATACCATCTCCTAGCAAAGGTTAGTCTCTTTTTCTTCCTTCAAAGTCTTCCTCAAGATACACCTCTGGTTGTGGCTACTCTTTTGCAATCTCTACTGATTACAATGTAAAACTGGAAAAGTTCAGGTTATTTTAAGATACAAATTCTTTGATATAGCTTCTCTAATCCTCTCTGCCAAGCAGAACTGTTCATGGTGCCAGGCCATCTTTCCAAGAGCTTCTGTTGGCTTACTTGATATTTACCTTAGTTCCATGGTTTTCTGGCTTAATCTTCAGATATGACATTCTAGTCAAAGCCCTGTTCAATAATGGGTATTTCCAATTTCTGATTCAAGGCAACAGGTATTATTGAACTTATGCAAATAACCATTCTGCCACAAAATAAGAAAGCTCCCAAATATTTTCCAATTTCAGAGAGGTCAAGAAGGGAGAAAAGTTTGTTTCCATTTAAAGAAAACAAACAAGAGAAAGAAACATTTTAACAAATTGCTAAACCTATCAATAGCTCAAAAGAAAGCAAAATCCCATTGGCTCTGTCTCACATAGAGTGGTAGGGTCGCGCTGTCTCCAAGACGCTTCCTGTCCGGTGAGCGTTGACCGACTGAACCGGCGGCCCACAATGCATTGCGACGGCAGATGGGGGAGGGGTGGGGAGCCAGTGCCGGAAGTAGAATGGTGGCGGCGGCAGTGGCTCTGGTAGATCGGGACTGAGTGCAAGTAACAAAGAGTCACCATGATTCTTCAGAGACTCTTCAGGTTCTCCTCCATCATTCGATCAGCAGTCTCAGTCCATTTGCAGAGGAACATTGGTGTCGCAATAAGGAACTTGACCCTGTACAGAAACTGTTTGTGGACAAGATTAGAGAATACAAATCTAAACGACAGGCAACTGGAGGACCTGTTGATACTGGCCCAGAATATCAGCAAGATCTGGAGAGGGAGCTTTTTAACCTGAAGCAGATGTATGGTAAAGCAGACATGAACTCGTTCCCTAACTTCAAGTTTGAAGATCCCAAATTTGAAGTCATCGATAAATCCCTGTCCTGAAGAAGTACAGTAACAATAGTCCAGTCATTTGTGATGAGTCAGTTGTACAACTACAGAAGTATCTGAATAAACATCTATTTCACAGCTGAAAAAAAAAAAGCAAAATACTTAAATTGGGAAAACAAAGCAGAGTAAAGAAAAAAACAGTAATGCTTTACTCAAAAGTCATAAATTTCTATTTCCCCAGTTCAATCTTGTGCAATTAATCTTTATTCTGTCAAATTTCCAGTGTTACTGTAGTCCAATCTTTCTGTTTAAATCCTCAAAGTTAACATTCAATGTTATTATTAATGTTTCTTGTCCCTAGCATTAAGTTGGTCACTTTCTTGGTTGCTTTTTGTTCTCTTATTTCTGTATGTGTGTCTTTAGTTTTCCTGGTAAAGCACTCCTTTCAGAACTTCTTGAAGAGCTGGTCTGGTGTTGGTAAATTCTTTCAGGTTTTGTTTATGTGAGAATGTTTTTATCTTTTCTTTACATATGAAGAATACTCTTACTGGGTATAGTATTCTTGGTTGAAACTGTTTTTCACTTAACACTTTGAATATATTTTTCCATTCTTACCTTGCTTGCATTGTATCTGATCACAGGTCTGATGTTAGCCTGATGGGATAACCTTTGTAAGTAACCTGATGTTTCTTTTTTGTCAATTTTAGTAGCTTGTCTTTGTGAATTTTGCCAATTAGGCTATGATGGGTCTTGGAGAAGATCTTCTTAGGCTGCTGCTACTAGGGGTCCTTTGTATTTCTTGGGTCTGGATATTTTAATGTCTCTCTAGATTCGGAAAATTTTTTTTCCAGGATTTCATGAAATAGATTATCAATGTCTTTATTAGTTTTTTCCCCTTCTGGGATACTGATAATCCAGATGTTAGGGAGCTTAATAGTATCTAGAATTTCTTGTATAGTATTCTCATTATTTTTGGTTATTTTCTTGGTTTTTGGGGGGGTTGTTTTTTTCTAGGTCAGAGGTTTTGCCAACAACATCCAAGATTCTATCTTCTGCACGGACTAATCTGCTCTTAATACTTCTGAGGTAGGTTTTGATTTCCTGTATTGCAGCCTTCATCTCTAACAGCTCCATTTGGTTTTTTTTTTCTTTGAGAGGTTTTTGCTATAGGGTGCATGCACTTGCCAGAAAGACAGAGACAGAGAGAGACAGAAAGTGAGAAATCACCCTCTCCTCCTGGGAGGATGGCCACACCACAATCCTTTCTCTTCCATTCTCCTCCCAGGCTCCTGGGCATACACACACTCATGCGTCCGTCATGAGTTTAAGTCACTGGGTCCAAGACTTGAACCACAGTTGACTACTTGGGAGTCCATTGACGTAGCCATCATACCATTTGCTGCTCCATGGATTTTTTTTTTTAATGGTGTATATTTCCTCTTTCAGATCATGCAAGGACTTCCTCACCTCCTGGAAATTGTTGTCTATTTTCTCCAGTATCTTCGGGAGTTTATTGTCTCTCAGCTCTTGCATCTCATTTAGTCTTGTCACTATGAATATTCTGAATTCTCTATCAGACATTTCCATGTGTTCCACTGCACTGTCTGTGGATGATGAATGATTCTTCTTTTCACTTAGGGGAGAGATACTGGTTTCTCACATTTCTTGTGCTTCTGTGGTGGTTTCTGGTCATTCTGTGACAAAATCTCTTCTCTACTTGTCTTAGTGTTTCGGGAGTCTAAAAGATGAGGTTTAGAGCATAACTTTAGTTGCCTTGGTCCCTTAACACACCAGGACACACCTCAGACTTAAAACGGCTTTTTTAAGTGTTTCAGAAATCTCTATATTATTTATGATTATTATGATTATTTTAAATTTGGTGAGAGAGAGAGAGAGAGAGAAAGAAAGAGAAAGTGAGAAAGAAAGCTGCCAGGCCTGGGACTTGAACCACGGTCGACCACATGGGAGTTCAGCACATCAACCACCACATCATATGCTGGCCCCTAAAATAATTCTTAAAAAAAAAAAGAATTCTTAGAATACAATAAATCCAAAAGATTACTTATGTTACAGATAATTTTAGCTGTTTATCAAAATCCATCCTTTCCATCTTTGAACTTATAGCTGGATTACATTTCCCAGTCTCTATAGTGTTAGCCATGGCCAGTTCTTGCCAATGGGAGAGAAATGGGACCAACGTGAGTACCCCTAGCCCCATCAATTCCTGCCATGCTCTTTGCTCTTCTGCTCATGGGTACAGATGGGTTCCAGGGAGGATGAAGGCCATACTCTGGGTTCCTGAATGACAGCGAGTGGGAGAGCTGCCTGCTCAAATTGAACACCCAGCCAGCAATGCCAGGTGGGTACAAAATACAGTCATGACACTGTAGCTCGGGGTTACTTGATAATTCAGCAAGACCTAATGCATTTTCTTAAAAAACTGATTGTAAGGCCAGCAGGTGGAGTGGAGGTTAAGGCAGCTGGGCCCCACATGCCTGACTGTGTTGTTTGAGTCCCAGACCTGGGGCCTGAAAATCATCCCAGGCTCATGTTACCTAGAGTCCCAAGAGGAGAATGGAGGAGAAGAGATTGTGGTATGGTCATCATCCTAGGGGTTCTTTCTCACTTTTCCTCTATCTCTGGTGCCCTATAACCAAAACAAAACCTGATCTCAGGGTGAACTTGAAGAGGTTTCTCTGTAGCACATTAAAAAAAAATCCATTTGGCCCTACCACCTCTCCATTTTGATCCTGCTTATTCTGACCTCAGAATTGAGTTTCTCATATATATATGAGAATATATATGGGATTTCATGCCATGATACACTCCCAGTCTCAGCTAGCCTGGACCCTGGGCACATGTGTTCACCCAACACGTTCAGGGAGAGCCAAGGACATGAGCCCAGGACCTTTCTCGCATATGTCTAGTTGTGTTGCCACCATGTTACCACCTGGCCCCATCTCCAAATACTTAAAATCTATGCTTAAGAAACATTGAAATAAAAATTATACCAATATTTGAGAAAAATTTTATTATCATTTTTAATAGCCAGAGGGCATGTGGACTCACCAGGGAGAGACAGATGGAGAGACAGAGAGAGGGGGAGGAAGCACTCCCAACTGGGCATGGTCACACTACAATCCCTTCCTCTCCATTTCTTCATTCTGTCAGGATTTTGGATTCAAAAATACATGTGACCAGTGTTTTTTCTTCTGTTCTTTTTTTACAGGTTTCTACCATAGGAAT
The DNA here is from genome assembly GCF_000334495.1 of Tupaia belangeri chinensis. Lineage (NCBI taxonomy): Eukaryota > Metazoa > Chordata > Mammalia > Scandentia > Tupaiidae > Tupaia > Tupaia belangeri. The sequence goes on along the minus strand of NW_006159862.1, from coordinate 535,045 downwards.
GTGTACTCTCTAGAGAGAGAGACAGAGAGAGGGAGGGTGAAAAATCACCCCGAGGAGAATTGGCCACAACACTATCCTTTCTCTTATATTTTTCTCTTGGGATTTTGGGCACACACACACACACACACACACACACACAAACACACACACATGCACCTGGTGTATTTTTCAAGCTGCCAGGTCTGAGATTCGAACAGTGGTTAGCCATGTGGGAATCCAACACTTTAACCACAACACCAACTACTGGTCCCCACCCAGCATCTTTTTTTATGAGGGATATTTCTCTATAGGTCTGTGTGCTCACCAGAGAGACAGAAAGAGAGAGACAAAAAGCAAGAAATCACCCTTTGGGGGGATGGCCATGCCACAATTCCTTCTCCTTCATTTTTCTCTCAGGATCTTGGGCATGTATGGTCACATGCCTGGTGTGAGTTTTAAGCTACCAGGCCCAGGATTTGAATGTGGGAGTTCAGTGATGTAACCATTATGCCACCTGCTGAGCCCCCAAAACATTTTTTTCCTTTTTTTTTTTTTTGGAGAGGTTTTTTCGCTATAGGGCGCATGCGCTCGCCAGACAGACAGAGAGAGACATAGAGACAGAAAGCGAGAAATCATCCCCCAGAGGGGATGGTCACACCACAATCCCTTCTCCTCCATTCTCCTCTCGGGATCTTGGGCACGCATGCACATGCGCCCGGCGTGAGTTTTAAGCCACCGGGTCTGGGACGTGAACCGCGGTTGACTACGTGGGAGTCCAGCGACATAGCCATTACGCTAACTGCTGGTTCCCTCCCCAAAACATTAAAAAAAATCTTATTCATTTATTTCTTCCATGATAGAGATAGATAATGACAAAGAGAGGGGACAGGCACTGGAATTCAGGATACAGGATAATAGGCTCACACAAATAGATTCAACCCATCTTTGACAAGGGCAAGATAATTCAACTAAGATATTGAAGTCTTTCTGGCAAATGGTACCAGCCCAGATCATGGACATACACATATGCTTTCCCAGTGTGCTCAGGGAGACTGGGCCAGGACACAAACCCAGGACCCCTCCCATGTGGGTCAATTATGTCACTGTTGGTACCAGACTGACAAGTTTTTATGTCTGGTGAGGACCAGAAATGGTGAGAATGTGATGAGCAGGGGTTCCAGTAGTCCTCTAGGAGGCATCTTCATGGACACTTCTCTCAGAAAGCCAACTGGCTGTGGGACCAGCAGATGGCATAATGGCTATTGAAGCAAGCTGCCCAATCTGAAAAAACGTGACCTTCAGACATATGAAGAAATGTGGGGCTCATGAACTTCATTTGCATAGTGATGAAAGCATTAGCATATGAATACACTAACTGCCAATACTGCAAAGCTGTATCTGTCTAAGGAAGACACATGTGTTATTCAGATTTTGTCCCAAAAGATCAGAAGAAACCAAATGGCATCAGTCCTTTTTTGCATCATCAGTCAATTAACATCTGAAAACTGGCTTTGCATTCCATTTCCTTTTCCCCCATTTTCTGCCCCATAAAACGATAAGCCTGAGGCTGAGTCGGGTTGCAGCTTTCTCCATCAGAGACATGGGGTCCACCAACCCTTGCCTTTCTATGTCTTTGTGTGTTCATTTTTATGTTTATTTATAATCCATAGTCCCTCCCAGGAAAATGTATTCAGCCAAGTGGTTCTTGGCAAGTTATGTCACTGGATTCCCACATAGTTGACTGCAGTTTAAGTCCCGGACCTGGAAATGTGTCACCATTTAAAGAACACAATAACTTGCCTCCATCTCTTGAAAAAAAAAAGTTACTGAAATATCAGAGAAAGAATTTAAAACATTCATGGTGACAAAACTCTATGAGCTGGAACAAAGAAGAGACGATGAACTCCAAGAGATAAGGAAGTCCTTCCACAATTTGAAAGGAGAAATGGACACCATAAAAAAGAATCAAATGGAACTATTAGAGATGAAGTCTGTAATATAGGAAATCAAAAACTCTCTCAACAGCATTAAAGGCTTTTTTATTTTTATTTTTATTTTTTTGTCCCCAAACTTGAGGCTCTTCTGTGACTTATAGCCATTGAATGATGGATTCACTTTTGGATACCTTTTTAGAGAATGTTTCTGCCACTGGAAACTAGTTTACCTCCCTTTTGCTGTGGATTGCTTCTGTGCCAAAGTCTCACTTCTGTTGTATTTAGCAATGTGATCCCCATAGGAGGAGTTTTTTATTCAGGTTTCTGAAGACCAGTTTCTCCTTTTTTGCAGGTGGTTCAGTATAGAGCAAGGATCCCTGGGAGCCTCATGATGCTAGGGTGTTTGAAAACTATGATTCTAAGCTGTCTAGTCCCTCTGAGTGGGTGGAGGATGAGGAGATGACAATGTAAGAGGGAAGAAAAAGGAATATAAAAGAGGGAAAAAGAAAAAATCACGTGTACAGGGTAAGGAGAAATAAAGAATTAGCAAGAGAGAGAAGGAAAATAACCCAGCCTACCTTTCTGACAAGAAGTAGAGTGGCTCTGATGTTGGGAGCTGGGGCCATCCATTGTTTCCCTGACTGGGCAGAAGGCTGCAGATGGAAGTGGGCTCTGCTTGAGAGCTGAGAGGTGCCCTTTTGGGGTGGGGGAGGGAAACTCTGAGATTGGGAGCTGGAGCTGGGGCTGGAGCTAAGGCCAGTCTATTATTATTATTTTATTTTATTTATTTATTTATTTTGGAGCGGTTTTCGCTACAGGGCACATGCATTCGCCAAAAAGACAGAGAGACAGAAAGTGAGAAATCACCCCCCAAGGGGGATGGCCATGCTGCAATCCCTTCTCCTCCATTCTCCCCTTGGGATCTTGGGCATGCATGCCCACGTGCCCTGCGTGAGTTTAAGCCACCAGGTCCGGGACTCAAACCACAGTCAGCTACATGGGAGTCCAGTGACAGAGCCATTACATCAACTGCTGGTTCCCGATTTTTAAAAAATTTGCTACAGGGCACATACACTCACCAGAGAGAGACAGGGAGAGTGTGTGTGCATGAGAGAGACCAAGCTATTAGGTCCAGGACTCAAACCACAGTTGGCCATGTTGGAATCCAGTGCCTTAACCACCATTCCACCTGTTGGCCCCACAAACAATTCTGGAGCTTCATCTTCTGGATCAGAATACCAAGTTAATCTCTCTTCATAAAAAGCAATTACAACTTGAGGACACTTCATATTTGCTTCTTTTGCCAGCACCAAATCTGCCTCATCTGAATCTTTCCATTTCATAAAAAATATCAACTCTCCACTGCTGTCTATGGCACCAATTATTCATCCAGGATGAAGACCTCTGGCAAAGTCTCTTGGTTTATCAGCAGCATCTCTTTTCTTCTTTAATTTGCTATCATCAGATTTACTGTCAGATAAGGATTTTCTCTTTGTAATCACCTTTTTCTTTACCAGCTTTAAAAAAAATAATTATTTAACTCTATTTATTTTAATTTGATGAGAGACAGAAGAAAACAAGCTGCTAGGTTTGGGACTCAAACCATGGACAGCCATATGTGAACCCAGTGCCCTTAACCACCATGTCACCTGCCAGCCCATTTACCAGCTTTTTGAGAATGAAAAAATGCTTTAGTTAACTCTGGACAATTTAAATTTTCTTCAGGTTCCCAAATGTTGTCAGCATCTGTAAATCCCTCTGCTCCTGGAAATACTCCACTTTCCCATTCATCACACATCAGTCTAGTACTTTTTCCACCACAAATTCTTCAGGCTCTGTCTCTTCAACCTTTTTACTCATTGCATTCTGTTTCTCACCCTTTTTATGCAATGTTGTTTTTATCAGAGGCCATTTTTTATTGCAGACTTGAAGAGTTCTCTGCTCTGAGTTGCTCCAGGTTGCAGGTCTGCCAATTGCTTTCATATATATTGTCAATGAACAACTAGAATTAAAAATTTAAAACATGGGGGCTGACCAGTGGCATGGTGGTTAAGGCACTGGACTCCCACATGGCCAACTATGGTTCAAGTCCTGAGCCTGGTGACTTGCTTTCTCACATTCTCTCTCTGTCTGATCAAAATGGCAAATAATAATAATAAAAAAATAAATAAAGCTAAATAAAAATAATTCTTAAAAATAAGATAAAACAAAATACTTAGTTATAACTCTAACAAAATAAGTAAGAAATGTCAAAATCGGACAGTCATGTTTCATGCGAACAACCTCCCTGTTAGTCTAAACTACCTCTTTTTCTGTGGCAGAGGCTCTCAGCCAGGGGAGACAGAAAGAGAGAAAGGGAAATTGAGAAAGCAAGCCACAAGGTCTAAGACTTGAACCACAGCCATATGGGAGTCCAGAGCCTTCACCACACCATCTGCCAGCCTCACTTCCTTTTTTTCTTTTTTTTTAAAATAATTTTACCAGAGGGCACATGCACTCACTGGAGAGAGGGCAAGAGAGGCAAGAGGAAAAATGAGAAAGCACCTTCCATATGGTACTGGTCATGCCACAATCCCTTGTCTTCCATCTCTTTATCTCTCCCCTTTCAGAATTTTGAGCACACCCACACACACACCTGGCATGTTTTTTAAGCCACCAGGTCCAGGACTCAAACCACACAGTTTGCCATGTGGGATCCAGCCAATAAAAGCACCACATCACTAGCTGGCCTGACAAACTTATTCTAACATCTATACAGAAAGCAAAAAGCTCAGAATGGCCAACACAATACTAAAAAAGAACAAGGTTGGAAGCATGCTGGGACCAGGTCAGCATGAACACTTTTCTCTGAGTGGGGAAGGCTGTGGATTAGAAATAGACACAATAACAAACACAGACACACAAGTATAAAAAAGCGAGGATCAGGATCAAGTGGGCATAGCTTCTCTGATGGAGAAGCTGTGACCAGAACTAGCCTCAGGTTTATTCTTTTAAAGGGAAGAAAATAGGGGAAGGGGAAAATGGGATGCAAAAAGAATGGGGAAGAAGGAAATGGAATGTAAAGAGAATAAGGGAGGAGAAATCAGAATGCAAAGCCAGTTTTTGGATGTAAATCGTCTGAAGATGTGAAAATGACTGGCACCATATAATTTCTCATCTTTTTTGGGGGACAATCTGATAAATGCATGTGACTTCCTTTAGCCCGATACTGGACAGAATCGGCGTATTGGATATCAACAACAGGGACACAACCATGGACAATAGGCAGATACTACTTTCGTATTTAGATGCTTCTCAATAACCCTGCTAGAGTAGCTTACAGAAGCACATATCTGTGTGTGTCTACAGGCCACATGTTTTAATCACATGTTTTCAGATTGGCTGCTCTCCACGCAGGCATGACATTCAACTTCAAGATTTACTAAAAAGCTTCTGTAACAAAAACAGCAGGATGGGGATAAAGAAAAGAGAAATAGATCAGTGGAGGAGAATATAGAGTTAATAAGTTCACACATATACTTAAGTGATTTTTGACTAGAATGAGATAATTTGATATATTACAGTCTTTCCAGCAATTAGTACTGAAAACAATTGAACATTTGAGTATCCATATGCAAATAAGAGAGAGGGAGAGCGTGAGAAGAGAAAACCGAGTCACAGATTTCACATCATTCACAAAGATTATCTCAAAAAAAAAGGGCCTTGGGACCAGCAGTTAGTGTAACGGCTATGTCGCTGATCTCCCACGTAGTTGACTGCGGTTCGTCCTGGACCGGGTGGCTTAAAAATCACGCTGGGAGCTTGTGCATGGGTGCCCAAGATCCCGAGAGGAGAATGGAGGAGAAGGGATTGCCGCATGGCCATCTCCCCTGGGGGGTGATTTCTTGCTTTCTGTCTCTCTGTCTGTCTGGTGAGTGCAAGCGCCCTATAGCAAAAACCTCTTAAAAAAAAAAAAAAGGGCCTTGATGGTAGGATATTGCAGTAAAGCAAGCTCTGATGAACTGTGAGGCTGACCCACACAGGAAGGCTCTAGGTTTGAGTCTGGAGATTCCCCTAGGTACAAGTATGTGTCCATGATACGGGGTTGGCTGAGGGCTAGAAGTGTGGATTATAGCCTTGGGATCCCATTAGGAGCTGTTCCTCTGTCTCTCTCAGCAAAAAAAAAAAATGGATAAATTTGAAAAAATTAAAACATGAAGAACAAATATCCATAAGTATGAGTTTTTGCCACAGGGTGGGGACCACCATGCCCATGACTATGAGTTTTTAAATTTAATTTTTTTTTTTTTTTTTTTTTTAGATTTTTGCCACAGGGCACATATGCTTACTGGAGTGAGACAGAGCGAGAAAGAGAAATTGAGTAGTCAATCCCCAAGGGGGATGGCCATGATGCAATCTTTTCTCCTCCATTCTCTTGGGATTTTGGGCATGCATGCACCTGTGCTCCTGTGTTCTTCAAGCTGCCAGGTCCAGGGCTTGGACTTGCACATGGACGACTGCTGTCTCTACCTTTATTATTTTTTTTCCCTCCCAAAGGGCACAGGTGTTCATTAGAGGGACAAAGCACACCCTCCCCCTCCGGCCAATAAATGTGGTCACGGGCATCCCTTCTCTCCCATTTCTCCATCCTGTCTGGTTAAGGGTTTGGCAGGCATACATATCCTTAGTCACCAAGCCCCTGGGTGGCCACCTTTCTTCTAAATCACAATCACAATATTGAGTCCAGTTTTAAATACTCGGCTCACGTTCTCGCTACCTTAGAAACTACATTGATGGCTATTAGCCATACTTTCAAAAGCACATTTCTATGATCACAGAGAACAGCAGTATGCCTGCCTCGGTTCCCTGTTACTTTTGCTACCTGGGGGTTCTGCGCTCTTTTTATCTCCTTACGCATTCTCAACATGGCGCCAAAGAATCCTACCACATTTATATCGCATCGAAAAGATTACTTCCTTCCCCAGCCCCATGAGCCGGAAGCGGAAATGCGTCACAGAAAGGCGTCGGCGTCGGAGTCCGCGTTTGTGTCAGAAGCGCCTCCAAGCGGTGGCGGTCCGGGGCGAGTGGGCAGCGCTTCTCCCGGACCTGCCGGAGCTCGGCCGGCGGCGGCGGCGGTCAGGGACGAAGACAGAGCCCTTCTCCGGTGAGCGCCGCTCCCGCACGGGCCTGGCTCGGGTCTCTGCTGCCGGAACCGCCTCCCTCCGCGGTCGGACTGGGGGCCGGGCGGGTCCGAGGCCTGGGAGATACTACAGGGGTACCGCGTGTTGTATGGGGTACACTGACGGCTGCGGCCAGGAGGATAGGAATACCGAGGCCATACGGGGGGCCGGTACTGAGGGGTTGAGACGGTACCCGGGGCCGTACTGGTGTGTCGGCGTTGGTACGAGGGTCCCAGGGCGGTAGGGGCTGTACCAAACGAATGGGGCACTCGTGGTGCTGGGCGTACCAGGGTCTGGGGACGGTAAGTGAGCCCGAGGAGGCTGAGTGGACTGGGGGTACCCGGGGTCGGGATGGGCTGATCGGGGTGAAATTAAAGAGGAGGCCCGGCTGTGGGACAGTGGGGTTGGTGAGTACTGGGCAGATTGGGGGCTGCTGGGTTCTGGCTCAGGCTCAGGGTTCTGGGGGAGGGGGTTGTCTGATTGGCCTAGTTAGGAATCACTCACATGGATCCCCACCCATTCGGGTGACTTGTCCTTGAGTCTGGGACCCTCTTGCTTTGGGCTCGGTTCCATCAGGTGCCAGAGCTGTGAACTTGCAGGAAACCTCCATTGATGGTAGTGGGTGGTTTGGGCCTGGACTTCTGGGTCAAGTTTCTCCTCCTCTGAGCTTGGCTTTCCAGAAGTAACAAGTTGTCAGATCAGAGGTGGCAGAGTTGGGTTAAAGGTGGGTGGAGGAAGAAGGCGTTTGTGCTTTTTGGTTTTAAGTTGGTCAAAGGGGGACTACCTCCCCACATTTGAGTTGATTAAAGTTGATGGTTATTGTTTTATCATTCTGAGACCTCTTCTGCCTCCCCAAAAAAGCTTATTTTCTTCACTCAGTTATGTCTTTGGCCTGTTTTCCAGGCCTGGTACTACTGACTGCTTCTGTTGAAGAGTAGTATTGGCTTTTTTTTTTTTGGAGAGGTTTTCGCTATAGGGCGCGTGCGCTCGCCAGACAGACAGAGAGAGACATAGAGACAGAAAGCGAGAAATCACCCCCCAGGGGGGATGGCCACGCCGCAATCCCTTCTCCTCCATTCTCCTCTCGGGATCTTGGGCACGCACGCACACGCGCCCGGCGTGAGATTTAAGCCACCAGGTCCGAGACGTGAACTGCTGTCGACTACGTGGGAGTCCAGTGACATAACCATTACACTAACTGCTGGTTCCCAAGAGTAGTATTGGCTTTTATGGTTAATCCTGCACCAAAGTGTTCTCCAGGAAATCTTGCCCAGAAAGGGTTCTATGAACCTTGTCCTTCATGGTCTGGCCGAGATTTTCGTAACTTAATAGGTTTCTTCATGTGTGAATTCTCTATATTTAAGTCTCTTAACCATTCATGCTAATTGTGTCTAAACTAAAAAACAAAAAAAGCCAACAGGGGTTTCATGAGTCACTGATGCATGATAGCTGGACTCACTTGTAATTCTGAGCCCAAGTCACTTTTTAACTGCATCTGGGAACCCATTCTTGCTTTCTGGCTGCTGGTCCCACATACCTCTCATGGTTTTGGCCTCTGCAGGTGACCTTGCTGTCCTGAATGATAGTCGGGTGGTGGGGCACCAATCTCCCCTGTGGACTGTGAGCTCTAAGCACCCACAGAGGATGGTAGCCAGTTTTGCACACACATGCCCCCACCATAGGCTGTGCCCAGAGCTTTGGGGCCTGTGGTCTTGGCCATGTGGGCCACCGGGTCCCCTCCTGCTAATGGGTCAACCCCAGAAATCAGTATGTGATGAGCCACAGAGCAGGGACACCAGATTAAATTTAAATATACACCAAGTTTAGGAGGGACGCACTTCAGAAAAAATGGTTGCTCATATGCAATTCAGATTTTATGGTGTACCCGGTGTTTTATCTAACAAGCCTACTCTCTGTGCTCCAGAGTGTGGGGAATTCTAAAAACATCTAAGAGGGAAATGCTCTAGTCTGGAATATCAGGAAAGCCCTGAACACTTTATTTTTCCATACCCTGTGCTTATCAGCTGTCACTCTGGAAATAGTAACTTCTTAGATCCTTAGAACCACCCACAATGCCCTATTCTACAGCTCGAGGAAACAGGCATGATTGCAGCAATAACCTTAGGGTTGAAAGACAGTCTCTCTCTCTCTTTAAAGATTTATTTAATTTAATTTAATTTATTCATTCATTTATTTAAATTTGACCAAAGACACACACACACACACACACACACACACACACACACAGAGAGAGAGAGAGAGAGAGAGAGAATGTGAGAAAGCAAGCTACCAGGTCCAGGACTTGAGCTGTGGTCAGCCATGTGGGAGTATCCAGCACCTTAACAACCACACCACCTGCTGGTCCCCGAAAGACAGTCTCTTTCTTTTGTTTTTTTAAAAAAAGAGGGTTTTTTGCTATAGGGTATGCACATTCACCAGAGAGACAGAAAACGAGAAATCACCGGGGGGGGGGGAGGGCATGCCACAATCCCTTCTCCTCCATTCTCCTCTTGGGATTTTGGGTATTCCCATACATGTGCCCAGTGTGAGTTTTAAGCCGCTGGTTTGAACCTCAGTCGACTTTGTGGGAGTCCAGCGACATCACCATTATGCCATCTACTGGTCCCAAGACAGCTTCTTTCTGTGTACCCTGACTTGCTCTGAAGGACCCTGCTCCCTGTCGTTTAGCTCTCAGCCTGCCTTCCCCATGTCCACCTGCATTTTTTTTTTTTTTTTGGAGAGGTTTTCACTATAGGGCACGTGTGACCACCAGACAGAGAGAGACAGAGAGACAGAAAGAGAGAAATCACTCCCCAGGGGGATGGTCACGCCGCAATCCCTTCTCCTCCATTCTCCGCTCGGGATCTTGGGCACGCACGCACACATGCCCGGCGTGAGTTTTAAGCCACCGGATCTGGGATGCGAACCGCGGTCAACTACGTGGGATTCCAGGGACATAGCCATTACAGTAACTGCTGGTTCCCTCCACCTGCATTTTGAACAGGCCAGGTGTCTCCACCTCATCAGTGAGCAAGGTAGATTCTCCATGGGATGGGGAGTGGGTGCAGACCAACAAGCCCACAAATGAGACCCCTTCAGATGGTAAAAGCAGCAGGAACTGAAACAGGTAGTGGGACGGTGATGGGAGTTTAAAGACCCACATTTCATCACCCAGAGTGGAGTTACTGGTTGATGAATCTGAATAGTAGTTAGTGCTGTGATTAGATGTACATGTTTAGAAAGTTCTCTCTGGCAACTGACCAGAGAGCAAGCTGCAGGAGGCAGTCAGGGAAGCAGATCAGCTAGATGGCCCTAAATGTGGTCAGGCCATGCAGTGTCACCGTCCAGGGAAAAGGCTATGACAGTGAAGTGTAGGGAGAACTGACTGGGACTGGAGATTCAGGGGCTGCTGCCCTGGGGTAGGGGTTCTTCTCATGGCTAGAGCCTCCACCTCCTTCAGTCTCAGTCCAGAGTCTTCTCTGGACAGGTCTTGCCTGACAGCCCTTCTGAACTTCTTATTGACAGCATCCTGTTCAATTTTCGTTAAAGGGCCAGCATTAGCTGATGTGACAATGATTAACTATCTGAGTACTTATTTGTTCTACCTTCACCCACACAGGAGAGCAGAGACTTGCTTGTTCTGTTCTTTTTTTTTTTTTTTTTTTTTTTTTTAAGGGCTATAGAGTACGTACTCTCACCAGGAAGAGAGACAGAAAGTGAGAAATCACCCCCCCCCAAGGGGATGATCATACCAAAATCCCTTCTTCTCCATTCTCCTCTCGGGATCTTGGGCATGCACGCACATGTGCCTGGTGTGAGTTTAAGCCACCGGGTCCAGGACTCGAACCGCAGTCAACTACATGGGAGTCCAGCAACATAGCCAATACACCAACTGCTAGTCCCGCTTGTTCTGTTCTTTAACCCCAGCCCCTTGAATAGTAACTAGCTGCAAGGAGATGAGAAAATTTATGTCTGAAAGTCCTGACAGGTGGCTGTGGCTGGAGCACAGAGAGCTGGTGGTGTTCATGGGAGGTGAGACTGGAGATGAGCAAGAGCGAGGCCCTACAGAACCCTGGAAAGCCTTAAGGGAAGGATGTAGAAGCTGTCAGTACTCAGCAAAGATGGTGATAGAGATGCTGGAAAGAAAAGTGGGAGTTAGCAGTGAATGCTGTGTATCATTAAAGATGTGGTATCTGAGCCAAGCCATACCTCGGGGGTCACTAACTCATAACCCTACAGGGGTTCCACTGGAGTTATCATGAGGAAGCCTGCCCTGTGGGCCCTGGGCTAACTGGCTGGTGCAGGCTCTTGCTAAGGCAGTAACTGCTGTCAGCCTGCATTGTGTATTGCCATGTGGTCTGCAAACCCAGTTGTGCCAGAAATGTCAGCTTTCCAAGATAAACTGGAAATCGGAATTGTATTACAAGAATTTTCCTGTTTTGCAGTGTTCATTCAATTAAAATACAAAACCAAACTATGCAGGGCAAATGAACTGTCTGTAGGCTGCTTTCAGCCCATGGGCCACCCATCTGCAACCACACTATTCTTGTACATTAAAAAGAATTCAGATGGATCTGGAACAGGCTGCTAAATTCATCACTGGCAGTTATGCCATTCTAGTGAATGCCATATTAATAAGAGCACTTGTATTCTAAGTAAGAGAAAGGGAACTAGCCTTGTTTTATCTGGGTTTTGTTACTTTGTGATGTCATTTTCTTTCTCACTTTGAATACTCCACTGTCTGCCTTTTTTTTTTTTTTTATTTTTTTTTAGAGGTTTTTGCTATAGGGTTTGTGCGTGCTTGCCAGAAAGACAGAGAGAGACAGAAGACAGAAAGTGAGAAATCACCCATGAGGGGGGATGGCCATGCCGCAGTCCCTTCTCCTCCATTCTCCTCTTGGGATCTTGGGCACGCATGCACACGCGCCTGGCGTGAGATTAAGCCACCAGGTCTGGGACTCAAACCGTGGTCGACTACATGGGAGTTCAGTGACATAGCATTACACTAACTGCTGGTTCCTCTGCCATGTTGTTGTAACTGTTATTCCTCAGTTATTTTTGGAGCACCAGGTAAGATTATTTATGGTTCACTTTGCTATTCTTTTCAACTGGGCATCATATTAAGTACTTTGGTGAAAGAACCCCATCTCCTAGCATCCATCTGGAACTGTTGGTGTGATTTCTTCTGGACAATGGATCTCTGAACATTACTTCCCGCATCTTGGTAGTAATAGCAGTGGTGATTTGGTTTACATGTTAAGTTTCATAAGATTTTCAGCTGAAGTTGGCATGTATACAGGTCAGTTATATATCTGACTCTTGGAATCTCTACATAGATATTTACTTAGTTATATACATTCTGAACACATAATAACTCCAAATACAGGAGAGTCACAGTAGGTGTGGTGTGAATTACCTGGTTATTAAATTAAATGCTATTTAAAATTTTTTTCTTTTTTTGGGAATTATTTATTTAATTCCATTTCTTCTTCCTCTTCTTTCTTCTTCTTCTTTCTTCTTCTTCCTTCTTTCTTCTTCTCCTCCTTTCTTCTTCTCCTTCTCCTTCTTATCCTTCTCCTCCTTCTCCTTTCTTCTCCTCCTTCTCCTCCTCCTTCTTCTCCTTCTCTTCCTCCTCCTTCTCCTTCTCTTCCCTCCTCCTCCTCTCCTCCCTTCTTCTCCTCTTTTCTTCTCCTCCTTCTCCTTCTTCTTCTCTTCTTCTCCTCCTCCTCCTCCTCCTTTCTTCCCCTTTCTTCTCCTTCTTCTCCTTCTTCTCCCTTCTTCTCCTTTCTCCTTCTCCTTCTCCTCCTTCTTCTTCTTCCCTTCTTCTTCTCCTTCTTCTTTTCTTCTTCTCCTCCTCCTTCTTTCTTCTTCCTTCTTCTTTCTCCTTCTTCCTCCTCCTCCTCATCCTCCTCCTCTTCCTTCTCCTCTTCCTTCTTCACCAGAGAGAGACAGAAAAAGGGAAAGCAAGAAAGAAAGCCGACAGGTTCGGGACTCAACCACAGTCAGCCATGTGGGAATCCAGCGCCCTTAACCACCATGTCACCTGCCAGCACCAATTTCTGACTTAATAATGGTGATTAAAAAATTCATTGTTGGGATTCTGTAACTAAGCTCTCTCCGGTCCTAATAAATTTATAAATTCATCTCAAGACAAGCAGTATCCATGACATGTCAAGTGTGATTATCAGTAAAATAATAAATCTCCAGTTCTTCATCTATGAAATTTAACTTTTTGTGATGTTGATTGATCCAGTAAGTAAATGAGAGATCTGTTACTCAGTAGCATGCCAGATAACAATGACACACAGTCAGTAGTATGCATTTCTAAACAGGAGTCCTAGTGACTCTGGGACAGCAGATGAGGCTTCTCAGCTCACCACAACTCAGGTGCTTGTTAACAGATACAAGGAGAGACAGGTTCCAGAACAGGCCGCTGTCTCCTAGCCTGTCATACTAAAGGAAGTTCTTAACTTGACTCTTCTTGTGGTATTGGGCATCTTTTCCTGGGATTTTCTTCCTGCCTCCTGGATATTTATCCCATCTTTCGGCTCACATAGTAATAGGAGGTTCTAAATAGGCTCAAGTCTCTCCATTCATTCATAAGTGTCCTTAGTATCCTACAACTTACTGTTCTCCTCATCAGTGCACACCAGTCATTTCTTTTCAAATATTAATGTGTGTATACAAAGGGGGGACTGGTTTGTTTGAGACATGAAACTAAGAGGAATTGTGCTTATCTCTTTCTTTTGGTAATTTCAAAATTCAGTTATATTTTATCAAAACTTTAGTAAATTTGAAATGGGAAAATATTATTAATAAGTTCCCTGTCTGGTCCCTTGAGAATGTGCTGCCCCTCCCTCCTGCTTCCCTTGACTCTGCAGAGTCCTCAACGCAGCACCCAACATAGGTGTGATTGATGCACCTTCACTGCTGTCTCCTATATGCAACACATTCCTGAGCCCATTTTAGCCACTAATGTGATTTTAAAAAATTTTTAGTTTTTAAAATAAGTTCTAAAAGGTTTTTGCTATAGGGTGCATACATTCACCAGAAAGAGAGACAGAGACAGAAAGCGAGAAATCACCCCCCTCCCCCAGGGATATGGCCATGCTGCAATCCCTTCTCTTCTCAGAGTCTTGGGCACATATGCCCAGCATGAGTTTAAGCCACCAGGTCCAGGACTCGAAGCACAGTGACTAAAATGGGAGTCCATTGAGATAGCCATTACGCCAACTGCTGGTCCCAACCACTAATGTGATTATTTAGAGAAGTTTTCTCACCAAAACTAGTTTAGGGGAGGAAAGGCAACACCAACATTACTTCTGGTTAAGACAGTTTTTTTTTTTTTTGGAGAGGTTTTGCTATAGGGCGCATACACTCACCAGAAAGACAGGGAGACAGAAAGTGAGAAATCACCCTCCGTGGAGATGGCCATGCCGCAATTCCTTCTTCTCCATTCTTCTCTCAGGATCTTGGGCACACATGCACATACACCCGGAGTGAGTTTTACATCACTGGGTCCAGGACTTGAACCATGGTCGACTACATGGGAATCCAGTGACATAGCCATTACGCCAACTACTGGTCCCTGGTTAAGACAGTCTTGAATGAGCTTGGAACAAATCAGAGTAAATGTTGGGAAGGAGACTAGTCTTTGACCAGTCTAACCAACTAAATATCAGACAGTCTGGGAAAAGTTACCTAGAGATCAGATCCTTGAACAGGGATAGGGGGCACTTAGAAGATTCAGGCCCAGAGGAGAAATTTGCCTATTTGCTGGAAACCAATTTCATTTTAGGAGAAAGAATTTTTCCTTACTAAATCCTTACTCATCATTTCTGAGTTCATTGATAATAATTCAAGCACCACCTGTGTTCCTCTTTATTCTAGCTCTGGAGCAGTTTGAGCACTAAGCAGGCAAAGGAAAGGAGAAAAAAAGCCATGTGATCTCACCATGATTCCCAAGCTCATCAGTCATGGATCCCTACACCTTAATCTAGGTGCTCTCCCTGCACAGACACACACAGTGCGCTAACCCAGAGTCAAAATTCAAAGACTTTGCCAACTGCTGCTCATAAAGCATGTGTTAATATCCCCATTTTATAGGTAAGAAAATGAAACTCAGCTTAAGGTGTCAGTTTTCACTGATACTCAGAAATATTAATTCCTCCCTGACACCAGATCCCAGGAGACACTGATATTTGTTCTGTGTAAATACCAGTCTCCAAATCCAAGAATCTGCATAGAATTTGGCTGATTTAGTTTTTCCTGATTAGTTGCCCTAGCATTGGTTCACTTGCATCTGTTCCCAATACATAGATGCTTCATATCCACCTCACTCTATGCTGCTCCCAACCTCTGAGCACACTTGACCTCAGTCATCTTGTCTCCTTCACCTGAGAGGATCAAGCACAGACAGTTTTTCAGTGCTGATCCTAATTCTGTGCCCCATAGATTTGCATTTCTGCACAAGCAAGGCTGGGATCTATTTCAGGATGAGGTGGATGTCACAGGAATTATGGATTGTCATTGTACGAGTCTAGCTCTAGGATTGCTTGTACAGGAAAGTCACAATGCTATTGTGATATCTCCAGATCCATCGAAGTGCAGCAAGTTTATAAACTACACAGTGGTTTTGGGGAAATTTATTTAGTTCCTTTCTATAGACCAGCGAAGTAGTGGATGAAATTCTGTCCTGTGTTAATCATTGTTATTGACAGCAACATCCTGTATTTTGTAATCTGTGTATGTGAGGTATGTGTAAACTCCTGTCCTTCCTAATACATGGTTAATAATTATATGTACTGCATGGGTAGATGATGGTGTGCCATGAGAAGGATGAACTCAACCCTTTAAACCTGAGGGGTTACAGAAGGTGGTGGGGTGAGGGAAGAACCCTAAAGGTGGTTATAATTAAGACTATGTTCTGAGGATTTTGCATAATTTTCTTATTTAATTCTTTAAGCAAAGTGGCTATTTTGGCATACAAATGAGAACTGTAGTTCAGAGAAGGTTAGAAATAATACAAACTAGGTCAGTCCTGAGGCATAGTGGTTAAGGGAGCCAAATACCACCTGACTGACTGCATTTGAATCCTGATCTCAGTGAGTTGAAAAACACACTGGGTGCATATGTGTGCATGCTTCAAATCTTGACAGGATAGAGAAAGGGATATGGGTTTGTGGCATGAGCATACCCCACTGGGGAGTACTTTCTACATCTCTCTCTCTTTGATAAGTGTGTGTGCCCTCTGGCTTATAAAACAAAAACCAAAAAGAAAGGAAGAAATATAACAAAATTACATGTTGAAGCTATGATATAACTAGAATTAGAATTTCTGTCTTTTTCTGAAGCTCAAATTTCTAAGCAAGAATTTTCTTGTCTTCTCTTCAAGAGCACATACTAGTGGTAGGGCTGTCACTTCTCACATCGGTTACCCGAGATCACAGTTCCTTATCCCCAACTCCTTCCACCATAGTGACACACTCAGTCCCCATGCCCAGGACTTACCAGATAAGAACTCACTACATTGACTGCTCTTCCCATCTCTGAGCCCCCCCTTCTCACTTTCACTGCCTAGTTCAATCCCCAGTTACTCATTTAACATGTACATCAATACCAAAAAATCTTATGCCTCTTCCACCTTTCAACACATCCGATGAAAAACCCACTCCCTGTGTCCCTAGATGCCCACTTATTCCATGTGTACATTGAGATGACATATGGTTGAGGTATTGATCTCAGTCTAGTCACAGTAACAGGTCTCTCTCTACATGTTTTTCACATGGATCTGACAATTCTATTTTTTTTTTAAGAGTTTTTTTCTGTAGGGTGTGTGTGCTTGCCAGAAAGACAGAGAAAGATAGACAGAAAGCGAGAACTCCCCCCCTCCCCCCGGGGGGATGGCCACACCGCAATCCCTTCTCCTTTTGGGATCTTGGGCACACAGGCACATGCACCCACCCAGCGTGAGTTCAAGCCACTGAGTCCAGTTCAAGCCATTGGGTCCGGGACTCTAACCACGGTTCACTACATGGGAGTCCAGCAACATAGCCATTATGCCAACTGCTGGTCCCCTGACAATTCTATCTTAAGCTCAATAAATCAGTAGGTTCTATGACTCTGAAACTTTCTGTGCATTTTGAATTTTGTATATACTCATTTTGCCCCTTGCTTTTTCACTATTCAGGTAAAATGGCTAATTTCACAAAATACCTCAGATGTAAAATCTACAAAGATTCCTCCAATTCATAGCCTTTGTTTACTCCTCCTCATCTCATTAAAACTGAAGTGTTAAATTTGTCCCTAAGTCTGCTCTTCCCCAATTTCTCTCCTTTCTCTTTTTTTTTATTTTGTTTTTTTTTTGAGAGGTTTTTTGGTTTGTTTTGCTATAGGGCACGTGCGCTCCATTCTCCTCTCAGGATCTTGGGCATGCACACACACGTGCCTGGCGTGAGTTTAAGCCGCCAGGTCTGGGACTTGAACCGTGGTCAACTACGTGGGAGTCCAACGACATAGCCATTATGCTAACTAGCTGGTCCCATCTCCCTTCTCTTTAATAGTCTCAGAAATTTATATTATTGATTATAAATTATGTCTCTACTATCAGCAGCCTCTTCATCACTTCATCTGTCCTTCTGCCTTTAAGTTAATTAATCTTAACCTATTATTGAGTTGTTAAATAGAAATTCCTGAAACTGGGTGATTTGCCATTTATTTATTGTTTGATAAGGTTTTTGCTATAGGGTATATGTGTTCACCAGAGAGAAGCAGATAGTGAAAGGCAAAGTGAGAAATCACCCCCCCAGGGGGTGGCCATGCCACAATCCCTTCTCTGCACGCATACATGCCTGGCACACATTATTTTTTGTTTTCCAAGCCAAAGTCTGGGCTCAACTGAGCAGTTGGTCATGTGAGATTTAGCTGTCTTAAATTTTTTTTAAGAATTATTTTATTTAACATTATTATAATTATTATTTTATTACCAGGTCCAGGACTTGAACCACGGTCAACCATGTCAGAGTCCAGCACCTTTAAACACCATGCCACCTGCTGGCCTCAAGATCTAGTTGTCTTAACCACCATGCCACTTGGCTGGCCCTCCAGGGTTTCTTTGACAGGAACAAATTGATAACTTCATTCATTCCCTGACTGTCTGCATCTTTTTCTGTATGTTCAGAGATTTCTCTAGAAACATTTCTGGATTTGTCTAAAACATCTCCTTGTGCAGGGATGATGAGTGCTCACCCCACAGCGAGTTGGGATTTTGTCAGGGGTCAGGTGATGCCAAAACATCATAAGAGAAAGTAAAGAATAAAACACTCTGGGACCAGCAGATAGTGTGGTGGTTAAAGGCACTGGATTCCCACAAGGCTGACTGTGGTTCAAGTCCTGGACCTGGCAGCTTGCTTTCCCGCTTTCCTTTTCTCTCTCTCATTAAATTAAAAATAATAACAACCAATGGAATTAAATAAATAAATAAATAAATATTTATAAAAAAAAAAAAAAAGAAGAAGAATGGGAATGGTGCAGAACAGGAAAGCTCCATTTTCTATTTATGAAAAATGTCATTAGAGAAACCAGGATGAAGTTGATCCTCAACTTAAAGCTGAAGCAGGCTTTTTCCTCACTGTGGACAAGGCCCAGGTTGTTCAGAAACTGCAATGACAATGGTATAAGTTGTCATTAAGGTCAGCAGGTGGTGTGATGGTTAAGGCACTGTACTCCCACATGGCTGACCATAGTTTGAGTCTCAGACCTGGTGGCTTGCTTTCTCACTTTCTCCTCTCTCTATCTCTCTATCTCTGGTGAGCTCATGTGCCCTATAGCAAATTAAAAAAAATAATAAAAAAATATTTTTTAAAAAAGAGAAATAATTGGGAACCAGCAGTTAGCGTAATGGCCATGTCGCTGTACTCCCACATAGTTGACTGCGGTTCACGTCCCGGACCCGGTGGCTTAAAACTCACGCCGGGCGCGTGTGCGTGCATGCCCAAGATCCTGAGAGGAGAATGAAGGAGAAGGGATTGCGGCGTGACCATCCTCCCTGGGGGGTGATTTCTCGCTTTCTGTCTCTATGTCTTTGTCTGGCTGGCGAGCGCACGCGCCCTATAGCGAAGAAAAACTCTCCAAAAAAAAAAAAAAAAGAGAAATAATTGTAATTAATTTGAACTCAGCTTTCAAGTTAGAGGCCAAGCACATATGTGTGCTACTGGTCAGAAAAGGAGGTCTCTGCATTTTTGCAACCATGTTGGGGCAGCATAGGGAAATTCATGCTCACTGTTGGAAAGGGGGCTTGCCTGCTCCTGACCATCCTTTTGAATGGCTGAACTTCAGCCTTCAGGTTATTCAGTGCTATAATTTTGGAAGTTCAAAGAGAAATGGAGCCGTCTCTCCTGTGCCTTGGTAGATAGTCAAGTAATTTTTGTCAAAGAAATAAAGGCAGTTAAATGTAGAAAAAAAGAATCTTTACAGCAAATGATGATGAAACAGCTTCTGAGGGAAACAAGGGAGACACAAACACCAACAAACTTCAAACAGAAATTTAATAATTCATAAACAGTGCAAAATGGTAAAAATTTAGAAGGAAACCGATATTCTGTGGGATGCTTTGAGTTTTTACATATAATAGCAAAAGAATGATTCATGAAAAAATGTTAGAAGGTTAACTTTATTGAAATTTAAACTATTGGGGGGTTGACAGGTGGCATGGTACTTGGAGGCACAGGATTCCCACATGGCCGACTGTGGTTCAAGTCCCGGATCTGGCAGCTTGCTTTCTCACTTTGCCTTTCTCTCTCATTCTCTCTCTCCTCTGGTCAAGTTAAAATAAATACATAAATAAAGTTAAATAAAATAATTCTTTTAAAAAAAGAAACTATTGGGGCCAGCAGGTGGCATGGTGGTTAAGGTGCTGGATACTTCCACATGACTGACCACAGTTTGAGTCCCTAACCTGGTAGCTTACTTTCTCACATTCCCTCTTTCTGGTTATATTAAATGAATGAATAAATTAATAATTTTAAAAAGAAATGAAAACTACTGTGTGAAACTACTGTTAAAATAATACAAGACTAGACTCAGATTGGCAGATACATTTGGAGAACATGTATCTAAAAAGGGATTTACTGAATTAGTAATGCTCAACAATAAAAAACAAAAAAACCCCCAAAAAACCAAAAAAACCCCACATCTTGATGTTTAAAATGGGTAAATACCTGATCAGAAACTTCACAGATAAATACATGTAGATGAGAGATAAGCATGCAATAGGATGATTGACATTGCTTGTTATTAGAGGAAAACACATTTTAAAAGCAGTGCTATACTCTTACATACTTATTAGAATGTCAAAAATCTAAAACAGATTGGCAAAATCAATTGTAAACAAATATGCAAATAAATGTTACTGGGGATGCACTTTGGAGATTTTTTTTTATAAAAGAGGTTTTTGTCAGGACCAGCAGTTGGCATAATGATATGTTGCTGGACTCCCATGTACTCAACTGCAGTTTGAGTCCTGGACCCGGTGGTTAAACTCATGCTGGGCACATGTGCATGCGTGCCCAAGATCCTGAGAGGAGAATGGAGAAGGGATTGCAGCGTGGCCATCCTCCGAGGGGGTGATTTCTTGCTTTCTGTCTCACTCTGTCTTTCTGGTGAGCACACGTGCCCTATAGCAAAAACTTCTCAATTAAAAAAAAAAATTTTTTTGTCTAATTGGAAATACTCATTATTGGACAGGGTTTTGACTGGCATGTCATATCTGAAGATTAAACCAGAAAACTATGGAACTAAGATAAATCTCAAGTAAGCCAACAGAAGCTCTTGGAAAGATGGCCTGGTACCACAACAGTTATGTGTGGCAGAGAGGATTAGAGAAGCTATATGAAAAAATTTGTACCATAAAATAACCTGAACTTTCCCAGCCCAGCATTGTAATCAGTAGAGACTGCAAAGGAGTAGCCACAACCAAAGGATTACGTTGAGGAAGACTTTGAAAGAAGAAAAAGAGACTGATCTTTGCTAGCAGATGGTATATCACAGAATACTTGGTAGGCAGAGCTGACTTGAGAAGGTTTATGTGTGAATTGTGTGCTGGGTGTTTACTTTTCAACAGTTTGAGTAGTTGACAAGAAATATTTTCTCAAAAATATTTAAAACCAAACCACCTCTGTTGTTATAGAGTCAAACAAAATTATAAAAACTATTTTGAACGTTGTCTTTAAAATTCAGTATCTTGAAATTTTGACAGTTGTTTATTAACTGTCAAGAACTCTGGAATATGAACAAATATTTTTAATATATAAAGTAAATCTTTGTGGGAAAATGTAAAAATAAATAAACGAGGGACCAGCAGTTGGTGTAATAATTACATCACTGGACTCCCATGTAGTAGACCATGGTTTGAGTCCTGGACCCTGTGTTTTAAACTCATGCTGGGCGCGTGTGCATGCTTGTCCAAGATCCTGAAAGGAGAATGGAGGAGGAGGGGTTGCGGTATGGCCATAACCCCTGGGGTGGGGTGATTTCTTGCTTTCTGTCTCTCTGTCTTTCTGGTGAGCACATGTGCCCTCTAGTAAAAACCTCCTAAAAATAAATAAATACATAAATAAATAAAAATAAAAAATAAATGAAAAAAGTTAAGGCAAAAGTGTCTTTCTTTTTTTAAGGATATGTGTACTGGGGGCAGGGGTACGCAGACACAGTGAAAGAGAAAGTAAGAAATCACCTGCCATGAGGGATGGCCACACTGCAATCCCTTGTCCATTCTCCTCCCAGGATTTTGGGCATGCATGCACACGTGCCCAGTGGGATTTTCAATCCACGACCAGGTCCAGGACTTGAACCACAGTCAGCCATGAGGGAGTCCAGTGACATAACTGTTACACCATCTGCTGGTCCCTGAAAGACAATTTAGCAGCAGCTTCAAAAGGTAAATATGGGGGCTGGCAGGTTGCATGGCAGTTAAGGGCACTGGACTCCCACATGGTTGACCCCAGTTTGAGTCTGGGACCTGGGGGCTTGCTTTCTCTGTCTTACTTTCTCTCTCGCTCTCTCCCTCTCCCCCTCTCTGGTTAAATTAAAATAAAATTAATTAAAATAAATCATTTAAATAAATAAAGTTCAATAAAAATAATTATTTTTTTAAAAAGGTAAACATTGCCTCACCACATGATCCATCACTCTCCTAGGTATTAACTCTATTTATAATTGAGTATGTGCTTACCAGAAAGATAGCGGGGAAATGGCCACACCATAATTTCTTCTCCATTCTCCTCTTGGGATTTTGGGCACACATGTACATGTGCCTGGTGTGAATTTCAAGCCACTGTGCCTAGGTCTTGAACTACAGTCAGCCATGTAGGAGTCCAGTACCTTAACTATTACTCTATCTGCTGGTCCCTAACCTAGTTTGTTTTAAAACTTTTTTAGAGAGAGATTTTTACTATAGGGTGCATGCACTCACCAGAGAGAGAGAGAGTGAGAGAGACAGACAGAAAGCAGGAAATCATCCCCCAGGGGGATCATCATGCCATAATCCCTTATTCTCCACTGTCCTCTCAGGATTTAGGCACACATGCACACTTGCCTGGCGTGAGTTTTAAGCTGCCAGGTCTGGGACTCAAACAGTGTCGACTACGTGGGAGTCTAGTGACATAACCATTACACCATATGCTGGTCCCTATTTTAAAACTTTTTTTTGGAGAGGTTTTTGCTATAGGGTGCGTGCACTCGCCAGAAAGAGACAGAAAATAAGAAATCACCCCCCGGGGGGATGGCCCCGCCGCAATCTCTTCTCCATTCTCCTCTTGGGATCTTGGATGCACGCACACATGCCCAGTGTGAGTTTAAGTCACCAGATCCGGTACTTGAAGCAAGGTCAACTACATGGGAGTCCAGCAACATAGCAATTACGCCAATTGCTGGTCCCAAAACTTTTTAATTTAAATAAGCACCAGAAAGATTGCTGTCTTTAAAATGCAATATATCATTGCAATATAGTATTTTGAAGTAAGCACAAATAAGTAATAGAGCTCTTCCACAAAAAGATCTGGGCAATATATTGGGTTTTTGAGAAAGTCATGACGGCTCTCTTGTGGCCTCGCTTCCGGGATGAAAAGAAAAGAAGGAACAACGGCCGTGCAAAAAGGGCCATGGCCATGTGCAGCCTATTCGCTGCATGAACTGTGCCTGATGCGTGCCCAAGGACAAGGCTGTTAAGAAGTTCATTATCTGAATGGGACCAGCAGTTAGCATAATGGCTATGTCGCTGGACTCCCACGTAGTCAACTGCGGTTCATGTCCCAGACCCGATGGCTTAAAACTCATGCCGGGCACGTGTGCATGCGTGCCCAAGATCCCGAGGAAAATGGAGGAGAGGGGATTGCAGTGTGGCCATTCCCCCTGGGGGGTGATTTCTCGCTTTCTATCTCTCTGTCTCTCTCTGTCTGTCTGGCGAGGCCACGGGCCCTATAGCAAAAACCTCTCCCAAAAAAAAGAAGTTCATCATCTGGAACATAGTAGAGGCTGCAGCTGTCAGGGACATCTCCAAAGCAAGTGTCTTCGATGCCTATGTGCTCCCCAAGCTGTATGTGAAGCTACATTACTGTGTGAGTTGTGTTCTTCATACCAAGGTAGTCAGGAACCGATCTCGTGAAGCTTGGAAGGACCAAACACCCTCACCCCAATTTAGACCTGTGGGTGCTGCCCCTCGCTCTCCACCAAAGCCCATGTAATGAGCCGAGTCTTTAAGGACTAAAGAACTGTATGTCCTCTGGGAAAAAATAAAATGTCGATTATACATTAAAAAAAAAAAAGTCATGACGCATTTTTGCACAGAAAAACAAAAATACATCATAACTTTCCTGACAACCTAATATTTATAGCTACATATTTATTAGAAGGCCTATACCTTGTTTATAACAAGTGAGAAAATGTAACATTTTTTAATAAAGAACTATTTTTATTTAATTTTATTCACTGTCATTATTTTATTTTTTGAAGTTAACCAGAGAGAGACAGACAGAAGGAAATTGAGAAAGCAAGCTCTCAGGTCCGGGACCTGAACCACAGTCAGCCATGTGGGAGTCCAGCTGCCTTAACTACCATGTCACCTGACAGCCCCGACAATGTAATCTTTTTTTTTTTCATTTTTTTAAAAAAATAATTTATTTAATGCTATTTTTTTTATTATTTCAATTTGTTATAGGGCACTTGTGCTCACCAAAGTGTAACAGAATGAGAGGGAAAGTGAGAAAGCAAGTCACCAGATCTGGGACTTGAACAGTGGTTGGCCATGTGGGAGTCCAGTGCCTTAACCACCAAATCACTTGCTGGCTTTTTTTTTTTTTTTTTTTAAAACAGCCCTTACTTTTTA
>NW_006159862.1:496990-509981 GCF_000334495.1 Tupaia belangeri chinensis | reverse complement strand
CGGGGACTTGAACAGTGGTTGGCCATGTGGGAGTCCAGTGCCTTAACCCCCAAATCACTTGCTGGCTTTTTTTTTTTTTTTTTTTTAACAACAGCACTACATTTTACTAGGGATTCCATTGAGGTTAGATCACTAGGAAAGAGGAAGTTCTAGTTAAAGTGTACAAAATGTGAAACCTCAGATCTCAGAGCGAACCACCCCCTCAGGTTCTTTGGTGAGATCACTGCCTCATTCCAGGTACAGATCATTATAAAGATACTGCTTTGGCCCCATTGGTTGGTAGGAGGGGTAATTCTCTCCCTCCTAGAACATGAACATCATGAAGGCCACAAACCTAAAGAGCTGTTTACACATGACATTCCAGGAAACAGGTGTAGGGGATGTTCCACACCGTTTCTGATATACATGTCTAGGTCCCAGTGTATCGGTTCACCCCAGTTCAGTCTCAGATCTGAGTAGTCCCAGTCATACCATGGATCCTCCTCCTCTGTAAGCAGTTAGGGAGCTTTGGGTAGAAACCATACCCCATGCCATCAAACAGGTAAGGCTTGTAGACTTCCATGCACAAATTATACTTCTTAGTGGTGGGGCCTTTTTTTTCTGTGGTCTTATAATAGGGCCCTGGGAGCATGTCCTAGGTAACATGACAGACTGTTCACACACCCACTGGCACCATGTTCTGGGTTGTCCTTTGTAGTCAGCAGACTGCTAGGACCCTGCCTTGGCCACTGCCATCCTCACTACATTTTCAAGAGAAAGTAATTTTGAAAGCAAATTGAATGCCCGCAAAATTTTAGCAAGATGTATGAATATTCTTTTCTGATTTGAAAAATAAAGTAAAAATGTTGAGAATTTATTGATCCCAGTATAAACTATCAACTATTATTGGAAATAGACATACAAAACTAAGAAACACAAAGATACAAAAATATTACAGACACCCTAATTTCATCCTCGAGATAAACATGTATGAACATA
Source organism: Tupaia belangeri chinensis (assembly GCF_000334495.1). Classification (NCBI taxonomy): domain Eukaryota; kingdom Metazoa; phylum Chordata; class Mammalia; order Scandentia; family Tupaiidae; genus Tupaia; species Tupaia belangeri. The sequence goes on along the minus strand of NW_006159862.1, from coordinate 509,003 downwards.
TATTGTCTTTAGTTATTGTATTTTTATCAAGAGAACCTACTTTCAGGGAAGAAATCTGATTTACAGACAACAGCCACTGACTGGACTCTTTCACACTCTGACACTTTAAGTGCTGTTGATATTCATAGCAAATGGTTTCAACACCATGCATTATCAGTGATTGGTACTGAAAATCATACATAGGGCTGGAGGATGACAGAGTGGTAACATGCAATATTCTGTGTGCTCCAGATGGGTCTGTGTTCCTATCTGGAGACCTGCCTGAATATTCTGGGCATGAGTGTATTGTGATCTAGGGCTGTCGGGATGGATAGCAGAGTCAAGTACCTGCTGGGGATGTTATTTCTCTCACACTCACGGAAGAAAATTTAAAAATAATTAAAAGGGCCCCCGTACCCCCCAAAAACCCCAGACAGTTTGACATGAGTTTATACCTATAACTGTAAAATATATATTTTCAAGGTAAAAATCTCCACCATATTGTTTTGGTTATTAAAAGTAACTCCCATTTTCAACCAAAAGACCTCCATAAGTACACAGGACACATTTGTGCCCATGTGTGGCAGGCTAATGGCTGGGGTGGATAATGGCATCAGGACCAAGTTGGAGGTTCTCTTTCTTTGACTTTCTAATTCATGGGAGAAATACTGCAACAACAACAACTTTCAAAAAACAACAGCAAAACTTCCAGGCCCAACTTTGGTGGTGTGTACTATTAAAATGCCATGTTCTCTATGGCATGTTGGGGCCATATGGGAGTTCTGAGTTAGAATCTTGGTCCAACATAAAGGCTGGACATAGTGATGAGCACCAGTAACCCCAGTGACCTGGGGAGGCTGAGGCAGGAGGATGGCCAGCTCAAAACTGGCCTGGGCCAGCCTGAGCAACAAAGTGAGATGAGACCTCATCTGAAAAAAAGCTGCACATGGTGATACATTAGTAGTTCCAGTGGGGAGGGTGAGGTACAAAGATTGACATAACAAGGCCCTGGGTGAAATAATCATAGTAATATAAAGAAAGTAATAATAAAAATAACTCCCAAATTTTGACGAGTATACATTTTTAAATTTATTTTTTAAGAGAGGTTTTTGCTATAGGGCACATGTGCTTCCCAGAGAGTCAGAAAGAGACAGAAAGCGAGAAATCACCCTCCAGGGGGTATGGCCACACTGCAATCTCTTCTCCAGTCTCCTCTCAGGATTTTGGGCACACACGCACACATGCTCTGTGTGTTTTAAGCCACCAGGTCCAGGACTCGAACCACGGTTGACTACATGAGAGTCCGGCAACATAACTGTTATACAATCTGCTGGTCCCAACAAGTGTAAATTTATCTAAATTCCTGAGGGTAATCACAGTGGATGCTGCAAAGAGATGATTTAGTGAGCTGAAATTAGTCAAGATCATTGCTGTGTAAGACATCTTCAAGTTTCCCAATCTATTAAAAAGGAGAGGAGTTAAAACGTAAATCCCAGCGCCGGCAGATGGCATGGTGGTTAAAGGCTGTGGACTCCCACATGGCTGACCATGGTTCAAGTCCTGGACCTGGCAGTTTCTCTGGCCAAATTTAATAATAATAATAATAATAATAATAAATTTAATAAAAAATAATTCTTAAAAAAATCTTAATAAAAATAATCTTTAAAAAAAGTAAACCCCCAAATGGTATTGATGTGATTGCATCTATTCAAGGCAGCTTAGTAACTTAGTAACTAAATCAATGGAAAAATTCAATGCCAGTGAATCAGCAGGCAGCCTCCAGAGACCCAAAGGACAATGTTGCCCAGTAAGTACAAAGATTTTTGCTACATTGCTGTGGTCTCGAAGTCATGCAAACTCGCCTTCTCTGATGCGTGAAGTGGCTTCATCCCTGACTTGAGAGTCCCCCATTGAGAACTTTGTTTCTCAGACACCATCACAGCTTCCAGACAACCTGGTGCCTCCAGCTTCATGAGGAAAGGCCTGACATGCTGTCAGGTGAGGCACAAATTCTGTGGTTGGGAATTGTGGCATGGCCATTCCCCCTGGGCTGTGACTTAATTACTTTCCCCCTCTCCTTTCTTTGTCTCTCTCTGGAGAGTGCACTATAGCAAAACTAAAAAAAAAAAAAATTTTTTTTCTAGGACTAGCCCCACAGTGCAGAGAGTCAGATCCCACATGGTGGCCCTGGCTGCCTGCTGGGTGCATGTTTGTGTCAGATGTGTGCTCAAAATTCTGATGGGATAAGAAATGGGGGAAAAGAGACTGCAGTGTAACCATGCCCCATTTGGGGGTGTTTTAGCCTCTGTCTCTTTCTCTCTGTCAAGTTTAATTTTTTTTATATCTCCAGTCAAATGTGAAATTAAGATGCCTGCAATCTCTAGTTATGTGCCTAACTCTCTTCTTATTTTTTTACTTCATGTTTCTTCCCTTTTTTTAAAAGAGATTTTTGCTATACGGTATGTGTACTCACCAGAGAGACAGAAACAGAGAAAGTGAGAAATCACCCCCCAGGGGAGTGGCAATGCAGTAATCCCTTCATTCTCCTCTTGCAATTTTGATCATGCACACACACGAACCCAGCATGAGTTTTGAGCCACCGAGTTTGGAACTTGAACCCCATTTGGCCATGTGGGAGTCCAGCGACATAGCCATTACATTATGTGCTGGTCCCACCAGCAGATTTCTTGACCACAGTAGGGAGGGGACTTAGGGCATTGGATTCCTCAGTGTCCTCTCAGTTACTGAGGGAATCCCTGTTAGTTTCCTTTTCTTTGCTGCATCACAGGCTTGAAACTCCTAAGTGTGCCTGAGAAACATTAGGACCAGTTATTTTTCACCAGGACTCCATTAGGCTTGTGGCAGGTCACAAATAAATTAAGAAATATCTCTTTTCCAGGGTTGACGCTAACTTCATTCTTCGAAAGAAATGTGATAGGTAATTTTTGTTCTAATCCAGGTTGTGACCACAGTGGGGAAATGACTCTCTATCCATGTTACTGGCTTTGGTGTGCTTACGTACATAGGGAATGGAGGCTATGGATATGAGTGAGACAGAAGTTCATAGTCCAGTGGGAAGGCAGATGCTTCATGGAGTTCAGTCAGTCCTGTGTCACAGATGCTGGTGGAGGGGTGGGCAGCATCCAAATGGGAGGAGGGTGGTTGGACAAGAACAACAAAGAGAAAGTATTTGTTTTCACCAATTATTTTTGGAGAGGGTTTTTGCTGTAGGGTGCATGTGCTTGCCAGAAAGAGAGAGACAGAAAGCAAGAAATCACAACCCCCGCAGGGGAGATGGCCATGCTGCAATCCCTTCTCCAATCTCCTCTTGGGATCTTGAGCATGCATGCACACATGCCTGACATGAGTTTAAGCCACCGGGTCCAAGACTCAAACCATGGTTGACTATATGGGACTCCAGCAACAGCCATTATGCCAACTGCTGGTCCTGTTTTCACCAATTTTAAATAAAAAGTCTTTATACTTGAACATGTTAACTTCTAGAAGTGATAAATAGAATGAATCCCTTTCCCCTGACACAAAATTACAAAGCCAAACTTTCTAATTTACACTGGAGAGAAGTCACGTCAATGTTATATAAGTGGGAAAACCACTGGTCATAGATGATATGACAGAATTTACAGCCTTAAGATGTAATGACTATGACCAAATTTCAACCAGAGCTCTCACCATTGTTTATGCAAAATAATCACATACAAAAGAGTTGATAAGACTACCACCCATATGGAAAAACCCACAATATTTTGACCTTATGTGACATGAGAGAACATACATCCTATATGCGATGAGCGTGAAACCCTTCAGTCATGGTTCTTGATTGTACATACAGCAGAGAACTCACACAAGATAGAAATTGAGTTCTCTTGTAATCAATGGCAAATCACTGTTATTCATACTTTATTCTGTAAACAGCATTAGCAAACTTCACTGTAGAGCCACCCAGTACTTGTAATTACTGTGACTAAATATTCAGCTATAGTCCAATCTCGGAGTGCACAAGGAAACTCAAGAATAGGACTGATCCCTCAAACTCAAGACAGGAAACTTTACTGAACAGAGGCAGCATGTTGGGGTAGGAGATAATTCATGCTGCAGAAGCCATTCAGTGCAAAAAAGATGATTAATCTTTAACTCATAGAGCCTGACTTGTAAAACTAATGCATAAAATATCTCAAGATACTTAAATCTTCAGGGATCACTCACTCCTTAGTGAGCATTTAAGTTATCATGCTGAGGAAATAATAGTTCTAAAGTTAATGTATAAAAACCTTCCTTGGGATAGATTTCCATAAAAAAACTCATCTGGGGAGAGAACCCACCATCTTCTAATCTCAGTGGAACAGACTAGAGAGCCTACAAATAGATCAACACAAATGTAGTCAACTGATTTGGCAAAGTAGCAAGGATATATATTGCTCTTAACAATTGTGCTGGAGCATGTGGACATCCATGTGTTAAAAACAAAATAGATACCTTAAAACTTTCACAAAAATTAGTTCAAAAAAGCCATAGCCTTAAATGAAAAACATAAAACTATAAAGTTACTACAAGATAATGTAGGAAAAATCTAGGTTATATTGGGCTTATTGATAGATGTTTGTATATCATACTATAAACTGAAAAAACTATGAAAAAAATTAAGCTGTTCCTCAGTATAATTAAAAAATGTCAGCTCTTCAAAAACTGGGTTATTAAAATAGAAGTCACAGATTAAGAGAAGATACAAAACACTTATGAATACTTGCATCTAAAATATAAGGTCATCGGGCATTTGAACTGTGAATTATTGCTTTCAGGAACTAAGACTAATGAAGATTTTTTTGTGACTTCACCCTCTAGATCTTTTTTTAGAGTGGAGAGGTATCAGATAACCAGAAATCACCACAGAGGTACAAGAAATGTGAGAAACCAAGAAAATACCTCTCCCCCAAGGGAAAAGAATAATGACAGTACAATGGAATTTGTGGAAATGTCTGATATTCATAATGACACAGCTGATAGATGGAAGAGAAGAGAGGCAATAAAATCCAGAAGATACAGGAGAAAAGAGCTGATGAGTTCCACGAGGTGTAGGAAGTTCTTGCACTCTGAAAGAGGAAATGCATGTACATCAGAGAACTCACACAAGGTAGAAACTGTATTCCTGTATTACAGGAAATCAAAACCTCCCTTGAAAGTATTAAAAGCAGATTAGATTGGGACCAGCAGATGGTGTAATGCTATATCGCTGGACTCTCATGTAGTTGACTGTGGTTCGAGTCCTGGACCCAGTGGCTTAAACTCACTCCGGGTATGTGTGTGTGTATGCCCAAGATCCTGGAGGAAAATGGAGGAGAAGGGATTGCGGCATGGCATCCCCCCTGGGTGGGGGGAGGTGTGATTTCTCACTTTCTGTCTCTCTGTCTCTGTCTTTCTGGTGAGTGCACACACCTTATAGCAAAGATGTCTCAAAAAAAAAAAAAGATCATACAGAAGATCAAATCTCACATGTAGAAGACAGAATCTCTGCTGTGGAAAAATTCACCATGAAGTCTGAGAAAACAGTCCCCCAAAATGAGAATAGTATATAAGAAATACTATATACCATTGAACATTCAAACATCTAGATAATTGGTATCCCAGAAGGTGAAGAGACTAATAAGGGCATTAATAATCTGTTTCATAGGGGCCGGCAGATGGCTTGGTGGTTAATGGTGCTGGACTCCCACATGGCTGACTGTGGTTCAAGTCCTGGACCTGGCAGCTTGCTTTCTCTCTCTCTCTCTCTCACTCTATCCCTCTGTGGTCAAATTGAAATAAATAAATGAATGAATAAGTAAAGTTAAATAATTTTAAAAAATAATCTATTTCATGAAATCCTAGAAGAAAACTTTTCAAACCTAGAGAGGCATTTAAAGATCCAGGCCCAAGAAATACAAAGGACCCCTAATAGGACCAATTCAAAAGATCTTCTCCAAGATACATTATAAACAGGTTAACCAAAACCACAGAGACAAGACTGTAAAATTGGCAATAGAGAAACGTCAAATTACCTACAAAGGATATCCCATCAGGCTAACAGTGGACCTCTCATCAGAAACAATATGAGCAAAGAAATAAAGGGAAATATATATTCAAAGTGTTAAATGAAAAACAATTTCAACCAAGAATATTATACCTGGCAAGATTATCCTTCATATGGGAAGAAAAGACAAGAACGTTCTCAGATAAAAAAAAAAACCTGAAAAAATTTACCAAAACCAGACCAGCTCTTCGAGAAGTTCTGAAGGGAGTGCTATACTAGGAAAACGAAATACAGACACACAGAAATAAGAGTTCAAAAACAATTAAGAAAATGGCCAACTTAATGGTAGGGACAAGTCTGGAGTTGAATGTTATCTTCTAGAATTTATATTGAAAGGTTGAACCACAACAGAAGATAGATAAAGTACATGAGACTGAACTGGTGAAATAGTCAGCAAATGGAATTCTATGACAATTGACTAAAACATTACTGATTTTCTTCTGTGTTTTGTTTTTCCAGATTTAAGGACTTTTGTCTTCTCTCGTGTCAAGAGGTTCATGTACCTACTATTTGAACAGAATCCTAATCTGTTTTCTGGCTTTAAGTCTTAAGAAAATTTAACATTTTAAAATTTTGATTTATTAAAGCTAAAACTGCTTTTCTTGAAATTGAAAAATATATTTAAAAATACCTATATAACGGGACCAGCGGGTGTCACGGTGGTTAAGGTGCTGGATGCTCCCACATGGCTGACCACGGTTCAAATCCTGGACCTGGTGGCTTGCTTTCTCACCTTCTCTCTCTCTCTCTCTCTTTCTCTCTCTCTCTGTGTGTCTCTCTGGTCAAAATAAAAATTAATGAATGAATAAATAAAGTTAAATAAATAATTAAAACTAATAAAATGTTTAAAATAAATACCTATATAATGACCATAGTAAGCTGTATAGCCTCAGCTAGGTGCTACTTTATAGTATATTCATTCTACTCATTGAGTTTCATGCCTAAAGTCAGACATGTGTTCACAAATATGTATGTATCAGCTGAACTTGCTATTGAAAGTATTTAAATTAAGATATTTTGTGAATCAATAAAATGTGGTGAAATAAAAATAAATGGAAAGCAACTGTAGATACCAGAGATAGTGTGGGAGGCAGGGGGAAAATGGCAGAGGGTGAGAAATGGGGACTAAAAAATATATATACATATTTATATGTATTTGTGTGTGTGTGTGTGTGTGTGTGTGTGTGTGTAGAAACAAATGGAAAATTATTTGTTGATGATAACATGTAAAATAAATTTATATATATAAAAAATTATGTCATCAGGAAAGTCATGACGTATTTTTCTATGTTTTTGTATTAAAAAATGTGTCAGGACCAGCAGATGGAGTAATGGTTATGTCTCTGGACTTCCATGTAGTCGACCATGGTTCAAGTCCTGGACATGGCAGCTTAAAAAACTCTTGTGGTAGGTGAGGACCCAGCAGGGTGGTTAAGGTGGTTAAGACACTGGACTCCTACATGGCCAACCACAGTTCAAGTCCTGGACCTGGCAGCTTGCTTTCTCATTTTCCCTTTCTCTCTCCCTCTGTCTTTCTGGTCAAATTTAAATAATAATAATAATAATAATAATAATAATAATAATAAAAAATAAAATTAATTAAGTAAAAACATGCCAGGTGTGTGTACATGAATGCCCAAGATCCTGAGAGGAGAGTGGAGAAGAAGGGATTGTGGTGAGGCCATCCCCCGAGGTGGTGATTTCTTGCTTTATGTCTTCTCTCTCTGATGAGAGCATGTGTCCTATAACAAAAAACCTCTCTCTTGAATCAGTGCTATAGAAGACCCTCTGCTCAAACTTCACCCTCCTGCTCCCTGGATGTAGCCAAGGAGCCAGAGAATATAAGGGAGCTCATGGAAACTTCAGATAAAGAATTTCAAATATTCATAGTGATAAAGCTAACAGAGATGTAAGAGAAGAGAGACAATGAACTCCAGAAGGTCCGGGAGAAGAGATGAGTTCTAGGAGGTGAGAAAGCTCTTGCACTATCTGAAAGAGGAAAAACACATAATAAAAAAAGAATCAAATGGAATTGTTAGAGATGAAAATTTCCCTTGAAAATATCCAAAGCAGGGACCAGCAGTTGGCCTAATGGCCATGTCACTGGACTCCCATATAGTCAACCACAGTTCAAGTCCACGACCCAGTGGCTTATACTCATGCCAGGTGTGTGTGCGTGTATGCCAAAGATCCCAAGAGGAGAATGGAGGAGAAGGGATTGCGGTGTGGCCATCCCCCCTGGGGGGTGATTTCTCACTTTCTGTCTATCTCTGTCTTTCTGGCAAGCATATGCTCCCGATAGCAAAAACCTCTCAAAAAATAAAAATAAAAAACCAAAGCAGATTAGATCATGCAGAAAATTGAATCTCAGATGTAGAACCTCTGACTTAGAAAAATTTATCAGAAAGACTGAGAAAATAATAATTTAAAAAATGAGAATAATGGGGCTGGCAGGTGGTGTGGTGGTTAAGGGCGCTGAACCATCCCATATGCTCCCGATAGCAAAAACCTCTCAAAAAATAAAAATAAAAAACCAAAGCAGATTAGATCATGCAGAAAATTGAATCTCAGATGTAGAACCTCTGACTTAGAAAAATTTATCAGAAAGACTGAGAAAATAATAATTTAAAAAATGAGAATAATGGGGCTGGCAGGTGGTGTGGTGGTTAAGGGCGCTGAACCATCCCACATGGCTGAGTCCTGGATCTGGCAGCTTGCTTTCTTGCTTTCTCTCTCTCTCTCTCACTCTGTCCCTCTCTGATGAAATTTAAATAAATAAGTAAAGTTTAAAAAATGAGAACAACATACGAGTAATACTAGATTCCATTAAAGCCCAAACATATGGATCATCAGTATCACAGAAGGTGAAGAAACTAATAAAGGCATTGATAATCTGTTCCATGAAATCCTGGAAGAAAACTTCCCAAATCCAGAGAGACACTCAAATATCCAGACTCAAGAAATACAAAAGACTCCGCATAGATTCAACCCAAGAAGATCTTCTCCAAGGCACATCATAGCCAGGTTGATCAAAACCACAGACAAAGACAAGATACTAAAATTGGCAAGAGAAAAATGCCAAGTTACTTTCAAAGAATATCCTATCAGGCTAACATCAGACCTCTCGTCAGAAACAATGCAAGCAAAGAAAGAATGGGAAAATATATTCAAAATGTTAAGTGAAAAATTATTCAACCAAGAATACTGTATCTGGCAAGGTTATCCTTCATATGGGAAGAGAAGCCTGAAACAGTCTCAGATAAACAAAACCTGAAAGAATTTACCAGCACCAGACCAATTCTTTAAGAAGTGCTGAAGGGAGTGCTATACCAGGAAAACAGAAATAAGAGACAGAAATAAGAGAACAAGAAATGACCAAGAAAAAGGACAACTTAATGTAGGGACAAGTTCAGATATATCAATAATAATATCGAATATTAACTTCCAGGATTTAAATGGAAAGATCAGACCACATAACACTGCAAATTCAGTAGAAGAGATATTAATTACATGACTCTGAACTAGTGAAATTTTTGAATTTAGACTAAAATGTTACTGATTTTCTTTGAAGCTTTGATGTCCATATTTAAGGATTTCTGTCTTCCCTTGAACTGTTAATAGGTTCATCTACCTACTATTTGTATTGAATCCTAACCTCTTTCCTGGATTTAAGGTTTTTAACAAATTTTATTCATTCGTTTATTTTTAATTTGACCACAGAGAGACACAGAGAGCGAGAGAGAGGGAAAGTGAGAAAGCAAGCCACCAGGTCCAGGACTAGAACCGTGGTCAGCCATGTGGGAGTGTCCAGCACCTTAACCACCACACCATCTGCTGGTCCCATCCTGGATTTAAGTTTTAAGCAAATTTGTCAACATTTTACATTTTTGATCTATTAAGACTAAAACTTGGGACCAGCAGGTGGAGTGATAGTTAAGGATGCTGGACTCCCATGTGCCTGACCGTGGTTCGTGTCCTCGGACCTGGTGGCTTGCTTTCTCACTTTCTGTCTCTGTCCCTCTCTGGTCAAATTTAAATAAGTAAATAAATAAAGTTAAACAAAATAATTCTTTAAAAAACCTAAAACTGTTTTTCTTGAAATTAAAAAATGTATTTTAAAAAAGGTCTTGATTTTCCTGACAACTCAATATAAAGTATGTTTATTTTTTCACATTTTCATCCATCGTTGTCATATAAACACATTTTATACTAATCAAATAGTTAAGATACACTACCCTCTTTATTATTGTTGTTGTTGTTGTTATTATTATAGTATTTTGCTATATGGTGTATGTACTCACCAGAGAAAGAGATTAAGAAATCATTCCCCAGGGGGGATGGACACACCACAATGCCTTTTCCTTCAGTTTGCTCTTAGGATTTTGAAAATGCATGTGTATGTGCACAGCATGATATTTAAGCTGCCGGTTCTGGGACTTGAACCAGAGGCAGTCATGTGGAATCCAGTGCCTTAACCCCCATACCACCTGCTGGCCCAACATACACTTTTTGTGTTCTCTGTTTTTTAGTTTTAATTCAGTTATTTTCTGATCACATTGTTAAAAATAAGTGGGCCCATGATCTTATGCTCACAAAAGCTACTGACTGAGACTTGAAGAAAGGAAGAGTTTTATTTCATGGCTAGTCAACAAGGAGGCAGGAGTGTTACAGCTCATGTTACAGCCCATACTCAAACCTGCCTCCCTGAATATAAAGGCTACGTTATTAGAGGAAAATTCTCGTCCAAGTCCTCAGGAACTTTTATGCAAATAAAAGATGGAAAGTCAGGCAGTTCTGACTGGTTAATTTGAGCTACAGTCCCATTGGTCCATTAACATTTTTTTTTTAGTGTTTTTTGCCTTAGGATGTGTGCACTCACTGGAGAGAGAGAGACAGACTCAGTGAGAGGGAAAATGGGAAATTACCCCTCCGGGGGAATGGCCACATTGCAATCCCTTCTCCATTCTCCTCCTGGGATCTTGGACTTGTACAGACACATTTCCAGTGAGATTTTCAAGCTGCCAGATCCAGGACTATAACAGCCGTTATTGGAGTCCAGCAACATAACTGCTGTGCCTTCTGCTGGCCAAAAGTTTTTATGCAAATAATAGATTGAAACTGGTACTGTGCTGATTGGTTGCTCTGTTGCAGATAGCATTTTCACTTAGCAGGAGTCAGCTTTAGGTCATTCCCCCTTCTTAGGATATGTATCTTTTTTTTTTTTTTAATTTTTTTAATTTTTTTTTATTTTATTATCATCATAATCTTCTTTCTATTACACTAGATTACATATAACTTTACATTGACTTCCATTGCTTTTTCAAAAGGGAATGCCATGCATGTCAGTCAATACAGAGATATCAATCTCCCCGCTTTATCATTCAATATCTTTTCCATGCTTTTCCCAATAATTATTATTATAATTTTTTAAACAGTCAATCACTATTTCTCATTTTGCTTATTAAAAAGACTTCACCCATCATGAAATACTTCCCAGACCGGTTCAGTTGAGAATACTATACATGTCATCATCAACAGGTAATAAACCATATCTATTTCTCATTAACATCCTGCCTCTCTATTGTTCACTGCTGTCTTTATCCTCTTCTCCCTCCTTTTTTTTTTTTTATACTTTGTTTTTTATTATAAATTTTTTTTTCTCATCACAACACACATATGAATTTTCCATCCAAAATACACTGTGCATTGGCTCAATCAAGCACATCAACATATATGTTCTCAGCAAATGATTTCCCAATTTTTGTGTCCTGCATACCTTGCCTTTTGTTTTGCCATCCTAGGTTCCCCATCCCCACCCTCTGCCATGTCCCATCTTCCTCCTCCATTGTCCCTGACATTCATGATTGCCCTCAATGCCTTCCGCCCCCCCCATTCAATTGTTCTACCAATGAACTCAATTAGTCTAAGTATATCCACTAGCTAGCACAG
>NW_006159862.1:493542-495807 GCF_000334495.1 Tupaia belangeri chinensis | reverse complement strand
CCCGCGGTCGGACGCAGCCTTGGCGCCCGCCCGCCTCCTGCCGCCGCCGGCTTAGCAGGGCCCCAGGGGGGACACGCAGAGCCCAGAAGGGCCCGCCAGGATATGTATCTTGAAAGCAAACTTGCAGTAGTTAGCCTTAGGGTTTTCCTCTTATTTATTTATTTTTACTATTTTTATTTTTTGAAAGAGGTTTTTGCTATAGTGCGAGTGCACTAGCCAGAAAGAGAGACACAGAGAGACAGAAGGCGAGAAATCACTCCCAGGGGGATGGCCACACTGCAATCCCTTCTCCTCCATTCTTCTCTCAGGACCTTGGGCATGCACTCAGACACGCCCGGTGTGAGTTTAAGCCACCAGGTCTGGGACTCGAACCACAGTCAACTACGTGGGAGTCCAGCAACATAGCCATTATACCAACTGATGGTCCCAGTTTTCCTCTTTTTTTTTTAGAAAGGTTTTTGTTATAGGGTACATGTGCTTGCCAGAGAGAGACAGAGAAGTAGTAAAAGAGATCACCCCCTAGGGAGGGTAGCCATGTCGCAATCCCTTCCCTCCATTCTCTTCTCGGGAATCCTGGGCATGCACGCACGTGTGTCTGATGTGAATTTTAAGCCACCAGGTCTGGCCTTGAACCTTGGTCCACTATATGGGGAGTCCAGTGACATAACCATAATGCCATTGCTGGTCCAGGTTTTTCTTATTTTTACTAGTTCTGGCTGGTCACAACATTGACTTCCTCAGGAGAGAACTAAGTCCAAACTTGTGGTTTGGTGAAAGCAAGAAAAAATAATGTGGCAGCATAATCAAGCCAACTAGAGGCTATACTCTCGTGGATTATATTCAGCCCAGAGGAACTGCAGCTAGGATTATGAAGATATAGAAGGCAGGAACACTGAGGCATATGAGAAGAACTACACATCTGATGTAAAAAGGGCCTAACAGTCAAGAAAGGGGGAATTGAGAAAGAATATTAGAACATAGTGGGAAGGCAAATTTAGCAAGTTACTATTGGGTCAAAGTCTAGGGAGTGATAAGGAGCTGAGGTGGCAGTAAAATGACCAGATGGGAAGTGAATGCCCACAAGTGAGTTCAGAGAAATGGACACTGATTTGTATACAAATATGGCAGAAGTGTCCTGTAGTGTCCTTAGAAAAAACAAAACTGATCATTTCCTTCTCTTCCTCCACTTTCCCCCTTCCTCCTACTTCCCTCTTCTTTTTTTCTCCCTTTTCCTCTTCCTTCTCCTTTTCTTCTCTCCCTTCTCCCTCTCTGTTTCTTTTGCTAGAGGACATGTGTGCTCACCAGAGAGGGACAGAAACAGAAAGGAAGAGGAAAAAGCACCCCTATCCCATGGAGAATGGTCATACCATAATCCCTTCTCCATCTTCCTCTTTTTGGGATTTCAGGTACACATACACATGAACTTTGCATGTTTCTCAAGTAACTGGATCGGGAGCTCAAATTGTGTAGTCAGCTGGGACCAGCAGTTAGCGTAATGGCTATGTCGCTGGACTCCCATGTAGTCGACTGCAGTTCACGTCCCGGACCCGGTGGCTTAAACTCACACCGGGCATGTGTGCGTGCGTGCCCAAGATCCCAAGAGGAGAATGGAGGAGAAGTGATTGTGGCATGGCCATCCTCTCTGGGGTGTGATTTCTCGCTTTCTGTCTCTCTGTTTCTTTCTGTCTGGCGAGCACACGTGTCCTATAGCAAGAACCTCTTTAAAAAAAATAATAAATTGTGTAGTCAGCCATGTAAGATCTAGCTGATTTATTTATTTTTTATTTTATTTATTTATTTATTTTTTTATTATTATTATAAATTTTTTTTTCTTTTCTCATCACAACACACATATGAATTTTCCATCCAAAATACACTGTGCATTGGCTCAATCAAGCACATCAACATATATGTTCTCAGCAAATGATTTCCCAATTTTTGTGTCCTGCATACCTTGCCTTTTGTTTTGCCATCCTAGGTTCCCCATCCCCACCCTCTGCCATGTCCCGTCATCCTCCTCCATTGTCCCTAACATTCATGATTGCCCTCAATGCCTTCCGCCCCCCCCATTCAATTGTTCTACCAATGAACTCAATTAGTCTAAGTATATCCACTAGCTAGCACAGCTGACATATCCTTACACATGTATCCAAATCTGATCCTAGGCATAAACCCCAGGGAGTAGAATGAACATATTATAAAGTAGACCCCAGTTGTGTCCATACAACTCTCTTCAGTCATCAAATGTGCATTTTTTTCCTCCTG
>NW_006159862.1:459152-490675 GCF_000334495.1 Tupaia belangeri chinensis | reverse complement strand
GCCCCGCGCGGCTTCCGCCGGGCGCCCCGCGCGGCTTCCAGATCTAGCTGATTTATTCACCACGAAAGCAGCCCCATTTTGAATTTCAGCATTGTAGAGGAATTATGATTATACTAGAGAATTCATTTAGAGGCACACCAATAGTTAAAAAAAAATTTGGATAATAAAATGGTATATCATGAAAACCTCATCAAATCATTGATAAAACTCTTTGAATGCAAAGAATCTATAAAGTAGAACGATAGTAGGGACCAGCAGATGGTATAATGATTATGTTGCTGGGTTCCCATGTAGTCAACCATGATTCATACTCCCACATAATTAACTGGGGTTTGAGTCCCAGACGGAACGGCTTAAACTCACACTGGGCATGTGTACATGCATGCCCAAGATCCTGAGAAGAGAATGGAGGAGAAGGGATTGCAGTATGGCCATCCCCCCAGGGAGTGATTTCTTACTTTCTGTCTGTCTCTGTCTTTCCCGTGAGTACATATACCCTATAGCAAAAATCTCTCTTTTTTTTTTTTTTTTTAGGGGGTTTCACTTATAGGGGTGGGGGCCAGACAGACAGAGAGAGACATAGAGACAGAAAGCGAGAAATCACCCCCCAGGGAGGATGGCCATGCTGCAATCCCTTCTCCTCCATTCTCCTCTTGGGATCTTGGGCACGCACGCACACGCGCCTGGCATGGGTTTAAAGCCACCTGGGTCCGGGACGCGAACCGCAGTCGACTACGTGGAAGTCCAGCGACATAGCCATTACACTAACTGCTGGTCCCCTCTCTTTCAAAAAAGAAAAAAAAAATAGCACAGTAACAAGTGAACATACAGGAAATCAGTAGTTTTCAAGCCATAAAACAACCAGTTAAAGGATATAATGATAGGAAAACAACATCTACAATAGCAACAAAGTTTAAATACTTCAGAGGAAGTAAAACAATTTTCTTATTTTAAGATAACAAGAAAAATGTAAATTCTATATGAAGAAAACCTTAAAACATGGGTGAAGGCCAGCCCTAAAATGCAGCAGTTAAATGCTATGCATAGAAAACCAGACCCACATGGCTGACCACAGTTTGAATCCAGGACCTACCAGCTTGAAAAATATGGCAGGCATGTGTGTGTGCTTGTTCCAAATCCTGATGGTATGAAGAAGTGGAAGAAACTAGATTGTGTATGACTGTACCCTATAGGGGTTCTTTTATTTTTTAACTTTAAATTTTTTTAAAGAATTACTTAAGGGGCTGGCAAGTGACATGGTAGTTGAGAGTGCTGGGACTCCCACATGGCTGACCATGGTTTGAGTCCTGGACCTGGCAGCTTGCTTTCTCACTTTCTCTCTCTCGCTCTGTCCCTCTCTGGTCAAATTAAAATACATAAATAAAGTTAAATAAAATAATTTCTTTAAAAATTATTTAATTACATTTATTATTTTTTAAAGAATTTGACCAGAGAGAGAGACAGAAAGAGATGGAAAATGAGAAAGAAAGTTGTCAGGTCTAGGACTGAAACCATGGTTGACCATGTGGGAGTCTAGCTCCTTAACCACTGCACCACTTGCTGGCCCCATGGGGTGCTTTCATGGGCTCTCTAGTTAGCACACATGCTCTCTGGCAATTAAAAAAAAATAAAAATAAAGAATTCCCACAGCAAAACTCATTGGAATTATCAGTTGTTTCTAAAGCAAAATGTAAAGCTATATAGCTGAAAGAGAAAAATCAAATTTCATCAGACAGAAAGACTTTGCCTTGTGACCAGCAGAAGGCGTAATGGCTACATTGCTGGACTCTCATGTACTTGACTGCAGTTCGAGTCCCAGACCCAGTGCCTTGAACTCACACCGGGCACATGTGCATGCATGCCCAAGATCCTGAGAAGAGAGTGGAGAAGGGATTGCAGTGTGGCTATTTCCCCTGGTGGTGGTGGTGGTGGGGAGTGATTTCTCACTTTCTGACTCTGTCTCTGTCTTTCTGGAGAGTGCACACACCCTATAGCAAAAACCTCTCCAAAAAAAAAAAAGACTTTGTCTAAACTTAGGATGGTTCAACATCATAATGTCAGCTTTTCCTAAGACTATTTATAAATTTAATACAATCCCCTCAAAATAACAATTCCTTTCATGTGGTTGTACAAGTTGATCCCAACACTTAAGGGAGAAAAAAAATGAAATAGCTAACTAATAACGTACTGAAAGAGAAAAATTAGGAAGAATATTATTCCTAAGAGATATAACACTATTAAAAATATTTCTCTCAGTGTTTTTTTTTTTTTTGAGAGGGTTTTGCTATAGGGCACGTGCGCTCACCAGAGACCAAAGAGAGAGAGAGAGATAGAGAGAAAGAGACAGAGAGATAAAAAGCGAGAAATCACCCCCCGGGGGGATGGCCACACCACAATCCCTTCTCCATTCTTCTCTTGGGATCTTGGGCACGCACACACACGCGCCCG
Organism: Tupaia belangeri chinensis; assembly: GCF_000334495.1. NCBI lineage: Eukaryota > Metazoa > Chordata > Mammalia > Scandentia > Tupaiidae > Tupaia > Tupaia belangeri. The sequence continues at coordinate 488,227 of NW_006159862.1, read as the reverse complement.
GTGTGAGTTTAAACCACCCGGTCTGGGACTCGAACCGTGGTCGACTACATGGGAGTCCAGCGACATAGCCATTACGCTAACTGCTGGTCCCTCTCTCAGTGTTTTAAAATATAATTTTCTATGATAGGCTGTCTCTGGGGCCAGCAGATGGTGGTGTGGTAGTTAAGGGCACTGGACTCCCACATGGCCAACTGCAGTTCGAGTCCTGGACCTGGCCACTTGCTTTCTCACTTTCTCTCTCTCTCTGTCCCTCTCTGGTTTAAATAAATAAATAAATAAATAAAATAATAAATTTAAATAAAATAATTGTAAAAAAAATAAAGAAATGTTCTGCTTGCTACAATGTGGTACCAACTACCAAGGTTCAGATCCTGGACCTGGCAGTTTGCCTTTTCACTTTCAGTCTCTCTCTCTCTCTCTCTGTCCCTCTATAGTCAAATTAAAGGAAATAAATAAATAAAGTTAAATAAAATAAGAAAAACTCCCTATTTGACTAGTACTTCTCCCTTTACTATGCTACCTCTCCAACATCATTGCAAAGTGTTTCTGATATGGTCACTGAATTAACAATCACCAGATTGATAATTTTTTAAAATAATTATTTTATTTATTATTTATTATTTTTTTTTTTTAATTTGTTTTTATTTTTTAACATTAATATGCTATACATCATTACAGTATACAAAATGAAGTTTTCATCCAAAATACATTGTCTGTTGGCTCAATCAAGTACATCAACATATGTGTTATCAACAAACAATTTTTCCATTTCTTTTTTTTTTTCCATCCAGAGTACACTGTATATTGTCTCTATCAAGCATATCAACAAACATGTTATTATTAGCAAGTGATCTTCCATTTCTTGTTTTCTGTATGTTTTGCTTTTTTCCCCCTATCCTTGGTTCCCTCTCTCTTACCCTCTGCCACCTCCTGTTCTCCTCCCACACTTTCTCTGTTATCTATGTTTGCTTTCTATACCATTTTCCCCCCACATTTTATTGAATCACCAAAGACCCTCATCAATCCAAATACCCTCCTAGCAAACACATGTGACACATTTCCATGAGCACAAGTCTAACTTTACGCATCCTATCAAGTAGCACCTAACTGGGGCTACATATCCTACTGCAGTCATTGAATAGATATATTTTGTTTTCCTGAAACTCTTTTTTGTAACTCAATTTACATTCCTTCTCTAGGCATCATCACAGCACACAAAATGCGATCTCCCATCCAGTACACACTGCATAGTGACTCAATCATGCACATTACAAAAAATATAAATTTCCACTTCTAGTTGCTAGAATTAATTCCACCCCTCTTTCTGACCCTCTGTCCCTTCCCACCCTCCTCTCACACCACCTCTAGTGTCCAAAATTGTCCTCCATTCCCTTCCCACCCACATTGCATTGATCACACAATTTCCTACATAACCTGACTACTTTCAAAGGTGAGTTCCCTCGTTACTACTAAGAAAACCAGTTTTAACTTAAATCAAAGAACCGCCAAGGAACTTTGCTTAAAGCCCGGAAACAGGTTAGGATTCTGTTCAAATGGTAGGTGCATGAACCTATCAGTCTCATATACTTTTATCTTCTGTTCTGGTTCAATTTTCCTGATTAAATTCTGGGATATAGTATTCAACTCCAGACTTGTCCCTATGATTAAGTTAGCTACTTTCTCAGTTTTTGGACTCTTATTTCCATGTATCTGCGTTTAGTTTTCCTGATACAGCACATCCTTGAGAACTTCTTGGAGGTCTGGTCTGGTGCTGGTAAATTCTTTCAGGTTTTGTTTATCTGAGAATGTTCTTGTCTTTTCTTCCCACCTGAAAGATAATCTTGCCGGATACAGTATTCTTGGCTGAAACTGCTTCTCTCTTAACACTTGGAATATATTTTCCCATTCTCTCCTCGCTCGTATTGTTTCCGATGAGAGATCTGCTGTTAGCCTGATGGGATGTCCTTTGTAGGTAACTTGCTGTTTTTCTCTTGCTAATCTTAGTATCTTGTCTTTGTCTGCAGTTTTGGTCAACCTGGCTATAATGTGTCTTGGAGAAGATCTTCTTGGGTTGATTCTATTTGGGGTCCTTTGTATTTCCTGGGACTGGATCTTCGAATGCCTCTCTAGGTTTGGAAAGTTTTCTTGCAGGATTTCATGGAATAGATTATCAATGCCCTTATGGGTTTCCTCACCTTCTGGAATGCCAATTATCCGGATATTTGGACGTTTGATGGTATCCAGTACTTCTCGCATATTATTCTCAAATTTTTGTGCCATTTTCTCAGTCTTCATGGTGGATTTTTCTAGGCCAGCCATTTTTTCCTCTACATCTGAGATTCTATTTTCTGAATGATCTAGTCTGCTTTTAATACTTTCCAGGGAGATTTTTACTTCTTGTATTATAGACTTCATCTCTAGCAGTTCCGTTTGAATCTTTTGTAAAGTGTGTAATTCCACTTTTAGATCTTGCAGGAATTCCCTCATCTCTTGGAACTTGTCAATTTCTTTCTCCTTTCTCTTTAGCAGTTCATTATCTCTCTTCTCTTCCATCTCTGTTAGCTTAGACATTATGAATGATCTGAATTCCTTATCAGACATTTCCATGATTTTCACCGAACTGCTTGTGGATGAAGAGTTACTCTTTTCCCTAGGAGGAGAGGTATTTTCTTGTTTTCCCATGTCTCTCGTGATCCGGTGGTGATTTCTTGTCATCTGATGAATGTTGTGTTTCTTTCAAATTCTTGAGGTTCAGCCTTAATGTTCAGGAGCAAGCAGACAGAGGTGATCCAGAATCTCTTTGCTGTCCTATTGTGCTTTGCTGGTGTAGCAGATTCAGTAGATAGTGGGGAATATTTCAATCCTATTAGTATTTGAATGTTTAGCTACAGTGCTCTTAGATCTGTCGCTAGCTCGTTTGTTGGAGGCTGAATTATTAGTAGAAAATCTTCATTCCCTTAAAAATCTAGTTCACAGTAGCCATGTGGAACCTTGTTCTGAAGGCCCGTGGCTTCTTCTCTGGGCTTTATCATCTTTTAAATGACAGAATTTACTTCTTTTTGAAGGCTTAATAATATTTAAGAGTATATATACCACATTTTTATTTTTCAGTCATCCATTGATGGATGCTTAGATTGATTCCCTATCTTGGATATTGGAAATAATGCTGCAGCAAACATGGGAATGCAGATATCCTCTTGGAATACTGACTTTAGTTCCTTTGAATATCCCAGAGGTAGGATTGATAGGTCTTATAGTAGGTTTGCTCCTAGTTTCTTGAAAAAACGTCATTATTTTTATAGTGAATTTATTTTTAACAAATAGTGTAAAAGTATTGCCCTTTTTGTGCATCCTTGGGGGTACATATCCCACCTTTTTTTTTTCTTTTTCACTTTTCTATCTATTTAATAAAAAGTCATTCTGAAAGGTGTGAGATGATATCTCATTGTAGTTGTAATTTGTATTTCTCTAAATGTTAGTGATGCTGAGTATTTTTCAAGAATGTATGTCTTCTTTTGAGAAATGTCTGTTCAGGTTCTTCACCCATTTTTTTAAAGAGTTATTTTATTTTATTTATTATTATTATTTTTAGAATTTTCTATAGCTACCAGAGAGTGAGAGAGAAAGAAAGCAAGTCATCAGGTCCAGAACTTGAACCATGTTGGCCATGTGTAAGTACAACGCCCCAATCACTACACCACCTGCTGGTCCCATTTTTGCCCAATTTTTTCAATCAAGTTGTTTTCTCTCTCTCTCTCTCTCTTTTTTTTTTTTTTGGAGAGATTTTTTTCTATAGAGTGCGTGCGCTTGCCAGACAGACAGAGAGAGACAGAGAGACAGAAAGCAAGAAATCAACCCTCAGGGGGGATGGTCACGCCACAATCCCTTCTCCTCCATTTTCCTCTCAGGATCTTGGGCACGCACGCACACGTGCCCGGCGTGTTTTAAGCCACCGGGTCCGGGACGCGAACCACGGTCGACTACGTGGGAGTCCAGCGACATAGCCATTATGCTAACTGCTGGTTCCCAAGTTGTTTTCTCTTTTAAGAATTATTTTATTTTAATATTTAATTTTATTAATTAATTAATTAATTAATTTCATGATAAAGAATCTTTTACTTTTAAATGATACCAGTACACCAAGTAATAACATATAACAAGTTTGTGAATTCTATCTACTATTTGATTCAAAGAAACTAAAAGCATCCCAAACGATTACACTTGGAGTCTCTGTTCCATCCTTTAGCCAGAAAGGACTACTTTAAGGCTGGCTGCTGCTTCACACAGGTTACAAGTAACTACTCACTACTTTTTCATAGATAAAGCCCCTGACCTTCAGGAAAGCACTAGGGAAAAAAAAATTGATTCCTTTCTTTCTTCAAAGAATCTCCTTTTTTACTAGATCTAAAACAGAAAACGTTAACATTGAGATATGTGTTGCTTGAGCTAAAGGCATAGGAAAACAACATACACCCATTACATTTCTAAGAAATATGAGGTAAAAAGATGAATTCTTTGGATAAGTTCTAAATCTATACAAAGAAGCTAGATTTGTTACTCTGCAAAAAGTGAAAGGACCTGCTATATAATATACAGAAATAATTTAATGCCTTTCCCAAGAATATAACTGGAGCTCTGTAATGTTTCATATTCCATGAGGGCATCTAAGATGCCAATCCATGGGACAGGCACTTCATTCTTCTTGTATTCATTTGTGCAGTAGTTTTCATGGATTTCTGGCTGGATGTTGCTGACAAGGGTCAACAGGTTATCCAAGACTTCATCCCTGTTCTGTAGGAGATAGTTCTGGAGGTTGGTCATCTTCTCCTGGGTCTCCTTCTCCACTTCAGTGCTGCAACTACCATGGGATCCCAGAGCCGTGGCTTCCTTGGCCTTGAATTCTTTCTCCCTCTGCAGGCGGTACTGTTCAATTTCAGCCTGAGCTGTTTCTTTGGCCTGCTTCAACCTCCGGTTCTTTCATTTGCGGGCCTCAGACACCTTCTTGGTGGCCTTCTTCTTGGCCTGCAGCAACTGCTGGATCCTCTGCGACTGGCTAACCATGGTGGCGGCGACTCCAAGGCCCCGGTGCGTGGCCTTACCTAGCTAGAGGGCCTCTTGGGTCGACTGACCTATGGCCCACGACCTGCGCCTGCACACAGAGACCTTATTATTATTACTTTAAGTTTCACCAGAGAGAGAGAGAAAGAAAGTGAGAAAGCAAGTCACCAGGTTCAGGACTTGAACAGCAGTCAGCAATGTGGGGTTCCAGCACCTTAACCACCACACTACCTGCTGGCTCCAAATCAGGTTTTATTACCATTGAGTTGTTTGCATTTCTTATATTGGGGTTATTTTGGATAGTAACCTCTTACCAGATACATGATTTTCAAATGTATTTTCTCCCACTCTGTGGGTTGTCCCTTCAATTTGTTTATTGTTTCTTTTGCTGCGCAGACACTTTTTAATTTGCTGGCATCCCATTTGTCTGTTTTTGTTCTTGTTGCCTATGCTTTTGGAGTTATATTCAAAAAATCATTTTGCTGCTCGGTGCTGTGGAGCTTTTTCTCTAGGTTTTCTTCTAGAATTTTTACAGTTTTAGGACTAATAAGAATGATTTAATCAATTTTGAAGTTTTTGTTGTAGTATGTGGTATAAGGTAAGGATCATTCTTCTCCTTGTGGATATCTAGTTTTCCTAGCACTATTTCTTGAAGAGACTGCCCTTTCAATGTTGTATGTTTTTGAGACTTTCATCAAAAATTGGCTATATATGTGGTTTTATTTCTGTGATTTCTAATCTGTTTCATTTGTTGATGTGTTTGGTTTTTTTAATGCCAGTACCATGCTGTTTTGGTTACAATAGCTTTATGACATATTTTGAAGTCAGAATGTGATGTTTATAACCTTGTTCTTCCAGATACCAGCATATACAGATCAACCAGGGAACTCAACCCATTCAGAATCCCAGGCTAGACTAATTTAGGGATAGCATTAGGATTAGCAAAGGTCTATCAGCACCAGAGAATAACTGCAAAGTCCAGAAGAGATGAACATTTTCTCAAATACTTAAACATCAGCACAAGGAGACAAAGATTATGAAAAACCAGTAAAAGATAAAACCACCGACTAAGAAATAAACAATTATTGAAGCTCCAACAATGGATGTTAGGAAATGGAGATCTATGAAATAATTGACAAAAAAGTTCTGAGTGATCTTCTTCTTTTTCTTCTTCTAATTACTTGGAGAGATTTTTGCTATAGGTTACATGTGCTTGCTGGAGAGACAGAGAGAGCTGGAGAGACAGAAATTGAGAACTCACCCCTCCAGAGGGGATGGCCATGCTTCAATTCCTTCTCTTCCATTCTCCTCCTGGGATCTTGGGCACACACGCACATACATACACCCAGCGTGTTTGAAGCCACTGGCTCTGGGACTCAAACCACAGTTGGCCATGTGGGAGTATAGCAACGTAATCACTACACCATCTGCTGGTCTCCAGAGTAATCATCTTAAAGAAGTTTAGGAAAATATAAGAAAGTATGGATAGAAAAATAAAATTTGGAAAATAGTTCAGCACAGAAATAGAAGCAATAGGGAAAAAAAAAGAATCCTAGAGATAAATAATATTATAACTTAATTGAAAAATTCAACAGAAGCTTCAACAGCAGTCTTGATTGAACAGAAGGAGGATAATTAGTGAGTTCAAATACAAGATATTTGAAATTAGCCACAGGAGCAAAACAAAAAAAAAAAGAAAAAAGACTTTTAGGAATTATGAGAAACTATCAATTTTTGCCATAATGGTAGTTTCAGAAGAAGATAGAGAAATTTTACCAAATGTAAATAGGAGTAGTTATACTTTTATTCAACAAAACAGATTTTAGTCAAAAATTGTAAAAAGAGACAAAAGGGTCATTATATAATAATAATGGGGTGAATTAATTAAGCATACATAACAACCATATGTACATATGCACCCAACATTGGAGCACACAAATATATAAAGCAATTATTAAGTGACCTGAAGGAAGAGATAGGTTGCAATATGATAATACTAGGGGGAGACCAGCAGGTGGGGTCGTGGTTAAGGCGCTGGACATTCCCACATGGCTGACCATGGTTTGAGTCCCAGACCTGGTGGCTTGCTTTCTCACTTTCCTTCTCTCTCTCCTCTCTCTCTGGTAAAATTAATAATAATAATAAATAGATAGATAAACACAAATAAATAATTATTTTTTAAAAAGGTAATATTAGGGAACCTCAGTACCCCACTTTCAACAATAGGCAAATCATCTAGACAGGAAATCAATAAGGAAACACTGAACTTGAATTACACCTTAGATCTAATGGATCCAACAGACATACAGAACATTTAATCAAAAAGCAACAGAATTCATGTTCTGAAATGCACATGGAGCATTTTCAGGATTGTTCATATGTTGAGACACAAAACAGGTCTTAGCAAATTTAAGAAGATCAAACTTATATCACTTATCTTCTCCAATCACAATGGCATGAAACTAGACATCAATAGAAATATATAATACATATATATATAAAGAACATATATAAATAAGGAGAACTATTAGAAAATTCACAGGGTTAGCTTTGTGCCCTAGTGTTTAAGGGAGCCAGATCCCACATGGCTAACCATGTAGTTCAAATCCTAGCCTTATTTTTTTGAAAAACACGCTGGGCATGAATGCATGCATGCCCCAAATCCCAACAGGTTGGAGAAATGGAGGGGAAGGGATTATGGGACCTGTTGGGAATCTTTCTCCCTCTCCCCCCCCCTCTGGTGAGTGTACAAGCCCTCTGACAAATGTTTATTTATTTATTTAATTAATTAATTAATTAATTTTTTGGAGAGGTTTTTCACTATAGGGCGCATGTGCTCTCCAGACAGACAGAGAGAGACATAGAGACAGAAAGCGAGAAATCACCCCCCAGGGGGGATGGTCACACCGCAATCCCTTCTCCTCTCAGGATCTCGGGCACGCACGCACACGCGCCCGGCGTGAGTTTTAAGCCACCGGGTCCAGGACGTGAACTGCGGTCGACTACATGGGAGTCCAGCGACAGCCATTACACTAACTGCTGGTTCCCTGAAAAATTTTTTAAAAAAAGAAAATTCACAAATATATGTAAAAAATATGCTCTTAAATGTCCAGTGGGTCACAAAAGAATTTAAATTAAATTTTAAAATATCTTGAGATAAATGAATATGGAAATGTGACCTATGAACACTTACTAAATGGAACAAAAGCAGTCCTAAGAGGGAAATTTATAACAATAAATACCTGTATCAAAAAGGAAGAAAGAGGGGTTGGCAGATGGCATGGTGGTTAAAGGCACTGGACTCCCACATGGCTGACCATGGTTCAAGTCCCAGACCTGGCAGCTTGCTTTCTCTTTCTCTGTCCCTCTCTGGTCAAATTAAAAATAAAATAAATAAAGTTTAAAAATTTTTTAAAAAGGAAGAAAGATCACAAATACATGATCTAATGTAACACCCCTAAGGAACTAGAAAAAGAACAAGCTAAGCCCAAATTTATCAGAAGAAAGTCATTAACAAATATCAAAACAAAAATGAACTATGTAGAGACTAGAAAAACAAGAAGACCTCAGTGAAACGGAGTTTTATTTTTTAATGAATTGTTTATTTAATTCCACTTGGTATTATTAATTTTGGAGTTAAAAAAAAAGGCAATAATCGTCTTGGAAACACATTTGTAAAAACCTTATCAATTAGATGAAAAGATTCAGAACATGTTTATTTGTATGCAGCGCACACACACGAGATCAAAACATCTGCCAAAAAGGAACACAACTATCTTGGCATTTATAGGTAGCCAACACCACCATGCAAGGTATGTAGCTGATTCCTTCCTTCCGAATAGGTTTTTGGCAGTAAGCAAAAAGATTAGATTTAGCAATAAAATATCTCAAAGGATGCCAACATATTTCTTAAAGGGCTTAAAATGTATCAAATCACAATTACATGTATAAAAGAGTCACAAGAATTAACTGATTTCACAAAAACACTAATGAAAACATATCCGAGGCCGATCTATTAAAAGAAAAAATGTTTGACTTATGACTTGAAATGGGAGAAATAAATATCTTGGTACAAGTTTTACCCTAAAAGACAATGTACTTACTGGTTTTTGATTCTACAAAACAACTAGGACAATGTCTATCCTACCCTAATCTGTAGAATGCTTTGACACATATTCAATAAAACCTTTTATATACTTTAATTTGAGTCACAAATGCATCTCAAGTGTATATTGCTTTTAGAAAGAGCAACATCTAGGGTAAAAAACAGCCCCCACTGTGCCGGCAGGCACTGTGCTGGACTCCCACATGGCTGACCACGGTTTGAGTCTTGGACCTGTGGTTTGCTCTCTCTTTCTCTCTTCCTCTCTCTCTTTCTCTCATCAAATTAAAGAATAATAAATAAAATTAAATAAATAATTATTTTTAGAAACCCACACCTGATAGCATGTATTCACAATTATATCTTCTGAAATCATGCAAGTTAGCAGCAGCAGTCATTAAGACATTAAAAACTATTCTTATATTTGAGCTGCAATTCTATCAAAATGGATGCTATGCAATTTATGATTAGTATAATCACTAAAATTCAAAGTGGCTAGACTGCTTTAAAGATACAAAAATTCAAAGTCTCTCTGTATATAACATCTATAAGCTTTATATACTTTCATTAGTTATACACTTTATTTCGGTTTGTAAAGAGGTCATCCTCTGTTGAAAGTGGATATTGAAATGTTCCTTAAGATAATTTTAGTTTGAATGTACATCCTGAGCCTAAAGAATAAAATCAATGTTTATTAAATCACAGAATTTTATAGCCTTGAAGATGACCTAATCCAACACCTTCTTTTCACATGGAAAACTGATTCCCCCAAGGTCACTCAACTGTAGAGGCTTGCCCCTAGTAATCTCTTGATTCCTATGACAGTACTATCTGCACAGTTATTTTCCCAACCAAGCTTTTCTGGTTTTATTTGGTCCCATTAATTAAATAACAAAGAATACTAAGTACACAGAGATATAATAAACATAGACGTTTACTTCAGTTCTAAATCGAGACTATCAAAATGGTTCCTGAGCCTTTAACTACCTTCATTTTATTGTGAATGCAGTTAGTAGTAAGTTATGACTAGCTATTGTGGTTATCTTCACATATTTACATGGACACTGAGAACACCTTTCAGAACTATTCCTTAGAGAGACATACAAACACATCCATGTGATGCCAAGTCTATTACCCATATGGGAAAGGAAGATGAACTTGTAGCTCAGGAGACAACACAGGATGTTTTATTAGCAGTTTTTCATAGTCAACAGCACGTAGATGAGAAACTCTTCGTAGTTGAAAACTACCTTTTGCTTTAGTTAAGAGCTCCCAGCTAAGATAATCTTTCCCTGGAGCCTTCAGGTTTGTTTATCCTGTTGCCGTCAGCCAGGCTTTTTCCTTTCTTTATAAACCTGCGGGTTTCTGTATTTTGTTTGCTGAGTCTGTCAATTAGTGAGTTCTTTTGTTTTATCTCTGAGTCTCTGTTATGTGGTGAATGTGCTGACTTTGCCTAGCATGAGTTAACTTTGGCCTGTAGCTTTAACAAGGGGTATCTACCTAAAACTAACCTTAAACTAACTTAGTCTACATATACTTCTAATGCTAATTTGGTTTATACTAACTTAATCTATATGTTAATTTTGGCTTAAAAACAGACAGGTGGGGGAGTCTTAAACTTCCTGATCCTCCTGTCAGTCTTAGGGAACCACATTCCTACAAGATCACTAATTGGCTTTATTGTATTGGTTGGGGGTGATATTTTACCCTTGCAGGGTACCGTAATAACAGTAAAACTCACGGCAGAGAAATTGAATACCGGCCAGTTCAAGTGACACAAGGAGGGCTCGTAAACCAGGCCTTGCTTCAGTTTCTTCCCAGTCCAGGCCCTGCCTTAGAATGGGAGGCAGCCTCTTTACTAGCTTGTGTTGTCTGCATGGCCCTGTCAAAGAATGCTTATTTCTACTGAAATTACACTCACCTTTCCAGGAGATGGATAGATTTCTCTTATTGGCCTGTATGTTGCCTATTTTTTTTTTTTTTTTTTTTTTTTTTTTTGGAGAGGTTTTTGCTATAGGGCGCGTGCGCTCGCCAGACAGAGAGTGACATAGAGACAGAAAGCGAGAAATCACCCTCCAGGGCCTGGGGTGATGGCCACACCACAATCCCTTCTCTTCCAGTCTCCTGGGATTTCAGGCATACACGCATATGTGCCTGGCTTGAGTTTATTTTATTTTATTTTAATTAAAAAGAATTTAAAAAAATATTTTATTTAACTTTATTTATTTATTTACCTTTTTAAAATTTGACCAGAGAGGGACAGAGAGAGAGAGAAAGTGAGAAAGCAAGCTGCTAGGTCCAGGACTTGAACCATGGTCACCCATATGGGAGTCCAGTGCCCTTAACCATTGAGTTTTAAGCCACTGGGTTCTGGACTTGAACAATGGTCACTATTTGGGAATTTAGCGACATAGCCATTACACCATCTATTGGTTCCATTGATGTTATTTACAATTTTTTAAAATTTAGGGACCACAAGTTAGTGTAATGGCTATGTCTCTGGACTTCCATGTATTTGACTACGGTTTGAGTCCTGGACCCGGTGGCTTAAACTCACACCAGGCATGTGTGCATGCATGCCCAAGATCCCAAGAGGAGAACAAAGGAGAAGGGATTTAACAATGTGTTTTAATGCTGTGTCATGGTCCAGTCCCTTATTTTAAAGTTATTAAAGTTTTGGTAAAATATATTTGTGATTTTGAAATTTTCAAAATAAAATACCTGAAATTTTCATTATCATCCCTGTCTGCAATGATACTGCTTTCTCTATGTAATTAATTTTTTTTTCAAATTTGATAACTGGAAGTGATATATAGGGAGTATTGTTTCTTTAACTGTGGCTCTGAAGTCATAAGCAGCAGTCTTCTAGGGAGAGTAAAACTTAAGGCCCTGTTGAAAATTTCCAAGCATTAGATAAACCAAGACCAATAATAGGACTTTTTTGCTCTTGAGCATTTAGAGAAGATAGATACTGGGTTGTTGGAAAAGACAATATTTCTTCTATGTTTTTCTGTGCAAAAAATATATCATGACTTTACCAACAACCCAATACAAAAGAGGCATTGATAAATGTGTTTGGAGTTCCCAGAGAAAATTGCTGTCCTTCAGTACAGCAACCTCAGAGGTGCCTGGTTTGTGCTGCTAAACCATCTGCCTTTAAATCTTTGTGTGTACACTTGAGTCATGTAGAGTTGAGAGAAACCATATCCACAGATCCCAAGTTCTACAAGAAATATGTTCAGTTATGAAAAATGCTTTAGGTTGGTCCAAGATTTTCTATATATTGAATGAATTCTAGATGGTTTGTATTTAATACTTTTTTCCTCCAAATAAAAAAATATATCTTCAAAGGTCACTGATTCCTAGAACATCATGGACATTTAAATTTAGACAGAACAATCCTGCCAATGTTCAGAGTAGAAGGGTTGGGACAATAATACTGAGGCAGAAAAGGAAGCTGGGTATATGGAAAGATCAAACTGTGTTTAGAGTTCAGTTTATTCTTTCTTAGTGCTGATCTTAGATAACTATTTTTTAAAAAGAATTATTTTGTTTAACTTTATTTATTATTATTATTTTAACATTTCCAGAGAGAGAGAGAGGGAAAGTGAGAAAGCAAGACTTCAGGTCTGGGACTTCATATATTAGTCCATTGGATCTTTCAACATATGTAACAGGTTGTTAAATCAATTGATAGATGAAGAATCTGTAGTTCATTTAGGAGAAAAATTTAAGCATAATTATGGTTACAAAGTAGTAAATCATGGTTATTGTTTGCCTTGTGATGAATCTATAAAGATACTTAAAACTGATGGGAAGGGAGTTTCAGTTACAAATTTTCGAGTACTAATTTTATAATCATCCATATGGGAGTCATAATTATAGTTTATTGGAAAATTTTCAAGAGTTTATATGTCTCTGTGAGTATATCTGAAAGGCAGATGTTGAAAGGCAGAAAGAAACAATTCTCCCTATATATTACTTCTATTAATAGTATCATGCCGGCAGGTGGCATGGTGATTAAGGGTGCTGGTCTCCTACATGGCCTACAGTGGTTCGAGTCCCAGACCTGGAGTCTTGCTTTCTCACTTTCCCTCTCTTTCTCTGGAAATGTTAAAGTAATAATAATAAATAAAGTTAAATGAAAGAATTCTTTTTAAAAAATAGTTATCAAAGATCAGCACTGAGAAAGAATAGACTGGAACTCTAAACACAATTTGATCTTTCCATATACCCAGCTTCCTTTTCTGCCTCAGTATTATTGTCCCAACCCTTCTACTCTGGACATTGGCAGGATTGTTCTGTCTAAATTTAAATGTCCATGATGTTCTAGGAATCAGTGACCTTTAAAGATATAACTATAAACTTCACCCAGGAAGAGTGGGCCCTTCTGGACATACCTGGGAGAAAGCTGTACAAAGATGTGATGTTGGAAAATATCAATCATCTGGTATCTCTTGGTGAGTCTGTCAATGTTACGCATGTGTGTATGTATATGTATCCACCCATTCTATTCTGTCTTATTTTTTCTTAAATCATTTATTTAATTTTATTTATTATTATTATTAATTTGCTATAGGGCACATGCGCTCACCAGCAAGAAATAGAGGGAAAGTGAGAAAGCAAGCCGTGGAACTGTGGTGAGCCATGTGGGTAGTCCAGCACCTCAACCACTGAACCATCTGCTGGCCCCTGATTCTTATACCTAATAACTATGTGAAATAAAGTTGTTTCTTTACACTTTACCTGTATGTAGTTTTTCAGTACATGAGAATATCTAGGCCACAATTTCATGCCTTTATTGGTACTAAGTCTCTAAAACTCAGAGTAGAACTGGGAACTCTATATAATTACAGAAACCTCTGGGGATTTTTTTTTTTTTAATCTTCTTCTTTTTCCTTGGGGAGGTTTTTGCTATAGGGCGTGTGCACTTGCCAGGAGAGAGACAGAAAGACTGAAAGCGGGAAATCACCCCCCAGGGGGATGATCACACTGCAATCCCTTCTTCTCCATTCTCCTCTCAGGATCTTGGCCATGCATGCACATATACCTGGAGTGAGTTTAAGCCGCTGGGTCTGGGACTAGAACTGAGGTCAACTATATGCCAGTCCAGCGACACAGTCATTACACCAACTGCTGGTCCCTGGAGGTTGGTTTCTGAACCTGTTTACATACCAAACTCTGAGGGTGCTCAAGTTCCTTACGTAAAATGGTGTAATATTTGTGTAGAACCTACTACACACATCCTCCACTGAAAATCATCTCTGCTTGACTTTCTGTTTTTGAAAGAAGTTTTTGCCTTAAGGCACGTGCGCTTTCTGGGAGAAACACAGTGAGAGAGAAAGTGAGAAATCATCCCCCAGGGGGTATGGCCATGCAATCTCCTCTCCTCTAATCTCTTCCTGGGATCTTGTGCATGCTGGTACCACACCTGTTGTGACTTTTCAAGCCACTGGGTCCAAGACTCGAATTGTGGTCTGCCATTTGGAGTCCAGCAACATAACCACTATGCCATCTGTTGGTCTCTCTGCGTTACTTTTAATACCTAATATAATTTAAGTATTATTTAATTAATTGATAGATTTTATTTTTATTATTTTTTAAATTGTTGGAGTGTTATTTCTATTTTATTTTATTTTTTAATAGTTTTAATCTGTAGTTGATTGAATCTACTGATAATGGAAGCCTCTAGATATGGAGGATCAAGTGCATTTCTTCTGTTCTAGACATTATGCTAAAGCTTGAGGCCAGAAAAGTAAAAATATTAGAACTTTGATTAATCCTGTGAAGTTTATGTTCACTGGATTCTATTTGAAAATAAAATTAGCCCAGTGGAGACATTTAATTTCTCCTTTTTTGAAAGGGCTAATAATTTTCATTCTGCTTTTGAATTTGGTCATGAGAATCAACATTCCAAGTTCTTCCCTATTTGAGGCACAAAATCTGGATTTCTTCCTAGTCTATTGAAAGACCTTCAGTGTTTCCTCTTTTAAATATTTTATTTGGGCTGACTTCTAGGATTCTTTTCTTTCTCAATAGCCTTCCATGTTTTTCTTTATCAGTAACCTTCTGTGAACTTGATAATGCCCACTTATTAGCACAGAAATAAAAATTCATGTTCCTTTTTTCCCATAAACAGGGTGTCAGTTCTGCAAGTCAGATGTAATCATCTATTTTCAACAAGGTGAAATGCTGTGGATGGTGACAGGGAGAGGTTTTTCCCAGGGCCAGGGTCCAGGTAAGCAGCAGGAACTTGTGCTGCAGTACAGATAGGTACTTGGTCAGTGGGTATGTCCTTGAAATTATCAACTGAAGGCTTTAGTTAAGTGCATGATGTTTTTGAAAATATACGAGAAAAACATTGGGACAAGGTTTCTAATATTTTATTATTCCTTTCAAATATCAGTCACAATTTATATGTCCTCTTGCCATAATTTTTGCCTTTAGATATTAACATATTTATTAGAGTTAAATTTTTATATATTAACTTTTGTTCTGATTCTCCTTCTCATTATCTGCCCACTATTCTCATCTCCATTTTATATATATATATTTTTTTTTTGAGAGGTTTTCGCTATAGGGGGCGTGTGCTCGCCAGACAGACAGAGACATAGAGACAGAAAGCGAGAAATCACCCCCTGGGGGAGTGGTCATGCCGCAATCCCTTCTCCTCCATTCTCCTCTTGGGATCTTGGGCAGGCACGCACATGTGCCCAGCGTGAGTTTTAAGCCACCAGGTCCAGGATGCGAACCACGGTTGACTATGTGGGAGTCCAGCGACATAGCCATTATGCTAACTGCTGGTTCCCTCCATTTTATATTTTTGTATTTCAATCCTGAAAGTATTTTTTGGGGGGTGGGGGAGAGGTTTTTGCTATAGGGTGCGTGCACTCGCCAGACAGAGAGAGACAGAAAGCAAGAGATCACCCCCCATGGGGATGGCCACACCACAGTCCCTTCTCCTCCATTCTCCTCTCAGGATCTTGGGCACGCATGCACACGCACCCGGCGTGAGTTTTAAGCCACCAGGTCCGGGACGCGAACTGCGGTCAACTACATGGGAGTCCAGTGACATAGCCATTACGCTAACTGCTGGTCCCATCAATCCTGAAAGTATTTTCTAATTGTGAGTGTCTTATAATGTACTTCTATAATCTACAGTATTCCTTCATTTGCTCCATTTGCTCCATCTAAATGTCAGTTTTTAAAACATATTCACAAGGGCCTACATTCTTTTTGCATTTTTATTCTATTAATGCTATGCTAACATTTATTTTTCAATTATAGGCAGGGAAAGTGCACATAAAAAACAAGAAATGATACCCATACAATGTATAAGCACGAAGGACACAGCCACTATTAGGGTAATGGCAAGTTCTATGGATGTGAACACTGATCTTCCAAATAATTACCTAACAATGGGTTTTATTGGAAATTGAGCACAATTACCTGACCGTAATTAAATAGTGATTAAACATTTTCTGAGCCAAAAGTTTTAGATCACTGTAATTTACTGGAAACATTAGTCTGGGAGTTCAAAACCATAACCTGAGATCTTAAAAATAATGGATGATTACATAAGCATGTCTCATATTCCTAGTCTTTGAAATACATTGAAGTTTTCAAAATTAATCTGATGGTCCTATAATTGGGATGCTACATAAAGAATGTATTTGAATGTGCCTAGAGTAGAGTAATCTATGATGTATATGCAGGGAATAGTGCAAAGAATTTACTACCAGACTAACACTGAATGATTAGCCTAAGATTCATATGCAGATATAATAATGTATGGATGTATGTGGGAAAATCATTAACAACCTTTCATCTCCTTCATAAAAGCAGAAATCTCATGCTCAAGAAGATACATTTGAATGGAATGATTTGGGAAAAGATTTTACTCACAGCTCTTCAATGATTCAAAAATTGGTAACTCACATAGCAAGAAAACTCTTTGTCAACAAACAGTGTGAAAAATCTCATTGTGGCTACTTATACCTTAATCAAAACAAGAAAACTCAGACAAGAGGCCAATCAAATGAATGTGATCTACGTGGGAAAGTGTTTAGTAATTTGTCTAACCTTAGACAACACATGATGACTCACACTGGAGAAGGGCCATATGAATGTCATCTGTGTGGGAAAGCCTTCAATCAGTCATCGACCCTTAGAAGACATGAGAGAACGCATACTGCAGAGAAACCATATAAATGCCATCTCTGTGGGAAAGCCTTCAGCATATCTTCTGCCCTTAGACAACATGAGAGAACACACACTGGAGAGAGGCCATATGGATGTCACCTATGTGGGAAAGCCTTCAGTGAATTTTCTACTCTTAGAAGATATGAAAGAATGCACACTGGAGAGAAACCATACAAATGCCATTTATGTGGAAAAATTCTTCAGTCAGTCTTTTGTCCTTAGAAGGCATGAGAGAACACATACTGCAGAGAAGCCATACAAATGCCATCTGTGTGAGAAAGCTTTTAGTCAGTCTTCTACTCTCAGAAGACATGAAAGAATGAATACTACAGAGAAACCATGCAAATGCCATCAATGTGAGAAAGTCTTTAGTCAACCTTTTGCCCTTAGACAACATGAGAGAATGCACACTGGAGAGAGACCATATGAATGCCATCTGTGTAAAAAAGCCTTCGGTAGATCTTCTCATCTTAGAGAGCATGAGAGAACACGTACTGTAGAGAAACCACACAAATGCCATCTTTGTGCAAAAGCCTTCAGTCAGCCTTCTGCCCTTAGGAAACATGAGATAATACAAACTGTAGAGAAATCATACAAATGTCATCTGTGTGGGAAAACCTTCAGTCAACTTTCTACCCTTAGACAACATGAGAAAATGTATACTGAAGAGAGACCACATAAATGCAATTTTTGTAGAAAAACCTTCTGTCAATCTTCTACCCTAAGAAGACATGAGAGAATGCATACTGGAGAGAAACCATTTGAATGCCTACTGTGTGGGAAAGCTTTCAACATATCTTCTGCCATTAGACAACATGAGAGAACACACATTGGAGAGAGAACACACGAATGCCACCTGTGTGGAAAAGCCTTCAGCGAATCATCTGTCCTTAAAAAACATGAAAGAATGCACACTGGAGAGAAACCATATGAATGCCATCTGTGTAGAAAATCCTTCAGTCAGTCTTCTGCCCTTAGAAGACATGAGCAAATACATACTGCAGAGAAGCCATATAAATGCCACCTGTGTGGAAAAACCTCTTCCATCAGTCTTCTACACTCAGAAGACATGAGAAAATGCACACTGGAGAGAGATCTTATGAATGTCCTCTGTGTGAAAAAGCCTTCAGCAGATCTTCTCATCTTAGCATGAAAAAACACATACTGTAGAGAAAACATACAAATGCCATCTCTGTGAGGAAGCTTTCAGTCAGTTTTCTTCCATTAGACTACATGAGAGAACACATACAAGAGAATGCTAAATAACTTCAGTATATATTCTGACCTATAATGGCATGGCAATAAGAATGTAATAAGCCATACTGGTAAAATTAAAATACCTGAGAATGTGCACATTGAAGAAACACTCTCTGGAATCAATGTGAAAGATCTTGTAGTGACCTTGCCCTTATTTCATATACACAAATTTATAAGGAAGAGAAGCATATGGTGTGGCAAATCTTCAGTAAGCTGTCTATCATAGATGGCATGAGATAACATCCTCTATAATATAGTGAATGTAGAAGTCTTCAACAACAGCTCTCAGTTTAAACTCACTAGAGAAATTGTATAGGGAAGAACACTTGTAATCATTCTGAGAACGTCTCTATTTATATTTTATTGTTAAAATAACATGATCAAAATTACTCATAAGAACCCCTTGGTCTCTAATAAACTAACATTCAGCCAGGTACCAGGCTCAGTGTGTACAAAAACAAAACAAACCAATGAAGAAATAGCTGCTAAAACAGAATATAAGAGGATGAAGCTTCTCAAGGAATATCAAATGACTTTTCCTGGAGAAATGATTCAACAAAAAAATCATGAGAAATAGAAATACTTTATTCATAGAACAGTCTTTGTGACACATGTGAGGAGTCAAAATTTATGAAACACTGTCAATGTCATGAATGAAGGAAAATCTTCAGTGATCACTCATTTCATAATCAACACTAAGGTTTCCTCTCTGAGAATCAAAGTGGAGAAAATTTTAGATAGATTTAACATGAAAAAACCCTGAGTCTATGAAGAAATAACTAACAAAAACTCTAAAAGAATTTTAACAAATAATTTAGCAAATTACTCAGAATTTTGAGAAAAATAACTATTTTTAAGTGAATGTATTGGTATCTCTGAGCCTTTTTTTTTAAATTTGCCAGAGGGCAAGTGTGTTCACTGGAGAGAGACAAGGACAGAGAGGGAAAGTGAGAACACATTGTAATCCTACCTCCTTCATTTCCCCCTTCTTTGAGGATATTGGATACATACATACACGCACCTGATATGTTTTTCAAGTTGCCAGTCTGGGACTCCAATCATGTGGTTGGTCATGTAGGATTCAGCCACCTTACCCACCACACTATTGGCTGTCCTGCACATAAGTGCTCACTTTAAAAAAATGACATATAAGTATAAGATAGTGAGGTTATCTTGTACTGTTAAATGCAGTGCCCAAGATCCCAAGAGGAGAATGGAGGAGAAGGGATTGCGGCATGGCCATCCCCCCTGGGGGATGATTTCTTGCCTTGTCTCTCTGATGAGCACACGCGCCCTTATAGCAAAAACCTCTTCAAAACAAACAAACAAACAAACAAACAAAAAACTTGCAAATATGTAAAAAGTAAAGCCACTTGCTGAAAAAAATCCATCATGATGGTGATGTTCTAGTTTTACTTACACAACTTTAAATTAATAGATTTGGGTCTGGACTTCTTGTCATGTGAGTGATCAACCCCACTGTCTGTGTTCTCTTTCTCCAACTTTTCCTTCCACACAGAAAACCTCCTCTCTTTCCAACTCCTCCACAACACCAGCAGTCCATATTAATGCCTTGAGGGTGACATGATAAGAAACTTCCCCTTACTTCTCAAGTGTCTCAGAGTGCTATGACCTAGGTTATCAGGGTAGTATCACAGATGTGTAGTTAGATATTTTGGGGGCTCCTCAGTCTTTTTTTTTTTTTTCCTGTTTCTGGAAACTACCTGGGGACAAAGAGATAGGTATCTCTGCCCTACTATCCCACAGACTTTCTTTAGATTTTTGTACCTAAATCTCTGAATTAAACTAAGTAGCTACAGAAGTGCATCGAACAGCCATATCCCATATTTCAATCAGGTTAGTACTGAGCTAGAGTACATAAAGAAAAGACTCCACCAAAAAACTGTTAGATTTGATAAATGAATTCAGTAAAGTTGGGAGATAAAAAATTAACATATAAAAATCAGTTATGTTTCCTTACACCATAATGAAGTAGCTAAAAAGCAATTCCATTTACATTAGCAGCAATACAAATAAATGAAACCCTTAGGAGTAAATTTAACAAAGGAAGTAACTTTCCATTATATAGAAACAAGAGTTAGTAAATGCACTCTATAGCAAAAACCTCTCCAAAATAAATAAATAAATAAATAAATAAACAAACAAACAAATAAATAAATAAATGGTTTACCATAAGGCTTGTGTGCTAAATGGAGAGAGACAGAGAGATAGAGAAAGTGAGAAATCATTTCCCCAGGTGAATACACACACACACACACACACACACACTTTAGTTTACTATAGGATCCATGCGATCTCCAGAAAGAGAGAGAGAGAGAAAGTTAGAAATCATCCCCTAGGGGGTATGACCACACCACAATTCCTTCTTCAGTCTCCTCGGAATTTGTGACATGTATGCACACACATCCAGCATGATTTTCAAAGCCTCCAGGTCTGGGACTTGAACTGTTGTTAGCAATGTGGGATCCAGCGCCTTAACCTCTACATCACTTGATGGCCCATGATGGTACATTTCAATGGAAATAATTTCAGTTAATTGTAAAAAAATATATATATAACAGGTCACAGGTGTTTGCATCACTAAAATCAAAATGCAAATATACAATTACCAGGTGGTCCAAACAAAATTATACAATTCAGAGCAAGACAGTTTAACCAGTGTTATAGTAAAATTAAAAAAGCATTGCCAACCAGAACTGTGAGAACCATGAATAATAAAAAGAGTCAAAGCCATGGAATAGGGCATAGCTGTTATCTTTAAGAATAAACAAGTCAGAGCTGGTCTGAACCAGTATAAACCAGTCTCAATCCGTCTGAACCCAAATAATAAACCAGTCTGAACTGGAATAAACTAGTCTAAACCAGTCTGAACTGGATAAACCAGTCTGAAACAGAATAAACTGGTCTGAACTGGAATAGATCTGTCTGAACTTGTTAGGCCAAGTTAGCATAATCACTGCCATGTTAGGGAATGCTGGGGCAAGTTAGCTTAATTGCTACCCTGTTAAGTCTTCAAGGACGAAGCCCACTTTGTTAGGGCCTCAAGGACAGAAATCAGGAGTCTGGGAACTCTCAGATAAGTGGAAAACAGGAGGGCCCAGCACCTCCGAGGCAAGGTCATCCAGACCCTTAGCTGAGAGTCCTTATCTAGACCTGAGCAGGTGGTGATAGCTGGACCCTTGCTTCTCATACCCCCTCCCTTGTATGTGTTACATTCTATGGAAAATCCTGAACTATAAAAGATCACTTTATCTTAGGCTCGGGGTCCTTGTTAAGGCCCGCTGCGACGGGCAGAAACTTGGACCCCAGCTAGCTGGAAAAATAAAAGCCTCTTTTGCAGTTGCATTGTCATTGTCTTTTCTGCATCTCCATCAGTTAGACCGATCTCTGGACCCTTACAAACTGAAATAAATCTGAACCAGAATAAGCCACTCTGAACTGGCATAAACATAAGCCAGTCTGAACTGGAATAAACCCGTCTAAACTGGTATAAACCAGTCTGAACCAGAATAAACCAGTCTCAGCTGGTCTGAACTGCTATAAGCCAGAATTAGCCGGTCTGCACCAGGATAAACTGGTCTGAACCAGAATAAACTGGTCCGAACCAGTATAAATCAGTTTGAACTGGAATAAACTGGTCTGAACTGGAATAAGCTGGTCTGAACAGGAATAAACTAGTCTGAGCTGGTCTGAACTGGTAGAAAACAGAATAAACTGGTCTGAACTGGTATAAACCAGTCTGAACCAGAACTAACTGGTCTGAACTGGAATAAGCCAGTCTGAACCAGTATAAAGTGGTCTGAACTAGTTTGAACTGGAGTAAATCCATCTGAATCAGAATAAACTGGCCCAAACCAGAATAAGCTGGTGTGAACCAGAACAAGGTGGTCTGAACTGGAACAAGCTGGTCTGAACTGGAATAAATCGGTCTGAACTGGAATAAAACAGCCTGAACTGGAATAAGTTGGTCTGAACTGGAACAAACTGGTCTGAACTGGAATAAACCAGTCAGAGCTGGTCTGAACCAGTATAAACTGGAATAAGCCGGTCTGAACTGGAATAAACTGGTCTGAACTGGAATAAACTGGTCTGTACCAGAACAAGCCAGTCTCAACTGTAGTAAACCAGTCTGAGCTGTTCTGAACTGGTATAAACCAGAATAAGCTGATCTGAACCAGAAAAAGTCAGTCTGAACAGGAATAAACTAGTCAGAGCTGGTCTGAACTGGTATAAACCATAATAAGCTGATCTGAACCAGAACAAGCCAGTCTGAACTGGAATAAGCCAGTCTGTACCAGAACCAAGCCAGTCTGAATTGGAGTAAAACAGTCAGATCTGCTCTGAACCAGTATAAACCAGAATATGCAGATCTGAACTGGCACAAGCTGGTCTGAACTGGAATAAACTGGTCTGAACCTGAATAAGCCGGTCTGAACTGGAATAAGCTGGTCTGAACTGGAATAAACTGGTCTAAGCTGGAATAAACCAGTCTGAGCTTATCTGAATGGGTATAAACCAGAATAAGTTGGTCTGAACTGGAATAAACCAGTCTCAGCTGGTCTGAAATGTATAAACTGGAATAAGCTGGTCTGAACCGGATCAGGCTGGTCTGAACTGGAATAAACCAGTCTAAACTGGAATAAGCTAGTCTGAACTGGAATAAACTGGTCTGAACTGGAATAAACCAGTCTGAACTGGAATAAACTAGTCTGAGCTGGTCTGAACTGGCATAAACTGGAATAAGCCAATCTGAACTGGAATAAAACTGTCCAAACCAGAATAAACTAATATGAGCTGGTATAAATGAGTCCGAATCAGTCTGAACTGGAATAAACTCGTCTGAATCTGTATAAACCCATCTGAATCAGCATAAACCAGTCTTAAATGGAATAAACCGGTCTGAGCCAGTATAAACCAGTCTGAACTGGAATAAACCCATCCAAACCAGAATAAACTGGTCTGAACTGGAATAAATTGGTCTGAACTGGGATAAACTAGTCTGAACTGGAATAAACCTGCCCAAACTGGAATAAACCAGTCTGGACTGGAATAAACCAGTTTGAGCCTAAACAAACCAGTCTGAACTGGAACAAACTGGACCGAACTGCTCTGAACTGGTCTAAACCGGTCTGAACCAATATAAACCAGAATAAACCAGCCTGAGCTGTTCTACACAAGAATAAATAAGTCAGAGCCTATCTGAACCAGTATAAACCAGTCTCAACCCATCTGAACTGAAATAATAAACCAGTCTGAACTAGAATAGTCTAAACCAGTCTGAACTGAAATAAATCTGTCTGAACTAGAATAAACTGGTCTGAACCAGAATAAACCAGTCTGAGCTGATCTGAACTGTTATAAACCAGAATATGCCATTCTGAACCTGTATAAACCCATCTGAACCAGCCTGAACCAGAATAAACTGGTCTGAACTGGAATAAACTGGTCTGAACCAGAATAAGCCAGTCTGAACTGGTATAAACCATAAGTTAGTCTGAACTGGAATAAGCCTGTTTGAACTGGTCTGAACCAGATTAAGCCAGTCTGAACCAGAATAAACTGGTCTAAACTGTAATAAACCAGTCTGATCCAAATTGAACCGAAGCAAATCAGTCTGATCTGGTATGAGCAGATCTAGACCAGAATAGACTAGTCAGAGCCAGTCTAAACTTGTATAAACCAGTCTGAACTGGTCTGAACCAGAATTTAAAAACAAAAACAGAAAAAAGAACATCTATTTATTTATTTTATCTTTTGTGATTTTCAAGCCCGTGGATGTGGGACTTGAACCATGGTTTGCCATATGGAAATCCAGTGCCTTCACTACCATGTCACCTGCTGTCCCTACAGTTGTTAAAGGAATGTATAACTTTAGAAATGCTTATTTGAAAGTGAGAGTGTTTGGGGCCATAGTGGTTAAAGCAGCTGGATCCTGTATAGCTGGTTACCTGATCTGAGTCCTGGACCTGGTGACTTGAGAAGTGCATCTGGCACATGTGTGTGTGTGCCAAAAATTCTGAAAGGAGGGAGAAATAGAGGAGAAGTATTGAAGTATTTATACCATGACCATTCCCTGTGTATGAGGGTGATTTCTCACTTTCCCTCTCTGTCTCTCCCTGATGAGCACATGTACCCTTTGGCAAATTTTAAAAAAGAAAGAGTGCTTGACAATGAATGAACTGTTACAGACAACATTGTGTCCCCACTTCCAAAATTCTTATCTGAATCACTGACCCCAGTACCTTAGAATGGGCCTGTATTTGGGACCAGCAGATGGCATAATGGTTACATCATTGAACTCCCATGTGGTCAACTGGGTTTGAGTCCCAGACCTGGTGACTTAAAAACTCATGTCAGGTGCGTGTGCATGTGTGCCCAAAGTTCCAAAAGGAATGAAGGAGAAGTGACTGTGGCATGGCTATTCCTCCTGGAGGATGATTTCTTGCTTTCTGTCTCTCTGGTGAGAGCACATGCCCTATAGCAAAAATCTCTTAAAACAAAAAGAATGTGTATTTGGAGTCAGGACAATTAAAAAGGTGATTTAGTCAAAATGAGTTTCTCTACTCCAATCTAATTTGTCTCCTTAGGAGAACAGAGAGAGAAGCTGAGGACATGTGCTCACAGAAGAAAGGTCATGTGAGGCTGTAAGAAGGTGGCCCTGTACAGGTAACCAGCGGGGCCTTAGGAGAAACCATTCCTATGGACACCTGGATCTTGGGACTTCTAGCCTCAAAAATCATGAGAAATTAAATTTCTATTGCTTGAACCACCCAGTCTATGGTATTATGTTATGGCAGCCCTAGTAAACTAATACACCAAATGTTAAACCTTATAAACAAGAGAAAGAAAAAAAAAGTAGGAACGAACTGAAGTTTCAATTTATTATAAATCATGAAGATATTAATAAAATTTAAATAGATATCTTCATATCTATTTAAGTACATACTATTAAAGTATAAGAATTTGAAAAGAAAAATATTTTATTTGACAGAAATATAATAGGCCAGCCCTGTAACATAGTAATTAAGGAAGCTAGATCCTACATGGCCAACCATAGTTCAAATTCCGGCCCAGCAGCTTGGAAGACACATTGGGTTCATGTACATACATGCCCCAAATCCTGACAGGATGGAGAAAGGGAGGAGAAGGGGTTGTTGTGTGACCATACATCACTGAGGGGTGCTTTCTTACTCTGCTTCATTCTGGCAAGCACACATAACCTTTGGTTAAAAAAAAAAAATCAACAGTTATAAGGAAACATGAAAAGTAATACTGTCAATTAAACATGCAATTTTTTATTCAAAACAATAATTGAAAATGTAAGGAACATGGGCAGAATTTTATTTTTATCAATTTATTGTTGTTTATATCTTTAGATCTGAAGAACTGCTATTTCTTTCTCTTCTTTTAGAGATTTTTTGCTATAGGTCATGTGTGCTCGCAAGAGAAAGAGAAATCAAGAGGGAAAAATCACCCCCCCGGGGGAATGGCCACACCACAGTCCTCTCCTCTCCATTCTTCTCTCGGGATTTTGGGCATGCACGCACACGCACCCTGTGTGAGTTTTAAGCTGCCGGGTCTGGGACCCAAACCGCAGTTGATCACATGGGAGCCCAACGATATAACCATTACACCATTTGCTGGCCCTGCAGTTCACATGTTTAGATAGTGGGGAAAAAAAATGATTTCAGTTGCCCTGAAAGGGGACATGGCGATGTAGGGGAGTGGAATATTTGATGTTGGTGGATCTGGTGTCAACTAGTTTTGGAAGCAGCTGTCAGGTGTCTATTCCGAGATTCTGATGAAATGATCAAAATGCTCATGTGACAACACGTGTTTCTCTTTCTTTCTTTTTCTTTCTTCCTTTCTTCTTCCTTCCTTTCTTCTTCTCTATATTTCTCTCTCTCTCTCTCTCTCTCTCTCTCTCTCTCTGCCTCTCTCTTTCTCTCTCTCTCTTTTTTTTTTTTTTGTGATGAAAATATAGCCAGCCCATGAGAGGAACCAAAGTAACTCTCTTAAATCTAGCATGATATTGTAGCTTGACCTCTAAGGTAATCAGGGCCTGCATGAGATTTGGCAAGGACCAGGCCTTGAGACTATAACCCAAGGAGCAGTTGTGCCTGGGGAAATAAGAGGGAAGAATCTTCTGGCATGAGATTGACCACAGCTGAAAAATAACAGCCTGGTGCTGCAAGCTTCTAGGTAATCAGAGAACTGATTAACTGCTCTGTAGAACAACATGTAACCCCGCCTCCTTTTCTCTTTGTTATTATTTATTTAATAGATAATGTATTTATTAACTACTATAATTTAGTTAACAATATTTAATTATTTTAGAATTATTTTATCTAACTTTTTTTTTTTTAATTTGACCAGAGAGGGACAGAGTGAGAGCAAGAGTGAAAGAGAGAGACAGAAAGTAAGCCACCAGGTCTGGGATTAGAACTGCAGTTTTCTATGTGGGAGTCTAGCACCCTTAATCACCATGCCACCTACCGGCCCTATTATTTATTATTTTTTAAAAGGTTTTTGCCATATGGTGTATGCAGTGCACTCACCAGAGATAGACAGTGAGAGGGAAAGTGAGAAATCACCCCGCAGGGGCTGGGCTCAATCCCTTCTCCTCCATTTTCCTCTTGAGATCTTGGGCATGAATGCACACATGCCCAGTGTGAGTTTTAAGCCACCAGATCTGAGACTCAAACTGTAGTCAACTATATGGGGGTCCAGTGACATAACCATTGTACCATTTGCCCCTCCCCCCCAAAAAATCCTTTAAACTTGCCTCAAACTTGGGAGGTGATTCTTTAGGTTATGAGTCTGTCATTTCCCCCAGGTTGCTGGGCACCTGAATAAAGTTACCTTTCCTGCCACTGACACTTGTCTCTTGGTGTTGGCTTTTGAGCAGTGGACAAACAAACTTGAATTTTTTTTATTTGTGTATTAATATTCTAACAATGCCCATGTTGGAATTGATGAAAGCACAATACAGACATACAAAGTGAGGAATGAGGGACACAAACATAGTGAGTTTGTTTTGAAAATCCACTGTCTGACAACCCTCACATCCAACTCAGACACTCACTTCAAAGGTCGCAGAGCAATAGGGGAGATCAAGTCACATCCATGGCAGACACTCAGGCACAAGGTGGCACAGCTCACCCACAGATGTGGGGTTCTGTGGTCTCCAGCACCACATCTCTGCCCAGGGTTCCTTGAGAACGGGTCAGAATGCTTAGTTAGCCCTGAGGAGAGTTCACAATTAGGATTTGACTTCCTCGAAGAGCCACCAACTTCCATTCAGTCGGGTAATGTTTCCTTTCAGTGTTTATAGAGGAAGAATGAGTTTTATAGAGGATGAAAGAAATTTTATATGACTTCAGAGTTATCTTAATATTTCCTAGATTGTGAAGATGGTAGTCTAGTTTTATTTATTTATTTATTTTGCCATAGGGTGCATGTGCAAGCTGGAGAGAAACAGGGAGAGGGAAAGTAAGAAGTCACACCTCTCTCAGGACCAGCAGTTAGCATAATGGCTATGTCGCTGGACTCCCACGTAGTCAACCGTGGTTCAAGTCCTGGACCCGGTGGCTTAAACTCACGCTGGGTGCGTGTGCATGTGTGCCCAGGATCCCGAGAAGAGAATGGAGGAGAAGGGATTGTGGTGTGGCTGTCCCCCCTGGGGGGTGATTTCTCGCTTTCTGTTTCTCTGTCTGTCTCTGTCTGGCGAGTGCATGCGCCCTATAGCAAAAACCTCTCTAAAAAAAAAAAAAAAAAAGAAAGAAAAAGAAAAAAAAAAAAGAAGTCACACCCCCCCCCCTCAATGGGAGATGGCCACACCACAATCCCTTCTCTTTCATTCTCCTCTTGGAATTTTGGGCATGCACACACATGTGCTCAGTGTGACTGTCAAGTCACTGGTTCTGGGACTCTAACTGCATTTGGCCATGTGGGAGTCCAGCATCTTAACCACCACGCCACTTTCTGGCCCTGATTGTAGTCTAGTTGACTGGTACCTATGTGTTGTCCTAGTCTCCTCTCATAAATAGAAGGCTCTAGGCACCACAGATCAGCAGATGGTGTAATGGCTATGTCACTGGAGTCCCATGTAGTCAACTGTGGTTCGAGTCCTGGACCTGGTGCCTTAAACTTCTCCCAGAGGGGCCTGATCATGCTGCAATCCCTTTTTCTCCATTTCTCCATCCTGTCCAGATTGTCTTTTAAATATGAGCCATCAATAAACTAGATTATATCAGCATTATTTATAGGAATTTTAAAAAGTCCTATCTAGGGGGACCAGGAGATGTATTGGTTATGTTGCTGGACTCCCATGTAGTCCACTGTCGTTTGAGTTCACTTTGGGCGTGTGTGAGTGCATGCTCAAAATCCCAAGAGGAGATTGAGGAAGGGATTGTGGCATGGCCATTCCCCCGAG
>NW_006159862.1:447247-456016 GCF_000334495.1 Tupaia belangeri chinensis | reverse complement strand
AACTATAAACTGAAAAATGTATGCATGGTTAAAAAACAAACACATGCAGAGAATGACCTAAAGAATTAATAGGATTCATGTCTTGAATTCCCATGGAAATTCACTATTGCAGAAGGCCCGTTGGGTCCCCCGTGAAGACATTAAACGTGTCAGGGTCTGTGACTGCTTGCAGACTATCTGAAGTCAATGGAATGGTTAGACAGTTAGACCTTGTTTTTTTCATTTGGCTTAAATGAGTAATCACCTTATTTCTGCTGTTCTACTTCTTAACATCCAAAACTGTATCATACCCTGCTCTCAGGAAAATAAAATCGTCACCCCAGAGCAGTATTTGTATGTGTATGTTGATTTACAGGTGACTTTTAGCAGTGGACATTGTTATTTCTTCAACAGAAAACCAAGTAAAAGATAAAGATATGTTTATTTTCTTCTGAAACCTTTTACTTTTTCCATTTCATGTGACCGTTTTCTTTGCAAGATAAAGAAGAATCCTCTTTGTGTGGGCAAGGTAGCTCTAAATCTCTTCCTACCAGGTAGCAGAGAGAGCAAATTTAAGCACATTCATTGAAACTGAGTAAATGCTCCGTATTATCATATTATTTTCTTGTCTTAAACAATTACAGAATTCAGTTCCTGTATTTCCACAAGAACTTCTAAGCACTCTTCTTAGGGAACTTGTGCAAGTAAAACTTCAAATAAACAGTAATATGAGCATGCAGCAATGGGTGAATAATATGGTTATGAACATGAGCTTATTTATGTATCATTCATTTAAAAAATGTATTTAAATATTTTGTTGCTTTATGTCCTATTCTAAACCATGAAATATATTTATATTAACCTACCAATTGATTAATTTTTTCAGTATGATAAATAATCAGTATTGCACCTTTGGAAATACAATCCATGATTCCTTATTCTCTCTTTAAAATTTAATAATGTTGTATCATATCTTTAGAGACCCAGATGCATCTATTAGGTAAATCTTATTCCATTTAAATTATACCACTATTATGCCAGTGGTATAATGGCTTGGTGCTTAAGGCACTGAATTTCCACATGGCTAACCAGGATTCAAGTCCCAGACCTGGCAGCTTCAAAATCACTCCAGTTGCATGTGCATGCCTGCCTGAAATCACAGGAGAAGAATGGAGAAGATGGGATTACAGCATGGCTATCTTCTTTATAGGGGTTATGGCCAACCATGGTTCAAGTCCTAGGCTTGGCAGCTTGCTTTCTCACTTTCCCTCTCTCTCTCTTACTCACTCTGTCCCTCTCTGGTTAAAGTAAAAAATAATAATAATTAATAAATTTAAATAATTCTTTTTTAAAATAATAACAGATGACAATAAATACATTTTTTTAAAAAGTCCTGTCTAGGTATGAGAAGCTGGTTTGTCAAGGTGATATGGCCATTGGGCATTGCATCAGAGGCAATAGTATGAGAGTTGCACTGCTGAGATAATTGCAATGAGAAACAGGAATATTAGATGCAAACAAAAAGGGAACCTCATACAGGGTGAGTCTACTGGCAGAGTAATGTGAGAATGGTAGATTTTCCACTGAATGAGGAATATAGATTGTTAAAGAGGCAAACCCATAGTGATTTTTTTTTTTCAGTTGCCTGAAGAAGCAGAGCAGTGTCTAAGATTGCTCTCATGCAGAGTGGCAAGCCCTAGCTACTGTACCTAATTGCAGGCTATAGTCCTTCCCAAGTCTATTTTAATCTCCATATTATTTTTTTTACTTTTGTTTGTTTGTTGTTTTGTTTGTTTTGCTACAGGGTACAAGTGCTTTCCAGAGAGAGACAGAGAGGCAAAGTGAGAAATCACCTTCCAGGGGAATGGCTACACTGTAATCCCTTCTCCTCCATCCTCCTCTCAGAATTTTGGGCATCCACACCCATGTGCCTGGCATGTTTTCCAAGACACAGGGTCTGAGACTCAAACTATTCAGTTAATCATATGGGATCCAGTGACTTAACAACTACACGATCTGCTGGCTTGGCCCCCATGTTTCTGAGTTAGAACCCGTGTACTATTTCCCTTGTCCTCATTTACAAACAAGAAAAAGGACAAGTCATAGTTGGAGTGTCCCAGAACTCGGGCATTAACAAGATTTTCATCATTGTTTGCATAGCTGGCTGTCCTTCTGAGTCCAGATGCTAGGGTCTGGTAGCTCTGCCTTTAAGGGCATTATCACGGTTGAGTTATTAAAGAGAAATTTGATATCCAATTATGACAATATTCAGTCAATCCTAAAAACCCTTGTTTCTGGGAACCAGCAGTTAGCATAATGGCTATGTCGCTGGACTCCCCTGTAGTCGACCACGGTTCACATCCCGGACCCAGTGGCTTAAAACTCATGCCGGGCGCGTGTGCGTGCGTGCCCAAGATCCCGAGAGGAGAATGGAGGAGAAGGGATTGCAGCGTGACCATCCCCTCTGGGGGGTGATTTCTTGCTCTCTGTCTCTATGTCTCTCTCTGTCTGTCTGGCGAGCGCACACACCCTATAGCAAAAACCTCTCAAAAAAAAAAAAACAAAAAAACCTTGTTTCTTTGTTTTTTTTTGGAAAGCTGAAATGCCTTTGATTCTTTCTGTGTTTGTTAATAATCCTTCTTCTGAAACTATATGTTCCAAACATTTCACCTGGGCTTAACAAAACTAGAGTGTATCTGATCATCACACAAGGGATGGCAACAAAACTAGGGACATTCTCCCATTCCTTGGAAGTGGCCAGTGTTGGTCTTCTGTGGGTGTAGGGGCTTCTGTGTTTGCTAGTAAGTCAGCAATGGCAGCCCTACAGCTGGGCTCAGGTGAGCTATTTCCCCACACATCTGCAGGTCCAATCTCTAGCAAACCTGGTTTTTACTGTCGTTCAACTCTTCATCAGTGTAAGGAAAATAGCATGTGATTGCTCTTACAGAGCTATTTTGTTCTAACCTTAAAAATGTTTTTTCTGGGACCAGCAGTTGGTGTAATGGCTATGTCGTTGGACTCCCATGTAGTCAACCATGGTTCGAGTCCTGGCCCCAGTGGCTTAAACTCATGCTGGGCGCATATGCATGTGTGCCCAAGATCCTGAGAGGAGAATGGAGGAGAAGGGATTGCGACATGGCCATCCTCCCTAGGGGGGGGGGGGTGATTTCTCGCTTTTTGTCTCTCTGTCTCTCTTTGTCTTTCTGGCAAGTGCATGCACCCTATAGCGAACACCTCTAAAAAAAAAAAAGGTTTTTCCATGGGTTGATGGCAATGTGGCAGTCTTCTAAACAAGACACTGTCAACTTACCTTGCAACTGCCACCTGTGAACCAAGAAGCTTTCTGTCAGTTGAGAGCTGCTCATACTCACTGACATGAAGGGTGTCAGGTATTTTGACAAACATGCTTCTGATACCATGGCAGGGTTTCTCAAGACCATCCAGGCTGGGAAGGTGTAGCCAGCAGCCCAACCAGGGATTGTGAATGTGCCAAGGCCCCTTCTCCACCTCCATGTTCACCCCTGCCTTCATGGAGCTTGCTTTCTGTAGGAAAAACATCAATAAAGATCACCATCAACAACAAAAAGACAATTTCACATTTGGATTTATATTTTGAATAAGACAAATTATGTCATAGGAACATGGTGATGTGGGAAGGTGGTGTGGTCTAGTCAAATCTAGAGCCATAAGCTTTCAGGCTCATGCTCATGAAGAATTAAAGATGCAGATACAAGGAAGGGATACTACTGAGGAGATGTTTTTTAATCTGGGTCAGAGGGACTTTGTTTGGGCTTCTTGTGCATGCATTCCGCTCGTGATAGGGGTCACATGCCAAATGGGTCTGGTTATTTTTCTTAATTTTGGAGTAGGTACAAAGATCAGGAGACTCCCTTTGCCTAAAAGTTTTGGGCCATAAAAGACCACTATGTTCTTCCTGGAATGTGGAGGGACCAGGAAAAAAGCCTTTGTTTTAGGTCAATCATTAAGTCACTGCTGCAAGCAGTTTCTTGTGCTCCTGTTATGTCTCTACCTTATAACTTTTGGGATTTCATTTTGTGCCTATCAGCTTATCTCGTAGTTTTTATTGGGCCCAGGTACTTTAGATTTCATTTTTCTGTTGTCTGGCCCTTGGTCTCTGACTCTAATTGTTCTTTGGTATGACCTGTGGGGTAGATTACAATTGCTGGTTCCATTTGGAGTCCACCTGCAGGGGCAGGCAATAAAAGAGAAAGAAACTAGATTTTTAAAAATATTTAATTGTATTCATTGTCTTTATTTTATTTTATCTTTTTGCTGTTGATCAGAGACATAGAGAAAAGGAAAGTGAGAAAGCAAGCTGCCAGGTCTGGGACTCGAACCACAGTCAGCCATGTGAGAATCCAGCTGCCTTAACCATCACGCCATCTGCCGGCCCCAGAAACTAGATTTTTAAAGAAAATAAATATATCTGACTGGCTTTGAATGACCTCCTCATAATCTTTCTATGGCTTACCTAGTGCCTTTCTTAACTTCTACCTCAACCGGATGACATGGAGATGAGGGGAGTGGGAGCTATAAATTACACTGAGTAATCAGGGACGACTTCTCAGAGGAGGTGATATATGTTTGCGGAGAGCTGGAATATCAAATGGTGGTAGGGGTAAAATTAATACAATGCCTCCCCCCCAAAAAAGTCTAAAACGTTAATGAGTCACAGTTTTATCTAACTTTAGTTATACATAAAAATTAAATTCTTCCATTCATATCAACCTATAAATCAGATCAGCTTTTTGCTGCGGCTGCATCTCGGCATAGAATTCACACTGAGTTTGGGCTAGGAAATCCCAGCTGGCTTCCGATATCAATTCCTTCAGCGATTGAAGTCAGAATCTGGGAGTAGGAGAATAAGGATAGGACGCTCTGAAAGAAGATGGCAAGTATCGCACACCCGGGCCACGCTGAGAATTCTGGGTAGGTAGTCGTGATGGACAGCATCATGGGCGATTGTACGTAGTCCATCAGCAACCGTGCTGAGGACGCTGGTTATTGTAGTCCAGGAGAGGAGGCGGCGCTGAGAACTCTGGGTATTGTAGTCCACGGGGCGGCAGCCGCGCTGAGGACGCCGGGTACGTTGTCCTGCGCCACGAGGAATACTCGAGATAACTGCCGCTGTGCATGCTCAGCTCTGGCGATTTCACCTTCGTTTGCGGTCACTGTGCCACGTGGACAGGCCTCCACTTGTCAAGACCGAGGACCCTTCTTTCCAACCGTGCTGTTCTTTCCAAGGCAGGAGGACCCGGCTAGCGGGTCGGTGGAGCCAGAAGCTTCGGAGGCTGGGGGCGTGTTTCGATAACCCGGGAGAGGGGCGAGACTGCAGCGCGCTGTTTGGGCCGTTGGGAAGGTCTGGGGTGCGGCTTCGTCGAACTTACCAGGTCGGGGGTTGTCCAGTCTCCGTGACGCTGCGAGACTGGAGGGGCGCGAGTGGGGTGTAATGCCCAGGAGTTCGTGGGGGTGCCCGACTGTTGGGGTCGCTGCCCCTCCTTGAGGCGGGGAGGGGGAGGAGGTAGCCCGGCGAATGCTGAGGGCTTCCTTTGGCCGAAGGTGACTCGGCCTATGCACGTCCCCACAGGTATGGGGGGGGGGGAATTACATCCCTGTGATTTGGGGGCTGCATACAGTTGGGTTCCCCGTGTTCTTGCTTCCTCAGAGTTGTGAGAGGCGGGTTCAGTTCTGTTTCTGGTGGGGACCTGGCCCTGCGCTGGGGCAGGATCTCCCCAAGAGTCTTTCGCACGGGGAGAGGATGGGCTGGGACCGTGTGTCTCTGGAGGGGTTTCTTTGGAGACGTGAGTTCGGCTCCCCGTGGCGCAGGCATCTGCTAGGTTGGGTTGCTTTGGGAAGGCCAGTGCAGCCTCTACTGCCCCTGTTGCTAGGGCTCTCACGGTTATTGGGGTGGGGATAGTGGCAACCATTGGGGCACCCACAGGTTCTTTCAACCCCCAATCCAATTCAACCCAATTTAAAAACTGGTTTCAATTTTTTTTTAAAGAGTGAGTTTTTTGTTTTTGTTTTTTTTTTGGGGGGGGGGGAAAGATTATTTTGCTATGGGTGAGTTTCAAGCTGCTGGTCGGAGACTGGAACCGTGGCCAGCCATTTGGGAGTCCAGCGGCTTAACCACTGCCACCTGTTGGTGAGGTAGGCGACAGGACCCTAAAAATAAAGAGTATAGGCCCGAAGTGTAATCACAAAATGGCTTAAGTTTATTTGAGAGATTTTTTTTCTCCATAGGGTGTGTGTGCTCTTCAGAGAGACAGAGACAGAGAGACAGAAAGCGAGAAATCATCCCCAGGGTTGGAGGGGGTGGCTACACAGCAATCCTTTCTCTCCCATTCTTAGGATTTTGGGTCTGACGTGAGGTGAGTTTTTTTTTTTTTGAGAGGTTTTTGCTATAGGATGTGTGTGCTTGCCAGAAAGACAGGGAGACAGAAAGTGAGAAATCACACACACACACCCCCCCAGGGGGGATGTCCACGCTGCAATCCCTTCTCCAGTCTCCTCTTGGGTTCTTGGGCACGCATACACACGTGCCTGGCATGAGTTTAAGCCACCGTGTCCCAGACTCGAACTGTGGTCGACTACATGGGAGTCCAGTGACGTAGCCATTATGCTCACTGCTGGTCCCCTGACATGAGTTTTAAGCCACTGGGTCTGGGACTTGAACCACAGCACACTATGTGGGAACCCAGTGATGTAACCATTATGCCATCTGCTGGTCCCTAAATGGCTGTTTTTTAAAAAATGATTACTTTTATTTATATATTTATTTATTTTAATTTGATCAGAGAGGGAAAGTGATAAAGCAAGCCACCAGATCTGGGACTCGAACCATGGTTGGCCATGTGGGAGTGTCCAGCACCTTAACCACCACACTACCTGCTGGTTCCCAAAATGGCTGTTTTAAGATGGGACAAAGCAGCTTAGCTCCTTGCTGGGAGAGACCTCAATGGCTGAATGATTGATGTAGGCAGCGTGATCTAGACCTAAAACAAAGGGTTTTTTCAAGCCCCATCACACCATTAGAAAAAGGTAAGATAATTTTCATGGCCCAACACTTCTAGGCAAAGAACCTCCTGACCTTGGTACCCACTCCAAAATTAGGAAAATAATTGGACCCATCCAGCATGCACCCCTCTGCACCAGAAGAGGAATGCATATGCCAGCTCCACCTAGAACAAACCTGAACAAGCCCCTTTCGACTCAACTACAAACCCCTCCCCACAGTTCATCCTTGGAACCCTGTTTTCTGGGACCTCCGTTTTTGGGAGCTCTGTTTTTCCTTCCTTCTCCTATAATAAACTTCTTGTTTTACTGTACCTGCACTCTGTGTCTTCAACTCTAATTATTTGAGTGTGGGACAAGAACCCACGTCTCACTATGAGTGTGGGCTCGATCACCCCTGAGCCTCTATGTTCTTGTGTCACTGGTCCCAAGAGGGATTTTTTTTTTTTTTTTTTGACTATAGGGCGCATGTGCTCACTGGAGAGACAGAGATCGATAGAAAGCAAGAATTGACACCCCCAGGGAGGTTGGCCATGCCACAATGCATTCTCTAGAGATTTTGGGCACTCATGCGCATGTGCCTGGTGTGTGTTTCAAGCTCCAGGGTCTGGACTCAAACCATGGTCAACTACATGGGAATCCAGCACCCAACCACTGCACCACATGGTGGCTTCAGTTTTACTGTTTTTTCCTTTTTTAAAAATTTATTTTATTTTATTTGTTGTTATTTATTTTTCAATTTGACCAGCACAGATAGAGAAAGAAAGAGAAAGTGAGAAAGCAAACCACCAGGTCTGGGACTCAAACCACTGTCAGCCGTATGAGGGTCTAGCACCTTAACCATCACGCTATCTGTTCTCTTCCCTTTAAAAAAAAAAAAAAGAATTACTTTATTTAATTTTATTCATCATCATTATTATTATTTCTAAAATATGACCAGAGAGAGGAAAAGTGAGAAAGCAAGCTATTAGGTCTGGGACTTGAACTGTGGTTGGCCAGTCCAGCCACTGTGCCACTTGCCTGCCCGTTTTTTCCTTTTCCTTTCCCTTTCTCCTTTCCCCTTTCCTTTCCTTCTCTCTTTCTCTTTTTTTCTCTTTCTCTCTTTCTCTCTCTCTCTCTCTTTCTTTCTTTTTTGCTATAGGGCATGTGTGCTCACTGTAGAGACAGAGAGACAGAACATGAGAAATCACCTCCCAGGGAGATGGCCACACCAGAATCCCTTCTCCATTCTCCTCTTGGGATTTTGGGCACAGACACACATATGGCCAGTGTGAGTTTCAAGCCACCAGATCCGGGACTTGAACCTTAGTTACTGCCTGAAAGTCCAGTGACATAACCATTATGCCATCTCCTGGTCCCTTGATTTTTTTTTTTATTATAGAAATATTGTAAACATATCCTAGAATTAGACCTATCACCCACCTCCAACACATCACCTTACAGCTAACCTGATTTGACCTAGATCGCTTCCCCTCCTGTGCAAACACTGACTTGTAACCACACCTGCTGGTTAATATGATGGTCATTGCAATGAGGCTTGAAACCCAGCCTCCATCACTTTCTGGCTGTGTCACTTTGAGACAGGTATTTAAATGTTCTAGCCTCATTTTCTTGTCTGAAATAGGTGGATAATAACCACTTCATCGGACTGTTAAGAACTGAATGAAAGGAGCAGCAAGTGGCATGGTGGTTAAAGGTTTTGGACTCCCATCTGGCTGTCCATGGTTTGAGTTCCAGACTCTTTCTCTCACTCTT
>NW_006159862.1:442097-447216 GCF_000334495.1 Tupaia belangeri chinensis | reverse complement strand
TGCTGGTCAAAATTAAAAGTAAATAGTTAAATAAAATAATTCTTAAAATTAAAAAAAAAGAATTGAATGAAATCAAACTACCTTTTCTAGTTTCAGTTTCTGTTTCTACATGATGTTAACTAACTCTACAGATGCCAACAGAGGGCACAAGTCAGACCAACCAGAAGTGACTGTGTTTTCCACATAGTCTAGAAATGAGAATTCTCTAGTTTTCATTTTACTTATTATTGGAGGGTTATTTACTTTTTTTGAAATTTATAATGGGGATATTTAATATCTAATATAGAGAAAATTTGTAACCAATCTCTCCATTCTTCACCCAGCTTAAAAATGTATGTTGTTATTATTTTAGAAAGAGATTTTGCTGTAAGGCATGTGTGCTTACTGGAGAGACAGACAGACAGAAAGTGAGAAATCACTCCTCTCCCCCCACCCCGGGGTGGGGATGGCCATGGTGCAGTCCCTTCTCTTCCATTCTTTTCTTGGGATTGGGCATGCATGCACATGTGTGTGTGGCATGAGTTTTTTTTTTTTTTTTTTGGAGAGATTTTCACTGTAGGGCGTGTGCGCTCGCCAGACAGAGAGAGACATAGAGACCGAAAGCGAGAAATCACCCCCCAGAGGGGGATGGTCACGCCGCAATCCCTTCTCCTCCATTCTCCTCTCGGGATCTTGGGCACGCACGCACACGCGCCCGGCGTGAGTTTTAAGCCACCGGGTCCGGGACACGAACCGCGGTCGACTTCGTGGGAGTCCAGCGACATAGCCATTACACTAACTGCTGGTTTCCTGTGGCATGAGTTTTAAGCCACCAGATCTGGGACTCAACCGAGACCCACTATATGAGAGTCCAGCGACGTAACCATTACACCATCTGCTGGTCCTAAAAATGTACTGTTCTTGGGGCTACAGGTGGCATGGTGGTTGGGGTGCTGGATTCCCACATGGCCGACTATGGTTTGAGTGCTGGACCTGGTGGCTTGCTTTCTTTGTCTCCCTTTCTCTCTCTCTCTCTCTGTGTCTCTGCCTGGTCAAATTAAAAAATAATAACAAATGGAATTAAATAATTCTTTTAAAAAATTCTTATTTTATTCAACCCTTGTCTCTAGTGCTTTCTGTTTCTCATGCTAGAGTGTCTTGAAGCCACTTTAAGACATTTTCTCTGTAAACATTGCAGCATACTTCTATGAGGACTATTTTTGTTGTTACTGTTTTACCTTTTTTCTTTTTTAATTCCTTTTTTTTTTATTTTGAGAGGTTTTTGCTATAGGGTGCGTGCACTCGCCAGAGAGACAGAGAGACAGAAAGTGAGAAATCACCCCCTCAGGGGGATGGCCATGCCACAATCCCTTCTCCTCCATTCTCCTCTCAGGATCTTGGGCATGTATGCACACACACCCAGCATGAGTTTAAGCCACCTGGGTCCGGGACTCGAACTGCAGTCAACTACATGAGAGTCCAGCGACATAGCTATTATGCTAACTGCTGGTCCCATTGTTTTACCTTTTAATGTAATACTATTATCACAACACAATGAACAATTTTCTTTTTTCAGTTTGCTACAGGATACATGTGCTTTCCAGAGGGGGAGGGAGAGAGGGGGGGAGGGAGGGAGAGAAGGAAGGGGAAAGGGAGAAATCAATCCTCAAAGGGGATAGCCACCCCACAGTCCCTTCTCCTTCATGCTTATCTTGGGGTTTTGGGCATGCATGCACACACACATACCCAGTGTGTTTTTCAAGCCACTAGGTCTGTGACTTGAAACACAAACTTGGCCATGTAGGATCCAGCCACTTTAACTACCATGCCACCAGCTAGCCTGCATATTTCAAGATTTCTTAATCTCATTATCCAGGCCATATGGAAGTTTCTTTGGTCTGAAAAATGTCTCTTTATAGTTTGGAATTCATAACAGGGGCATCAAGATCAGAAACATGAGAGGAATTTCATGTAGAAATCGCAGCAGGGCTCCCTGTCCCATTTGCTTCTCTTAATACATCCCTTATTGACCTTGGTAAAGTCCAAAGCTTCCACACCTTGGCTTCCCATCTGCTTGATGAGGTGGTGAGTACTGTTGATTCTATCTTTGCTGTATTTTCCCTCCTTTTCTTTCTTCTGCTTTCCATGCTCTTATCCATACTCTACTTCTCTACTGTCTTTGGAGCTGAGCCTATGAGTACAAATAATCATGTAATTCACCTTACTGCCTGACCCTAGTTATGCTCAAACTGTATCAAAATTGTAGATGTGTGGGGCCAGCAGATGGCCTAGCAGTTACTGGATTCCCACAAATCTGACTGTGGTTCAAGTCCTGGGCTTGAAAATCATACCGGGTATGTGTGTGTGCACCCAGGATCTCTGGAGGAGAGTGGATTCCCTGTGACTGTCTCTGTCTCTCTGTCTCTCTCATGGCTTGCACCCTAAAGGCAAAAACCTCTTTTAAAAAATGGTAGGCTTCTGGGCACTATGAAGAGCTTTATGGACTCTTACTCCGTAACACCAACCCGACAAATTATTTAAAAAAAAAAAAAAAAAGAAACATTGAAAGTTTTTGAAAATTGTCTTAAGGCCACTTAGCAATTAGATTAACATTTTTTTTTTTCCCAAAGAAAATCCCCTAAGTCATTTGTTTTTTTTTTTTGAGAGGTTTTTGCTATGCTCTCGTTAGAAAGACAGAGACAGAAAGTGAGAAATCACCCCCCGGGGAGCATGACCACACCACAATCCCTTCTCCTCCATTCTCCTCTTGGGATCTTGGGCACGCGCACACACACACACACACACCCGGTATGAGTTTAATCCACCGGGTCCAGGACTCAAACTGCGGCCGACTACATGGGAGTTCAGTGACATAGCCATTACGCTAACTGCTGGTCTCAGTCTTTGTGACAACAAACTTAGCCACAAACCACTACCCTCTCATCCTGGTTCATTGTGTCAAGAGACTACTATGTATGATGCAACTCATAAGACAGAGCTTCCTGTCTTTTCAGTTCTCAGTCAACGACCCTGTTTTTTTTGAAGCTGTTTCAGGTGCGCATAGCTGAGAATTCTGTTTTTATTTTCTCCTTGGGATTTATTGAGTTTCTTGGATTTGTAGATTCATGTCTTCAAATTTTAAAAATTGTGGTCATTCTGTCTGCAAATAATTTCTGTACATAGTTCTTTCTGGACCTTCTTTTGCACCTACAGTGTGTATATTGACCCATTTAATGGTGTTCTGAAACTCTTGGTTCTGTTCATATTTCTTTTTTTTTTTTCTTTCTGCTTCTCAACCTCAGTAATTTCAGGCATCCTATCATATTCACTGATTTTTCCTTCTGCCTGTTGTTTGCTGTGAAATTTTTAGTTTGTTGTATTTTAAAGTCTAGAATTTTTTTGCTTAGTTTCTTTTTATAATTTGTATCTTTGTTGATATCCTCATTGTGTTCATATGTAATTTTCCTGATTTAATGATCTCTCCGTGTTTAACTTTTTGCACATATTTAAGGCAGGTATTCTAAAATCTTTGCCTAGCATGTCTGATGCCTGTGTTTTACCAAAAAAGATTTTTTCCACTTTATTTTCTTTCTGTTAATGAACAACATATTCCTTTGTCTTTGTATACAGGCCATGTGATTTTTCTTATTGTTGGAAATTAGGCATTTGAAAAACTGTCATTTTTTTCCAGTCTTCGTAGACTGGGTCTTTGCCAGGAAAGTCCTTTACTAATTAGCTTGGTCTTGGTTCTGAGCCTTGAGATTAAGATTTCTCCATTGTGTTTTGAATTATATCTTGCATGGTCCTATGTGTAGATTTTTCTATTTTCACATTACCATTTTTAAATGTTTATTTCTCCCAAAGAGGCTCTCCTCTGGGCCTTTGATGGACTGTTACATTTTTCTACCCAAAATCTCTTGTCCTAGGCGTCTGCTCTTTAGGTTTTTATTTTTGTTTTCCAGTCTTTCTTTACTAGGATCTATTGATTTTCCTACCTATGGGAATGTGCGCTCAT
Source organism: Tupaia belangeri chinensis (assembly GCF_000334495.1). NCBI lineage: Eukaryota > Metazoa > Chordata > Mammalia > Scandentia > Tupaiidae > Tupaia > Tupaia belangeri. The sequence continues at coordinate 443,222 of NW_006159862.1, read as the reverse complement.
GGAAGAGACTGACAGACAGAAAGCAAGAAATCAGCCACCACCAGGAGGGTTGGACACACTGCCGTCCCTTCTCCTCCTTCACCTCTCAGGATCTTGGGCATGCATACACACGTGCTCGGTGTGAATTTCAAGTCGCCAGGTCCAGGACTTGAACCGCAATCAACTACATGGGAGTCCAGTGATTAGCCATTGTGCCATCTGCTGATCTCCCCTGGTAAATTCTCTTTGCTGTGCTCCCTCCTGCTTAATATTCATTCATTTCTTTATTTTGATTTGACCAGATAGGGACAGAGAGAAAGTGAGAAAGCAAGCCGTCCGATCTGAACTCGAACCACAGTTGGTCATGTGAGAGTCCAGCACCCCTAACCACCATGCCACATGCCAGTCTCGTTGAATAAGTAAATTTTACAAAAGCATTCTTTTTCTTTTTGGATGGATTTTTGCTATAGGGTGTGTGCATTTGCCAGAAAGACAGAGAGAGAGACAGAGACAGAAAACGAGAAATCATCTCCTGGGGGATGGCCACACGGCAATCCCTTCTCCTCTATTCTCCTCTCAAGATTTTGGGCATGCCAGCTTGCCAGCATTGAGTTTTAAGCCACTCGGTCCAGGACTCGAACTGCAGTCAACTACATGGGAGTCCAGCAATGTAGCCATTACACCATCTCCTGGTCCCCACAAAAACATTCTTGTTGGGACCAGAAGATGGCATACTGGTTAGGTCACTGGACTCCCATGTAGTTGACTGCAGTTCGAGTCCTGGACCGAGTGGCTTAAAACTCAATGCTGGCAAGCTGGCATGCCCAAAATCTTGAGAGGAGAATAGAGGAAGAATTGTGGCATGGCCATCCCCCCTGGGGGTGATTTCTCACTTTCTGTCTCTCCAGTGAGTGCACATGCCCAATAACAAAAATCTCTCTCAAAAAAGAAAATCAAGGGAACCAGCAGTTAGCGTAATGGCTATGTCACTGGACTCCCACGTAGTCGACCGTGGTTTGCATCCCGGACCCCGTGGCTTAAAACTCACGCCGGGCGCGTGTGCATGCGTGCCCAAGATCCCGAGAGGAGAATGGAGGAGAAGGGATTGCGGCGTGACCATCCCCCCTGGGGGGTGATTTCTCGCTT